>NC_135074.1:28207500-28566666 GCF_051107435.1 Chaetodon auriga | reverse complement strand
GAAGTCCCAGTCTGACATCATGATCAAAACAATGCCTGCAAATGTTTGTCAGTCTGCACCATACATGAGAGACAGCCTCATTCAAATGAGCTAACATTCCTCCCTTTAAGCTGAGATCTCAATCCGCTCTTAGTCTCTCTGTCTTTAAAATAGTCGTCTCCTTTCATGTCCGGTAGGAAATTCACTATTATTATGTAATATCTTGCAGCAACATCCATTCAGTGTTACTATATTCAGCAGTGGTGAGCCAAATATATCTACACACTGTGAGGTGCAACAACAGATTACAACATGTAACTGGGCATCAAAGTTTAGCGTCAGGACAGATGAGAAACTCAAAATCTCCAAAGTTCCTCCACCCAAAATGCCTTTTGCAGCATCTATTTAGTTTGACTGGCACAAAGAAAGGAAGCTGCAAAAAGAAAACAATGAAGATTATTTAACTACTTAAAAAATAAGCTTACCACTAACACACAACTGAAATTTGCACAATTGCAATTGATGAGTATCACTTTCTATTACATCATGTTAACAAGCAGCTCCAGCTAGTGTCATGCAGTTCAACTAAAACAGTGAAATAAATGCATGTGATGTCAAATGAATGTGGATCAGGGGAATTTGCAAAGATACTTTGCTTTAGTATCAAACATGAGCATACTCTGGCTAATAAAACATGTGCATTAAAGAAAGTGCATTATTTCATTGCATAAATGATGTAAGCTCATGTTCAGTTAATGCAATGATAAAATTAGCTGCCTCAGCTGCAGCAGACTTAACAAAGGACTGTCAGTGAGTATACTATCAGTCTGAAAACACTCAATGGGTACAGAGCAGCGTACACACACACACACCCATTCAATGCAGCGTCTCTGTGATGTGCCAACTCACATGCCTATTACATAACAGGGCTCCTACTCCCAGGCCTAACGCCCCTGACAAATCCATGCACGCTTTGCTGCACATGAGCTATTTATATACTGCACCCAAGACAGGGCTGGTCAAAAATACCACTCCAGTCAATTATTCATTGAGAAACATTCCAAAACAGAGAGGGGAGAGGGTTCAGCTGCACAGGAATAGACCGGGGGACTAACAATAAATAGTGTCCATTAGCAATGCAGCTAGTTTGTCCTCAGTGGTACCGAATCTGAAGGAAATGTGTGGCTATAAATTCGCCCCCTCTCCTGTGTTGTGCTCGTATTTAAAGGAGTGTGTGCATACACTTCAGCTCCCTTGCAACCATCTTATTCCTTTACAGGATTCTAAAAATAGCAGGCTGCTCTGTGCTTGTGCCATTTTTAGTTCTTGCAATTTAAAGGGGAAAAAAAGGCAGCGGGGGGGGGGGGGGGGGGGGGGGGTGGTGCTGCTTCTTAGGGATACTATGTGGATGCACTTTTTTGTGTGAATGGACACGCTGTTCCATCTTTGTTCTGAGGTGCTCCACGCTGCACCGGCGACAGCTTATTCTCATAAAGAGCTTTGAAGTGGCAGGTCGTCGTTAGGTCTCCCATATTTACTGCTGGAAGTAAAACATTTTGGTTCATGGTTCATGACAACTAAAAGTTGAAAAGTACCGTATTGCTGGCATTTTAAAATCCTATCACTGCTGCACGGATGTGTAACTGTAGAAACATAATCGAACGTGTTTCCCCTCAGCTGTCCAGTTTTTATCAAACATGAATTAATCTGACAACAGGAAATATATTTGGAGCCTGTAAATGGTTCATTCACACTCGGCTCATCTGCTGTGAGTTGAAGCAAATTGTTCCAAAAGGGAATTTCACACCTTCGAGTCAAAACTCTTCAGGTTTCCCAAATATCGTATGGATCAGGCTCAGGAGAAGATCCTCACTGAGAAGTTTAAATCACTGCTTTACATTTTCCTTTTGGACTAATTTGTGAAGATCTTTAATGAAGCTGTCATCAGAATTGTTGGATTGCTTCAGTAATGTGCTCTCATAGCCTGCAGGCTCCACCTCCGTCATAACCAAGTCTGTAAAACCTGTCTGTGTCTACCAATACAATATGCATCACTTCCTGTGCAGCGTAGGAGCCAAAACTGGCCGAAGGTTGATTCATTACTACAGCGTGTAGTAATTGGTGACTGGCGCAAAGTAGGAAAATGTACTCTGGAATTATTTTGATTCATGTGTCTTCATAAATAGAATTAGTCCGGCCGAGTGCAAACACTGCTGGACCGAAGATGCTCATCAGCATCTGAACTGATCCATAAAGGCCAAAGCTGTAACGTGACGGACGGCGATAATTAAACCTGACTCTTTCAAGACTTCAACACCTTAATCTGATGAGTTAAATTCAAGATAAACTGAATTTCAGTTCACAACCCTGAACCCTTGAATGTGACCTAATGTGACTGTATTTCACATGGACATTAAGTGAAACAAGAACAGGTGCGATTAAACCAGAAACACACAGTAAAATAAATCCCTCATTAAATGTTCAGTATGATCTGATGTTATTTAATATAAAACATAAATATCACATTGGAATACTGAGTTTTTATGATGTTAAGTGATCAGACTGTCGTTCTCCAGTTGGAGGAGGCTCAGATTAATTAAGTTTCCATGTCAGATATGAGTAAGCTAAAGGTGAATCCACAGTCTTTGAGATATGTGGATGTAAAATAATGATATCATGAAGAGAAAAGACTGTAGTTGATGAAGAAGTGTGTTTAAAGAGGTGAGACAGTGCCACCATGAGGCCGGTTTCCATGCAGTCAGTCATGTTCACGGCAGCAGTGTTCAATCATGTAATGTGAAATGCTACAACTTCTACAGTTTAATTTAAGCTTCATGGAGTCGAAACACCTTTTTTTGTTTCATTCCCCAAAGAGACAAAGAAGCGATGCAGAGAAATGAACTCATGAAATCCACACACTGCCTTTAATACTGTACATTTAATACAGATTCCACTTTAAAAGTTTTTTTTTTTATAGATGGTCAATGGCATATCCTTTTTCTGCCTTATGATTTCCATAAGTTAAGAAGCAAATGTAATAGCATATTTCAGTTTCTCTCTTTTGTACTTAAATTACCTTGGAGCAAAATCAAACAGTTTGTAGGTCCCGTATAAATAGGAATGATACAGAAATAAAAGTGCAAAAACTGAGATTTCCATCCATTTTATGAAGCACAATTAGTGAGGCCATATATAGTTCAATTCAAACTCCTTTCACCTCTGAGTTTAGAGGCACATTTCTCACCATTTAAGCAAAAGACTTAAATACTGTCTAACATCCTGTTCACTTGAAATTTCCAATTAAGTTACTTTAAAACATGGCGCCATCTCCAGGTTGTAGTATGTTATTATCGTCCTCGAGAACCTCACCTCCTCAGACCAAAACGCTAAAATGTCTTTAAGAATGACAGCGTGAGCTATTCCTCCAATTAGCACAGATTAAAATCAAAATATTGCAGAATTAAGTGGAACTCGAGAGCCTTATTCTATTTTGTCCCCCTTCCATTTTTGCAAGTCAAGCATACCTAGAAAAAAAAGACTTTTGTAACTTCTTGATTGTTAGGTAACAAGAGGCCCTGCGTTTGGCAGATAAGTGTGGGGGGGCGGCAAAATTATCTACAGTTGTCCTCTGTGATGTTTCGAACCTAATTTTTTTGAAGAGTTCAATCTCAAAGAAGAAAAAGAAGACAGACTCTACTGGATATGGATTTTGATACCTCATCTTTAAACACATTCAGGTTTTCGTATAAGTTCTCTGGTCTTCAGATGAGTGTGTGCGTGTCTGAGTGTTGTTTATCTGGTGTGTGCGTGACTGTGGGTACATCCTGGGATCCAGCTGGTTCAGTGCTTCAGGGCTGGCGGCGGTCCCTCTTGGTGAGCAGGTAACACTGAATGGTTCTTAGTCGGTCTTTGGCGGGGGCGAACTCCGGCTGCAGCTTCAAAGTGGACTCGTACCAGCGCATGGCCTTCTCAAACTCCTCCTGCAGTCAGGAAACACAACGACCGCGTCACCATGAGGACACGTGACCTGCATCGCTAACAGCTGAGGACAGCACTGGTCAAACCTGAGAAGGTCGCCGCTACGAGGAAACAAAACAAAAACGGATGCAGAGGATTTGACTGAAGCCGTTACCATTGTTATATAGACGTTGGCGAGGGTAAAGTGGTTCACGACAAAGTGCGGGGCAATTTCTACTGCCATGCGGGCGACCGTGAGAGCGTCCTCCCATAGCCGAGCGTTCTGGAAGATGTTTGCCAGGCTGATGAGGGGCACATCCTGGTTCACAATTCAGGAGGAGGGAAAAAGAAAATTGATTTTTGGATATTTAAAACAATCCTATATTCAACAGAAGCACCAGGTGGGTCAGCTGTTGGGAACAGCTGATGTGTAACTTGCCTTCATGTGATGGGGGGCGTAGTTGAGGGCCTGGCGCAGGCAGTCGATGGCCCTCTTTCCTTGACCTTTCACCCTCCAGTACAATGCAGCCATGCTGGATAACACCCATGATGTCTGATTCTGCAGGTTCAGAAATGAGGGGAGGGAATAAATGCACAACTAAAAGCTCAGTTTTTCTACTTTTTTCCTGCAGACTTGCAAAAAGCTAATGTGCTAAAATAACATGCTAGCTGCAGCACACAGTCTGAACCACACGTATGACAACAAACTCAGCAGGATCAGGGCTGCTATACAAGCAGCCATGAAACGGAGCAGTCTTCTGCGTCTCTCTCTGCCAAAGAGACGTTCAAAAGTTTGAATGTTTGACTCACGCCTTCATTTCTTGATATTTTTCTGGCTTCCTCACTGGGAAAAACCACCTTTATTTGATTTTCTGAAATATCTAAATTGAAAAAATCTGAAGAGTTAGAGAGTGCTACCGTTCAGGAGGTGAACTGGAGGTAACAGCTGTGACAGGAGAGCTTCAAAGAGTTGGCTACTGAGCAAGTGTTTACGCAGCTGAAAGTGTTTTTACATAGAACACATCCAAAGTGCCATCCTCGCCAACTCAAACATTTTAATAGTTACCTGTAGCAGGATATCGCAAGAAGGAACGAAAAACAAATCAGATCTCAACTTGATTTTGTGCAACAGAAAATGTGAGAGGATGTGAGAGCTCTTACCTTCTCCAGGACTTTAGCGATGCGTGTGCCCACCTGCTCAAAGGACTGAGGGGAGAACTTATCTTTGCCGAGGTTCTGCAGGACCTGGAGGTAAAGACCAAAGCAGACACGAGAGATCACGAGCTGAGAAGTGGAGCTGTGCTGATTACTGAGTAACAGTCTGTCAGTTCTATCGTGTTTTCTACAGAGCATAACAATGATTTCCCCCTGGAGAGTTTCAATATGCTCGGACTGATCCTGCTGGACATAAAATTTGGTTTCATAAAGCGTCATTTAACACATGCTTTATGGACGTACAGCTGTGGAACTGAAACTCACTGGATGACAACGTCTGAACGTTGAGTATTTTCACATTACTTCTGATCGATAACCACTCTGTCTGTGATTCTGTTGCTTAGTTTTTTTATGCACCTAATGTTTGGGTATAGAAAGGGAAGAGTATGCATCTTAGTTGTTGTAATCTATGACGTCAGCCTACCTCACGCAGCTGACTCTCTCCAGTGTAGTGGATGGCGGCACGATTGGCCACCCCTGCCAGGTGGTCGAGGGTGTGCATACTGGCAGCGAGGTTGGCGTTGCATAAAGGTTCGGCAGCTGGCTCCTGGAGTGGAGTGGCAAAGTCTATGTGCTCTGTGATACTGAAAAGAGATGGTGAAGGCGAAATATAAAACAAACATGAAAGACCATTTTATTTAATGAAGCTTGGTTTTTGATATGCTGCGATGAAAGAACATCAGTGAAGCAGCACTGTTTTTTTTTCTTTGTCCTCCAGTTCATGTTCCAAACACTCAACAGGTATTCGATATAAACACTCCATACATTTCCAAGGTATGTTGAAAGTCTTTAACACCTTAAGTCACAGGAAACACCAATCCTTTTAAAAACTCTTTGGAGCTGACTTGTTATTACAGAAGATAAGATGAACGTGTGTCAATGATCAGGACAGTCAGAGTCTTACTCAATGTTCTTTGCAGAAACAGCCAACCAGGTGCTAGCTACAGTGGTGAGGTCGACCCTTCGTGTCCGCTGGCACTCCTCTGGCCCTGGCCAGCCCAGACTTGTGTAGTCCCTCCAGCGACCTGACCAGAAACACCAAAACCACATGACTCCTCTCTCAGTGGGGGTCCAGCACCTCCGTGCTTTTTCTGTGTTTATGCTGGTATAAGTGAATAAAACACAGATGGATGTGATACCTGAAGGGCCGGGCGACGGGATGGTTGGCCCACTTATCTCCAAGACAGAGTGTCCTCCAGGCAGCGGCTCCCCGTTCTGGCTGTCATCAGAGCTAGCAACGCTGTCTGTCCCATCCACCTTAGCCTTCCTGACCCGCTTTACCTGGAAGGTGATCTGATGAAAAACAAAAGCCGCTCACTCATTCAGTTTGACCTAACACACTCCAGTCACAGAGTTTGTTGATTATAACTCAAACATAATGTAATGCTGTAAAAAGGACGGTCAGGGACACTTACCCACTCGGCTCCGTCATCATCCTCACAGTTTCCGAAGCAGGGCCCTCCACCAGCACGGGCACCCATGACGCGGTCGTTCTTCAGCACTCGGATGCCTCGCAGGTCCCCTCGTTTGCCTCCGACGTCCAGTGCTCCCTCAAAAGCTCCCATCAGGTCCTCCTTCAGCTGCCACTCCTCCTCCCCTTCCAGTCCTCCACCTCCAAATGGGGTGGCCATTTTAGCTGTTCCTGAGGCAGAGTCCCGCTGCTGTCCAGCTGCTTCACCTGACCCATTACTGTCCAAAATGACCTCTGAAGAGGGGGGGTGACAGGTGTAAACACAGGGGAAATGAGCCAATTGGAGCGGTGCTGAGCTACAGGAGCATTTAGCAAACTGATCAGGTTAAAGGATTAGTGATGTGACACTGACAAGGTAGAGGACATTCAAGTCAAGGAATCAGAGACGTCCATATAGCACAGTGAGAGTGGTCACTTTTAAAACAAGGCGTTTCTTCAAATTCTAGTCTGTTCATGTTGGATGCAGTGTAAATTTGTGCCATGTCAGGAACAGCACTGAACTGCGACACCGTGTCATTTCTTTGGGCCAAACACTCTCCTCTACAGACAGTTTCATGTGGCCACTGAAGGTGTCACAAAATCACTTTCTTACTCTCAAAGAGCAGGGAGTCCTCAATGGCAGAAACGGCTGGTGCATCCGGCTTCTCTTCGCTGCCCTCCCATTCTTCCAGCTGTATGCCGAGTTCCTCCTCAGCCACGCAAGCGGCACCCTCTGGATCAACGCAAATCAAGTTTAGGTACACTTTTTTTCAAGATTTTGACAGTAGACCTGGAGCATGAAGTGATACGCTTGCATTCAAAAAAATGTCTTCACAATCACATTGATTATCAGTCTTTGTTGAAAAGACATACAGCATGTGACAAACACAAATGTTAAATATATTCTCAAACACTGTTCCTGTGTATTCGTAAAGCACATTTTACGCATCAGTATTTTTGGAACAAAATTAATATTCTGTGCCAAACATTTTCCCACTCTTAACGAGTGAATTACATAATCAGAGTGTTTGTACAGACAAGTGACTGTTTGGTTATTTACTTTGAATTAAGGTAATAACCTTCAGCTTTTTATCTGTAAAAAGGTTTCTGTAACTACTCCGTCGCTGACCGATACAGCTGTTCAAAGCGAAGCCATGAAAGCTCCCTCTTCTCTGGGAACAGTTCTCTCCTGAACAGAGTGTGATGCTGTTTATATTTCAAGACAGAGCAACTGTGTTTGTTTTTTTTGGAACAAACAAATCAGTCTTTCAGCTTCTCCCTCTATCTAAACTCTGCTGACTCCATTCACTGTCTCCGTTTACTCAGGCAAAGCTCTGCTTTTTCAACTGGGAAACTCCCACTATCACTGGGAAGACATTAGATCTGTGCACTGCATTACTGGATGTCACAATCTTGCAGGATTCATAGGACACCCATGAAAACAGCTGGACACAATGAAAGGTGAGCTCGAAACAGGCACGTTTTTTTCTCCTTATGCTGCGACATTTGTTTCAGGCTGGACGAAGCTTTTACAATAAACAAATGTTGACTCGCCAAGATAAGAGGTGCACGAGGCCGTTCAGATAGCAACAATGAGAAAATACTCTGTCATGATTACACCTCCGTACACAGCAGGACTGCACGAATGCTGTTACTGTTGCAACCCTGTATGGCCCTCTTTGTTGCACTGGTATGTTTCACTGTTGCTTGTCGGCTAGTCTACAGTGGTTGCCGTTATTATGATGTTGGGTGAAGCTTCTTCTCAAGCTACAAACCAATATTCTAAATCAATGTATGATACATTGTTTTTCAAATCAAATGTGGGAGGAACAGCAGCCAGCACAGAATTTAACATGAGAAAAGTTGTGTATTTTTCTCTGTATATTTCAACCTTTTCAACCTAACTTGAGGTGGGTGTGTGTTTTATAAGTGCTTCTGTGACCTCATGTACTCAGCCTGCTTTATGGGAGCAATATTTAGCTTTGGAGAGTAAAATATAGACCGTTCTAAATTTGGCATCAGCTATTTTCTGCAGCCTAAATTATTGAGTGGCAAAATTTCTCCACTTCAAAGCACTTTTCTCTTCACTCCCACTGATATGAATAAAGAAGAAGGTGCAGTCTCTATTCGCCTCAGAAGCGCAATATACTACTTGCTTCTCACAACTACTCTTGCAGCTTCAAGTGACAACAAGGGGGGTTTCTGAGTTGAAAAAACAAGAGTAAAATGTGTCTGGACCTCCCGGTGCCCACTGGTTATTTGTAAGCTTCAATTAAATGTTTAATAAACCAATGTTTGGAATCAGAACAATGATTCACACCATTAGATTCAATTTACCAAAAGGCACAAACACACTGTCCTTGTTTGTTAAATATCCAAGATTAAGCAACAGAGGTTTGTGTTGTGCTCAGCTTCTTGCTTGGCTTAAGCACTGTCTGATGATGCAATGGTTAACCACAAATAATCTATAAAAGCTACACTTCATTTTGGTATTGCTCCCTAACAGTGTATCCTAAACTTTACCACAGTAAAGTTTAATTGCCTGCTACAACAAAATATGGGAGGGTGCCATTATAAGCATTCAAATTCTCGGAAAAATCCATTATGCTTAAGAGATAGCGATAAATAAGTCTGTGTGTGTTTAATTCACTTACGTGAGCAGGGCTGTCGCTGTGAAAGATTGTAAAGGAAGGGGTAGAACTGCAGACAACGCAGCAAAGGAAGGCCGCTGCGACACTGTTCACAGCCAGCAAGGGAAGAGAAGGAGGAAGAGGAGGAGAGTGCCGTCTCCAGAATGTGGCGGAACAAGGCCAGAGCACCTGTCACGTTGCCCTGGGCCAAGTGCACGCTCACCAGGCTGAACCGGATGTGGGGCTGAGGGAGGAGAGCAAAACAGAACAGGGGAACATTAGCTGATGGGTAAACATATGGGAAAACTGAAACTCAGCGTTTGTAGCTATGTTTTAAATATATCTATAAATATATAATGAACAATAATTAAATAAATACATCTACATATCAATAATTTATGCATCCTGATTGTCCATGCTGTAATTTTACTGTCAGTCTTTTTTGTACACATGAAATCTATTGTAACTCTCTCCATACTGGGATCACTCCTCTGTTGCACTTTCTCAGGTTTCTCTCATTTTGTCTGCTTTAAAGGGGTTTTAATGGGGGGAAGTTTTTCCTTATCTGAATTGAGAGAGTATGGATGGAGGATGTAAAGCTGCTTGAGGCAAATTTGTGATAAATAATTCACATACACATGTGCACATGCTATGTGTACATTGTACAAAGGCAAGGGGTCAAAACAAGGTTGATTTGGTCTCTCACTTACTGTATGAGATCCAACTTGAAAGTGGATCTCTGAGTGAATATCTGAAAGAGTTGCTTGTTTTTGTCAACAAACAAGTGTACCTAATATAATGGCCAAAGCTGTAAAGTAAAGGTAATAGAGTGCACACATGCAACTCCTAGATGGCAAAACCCAGTTATGTGCCTTTACCTCTGATGCATTGACAGTCAGTGCTTGCTCCAGCAGTGTTTGAGCGTGGGCGGTCAAGCCGTGGTGTAGCAGCAGGTTAGCGGCGTTGGTGAGGGACAAGTGACGGTGGGAGGGCGGGGCTGAGCTCAACACTTGGCGCAGGCACTGCAGGGCATGGCTGCCATTACCTTTGGCCCGCCAGAATAGAGCTGCCTCATTGTGGATGAGCCAGCGGGGTATAGTGGCCTATACATACAAAAAAAATTCTGTTAGTGGTGAAAATGTTAGCCGATCTGAAGTATCAGTTTCTGGGCTGATCCTGGCATACTTTAAGCGTTTCACTCCATATCCAAGTAAAGCTTAGACTGTGTGAATATGAAACATTATTTGATCACTGTTCCTGATTGGCAAACCTGGTTGGCAAAATTCGAAAAGCTTCGACGCTAACGAATCTGATGTCTCTCCTCTCTCCTTCTCATTAGCAAAGAGCAGAGTGAAAAAAAAATCAGGATGCAGCTTCTCATTTTTAGCCAGCGCTGACCGTCACGTTTGCCGGTTGAAATGACAAATGCTGCTGGTGGCAGGTCATATCAGCTTTCGCTAATTAATGTTAATTCCATGAGTAAATTGATGGCAGGCCAAAATAAAATTTGGATGCTGTCGTGTCTGTGTGCTCTCTGCAAGCTGGTGTCTGTACTCTGCCAAAGATTGTTTATGGGGTAACATTAAAAGAAGCATCACTCTGTAACACCAAGTGCTTCTGTGGGCACAACAACTCCAACAGTGTGATAAATACTTCTCCAGCTGATTGATTCACGTCAATTTCAGGAGTCACATTCTCCCAGTTGAACTTTCCTTAGTATTATAGTATCTGTAAGACAACGTGTAAACTCCAGCTCATCCTAAATGCTGCAGCCAGAGCGCAACACATTACACCTCTACTGAAAACACTTCACTGACTGCCGGTACAGTATAGAATTGTTTTCCAATCATCACTGCTTGCTTCAAAGGCCCTTACCGGTATGGCTCCTAAACATATTTCTGACTTGCTCGCTGGCTACAGCCCAACCGGATCCCTCAGATCATCAGTTATGAGTCTCCTGAACGTACCTTGAATTAAACCTAAATCAGGTGAGGGTGCATTTCGTCACTATGCTGCTGTTCTCTGGAACAAACTGCCTGATGACCTGAGATCTGAGACTTGACTATAATTTAAGATTATAAACTTTTATAGTTTTGAACCAGAGCCAACTGTATTTGGATCAAGTAGCTCGTGAAAAATAAGGTGTGGCAGATTTAGCAGGAGCCCTCTTACTTGTTTCATAGCTTGAGCTATTCTGGAGCCAATCTGTTCCAGCGTCCATCCTCCACTGCGTGACTGCAGTATCTGTAATCACACGTATTATTATTGATGATTGCACTTTCTACTGCACAGTTCCGATACCACAGACAACACGTACAGAGTAAGAGCATGGTAGTTCTCTAACATACTGCACATGGTATCTAACCATCTCCATTATTCTCCTATTCCAATCACACACAGGCATGTATATAAAGTAAACAGGCAGACAGATACCTGCAAGGCAGAGGGATCCGGCAGCTCCTTCTCTTCCAGAGGCCAGTCTAGTGAGGCAGGCAGGAGGGCTGGATGTGGTTGGGGGATGGGACCACAGTTTGGCAGAGCCTCCGTCTGGGGAGGACTGCTGCTCCCGTAGAGGAGAGTTGCCACTGGGCTGAACATACACAATTAGACATATTTCACTCACATCATTTGTATGAGGCAAGTTTCAACCTATAACTCTGGAGGCATAAGCTTAATCTTTTCTCACTTAGCTTCTATCTTTGCTTTGATGTGTGCTGCAGTCACAAAGATCTTACTGAGGAACTTCAAACTCAAGTGGAACATAGCTATGCTGCTACTGTGCAGCCAAGAAATTTAACCTCCGTTTAAACCTCGACGAATCATTCAGGGCATACCCTCATTTTCATTTTCTCAATATCAAGAGTACAATTAAAACAGATACACACACAAAACATGGTACAGCACAAAAAAGCAGTTATCTCAAATTTACCATTTCCACTTTGAACATTAGCCAATCACTTGAATGACTATAGGTCCAAAGTGAAAGGGCTTTATAGATAAATAGAAACCAATGGTTGTCTTGTCCTGCTGTTAGAGACGCCCACCCACTGCTTTCACACAATGATGAACAAAATAACTGTCACCAATCATGAATCTTAGGGTGGAGAGACAAAGTGAATCTCAGGGTTTACGAGTGGAGACAGCGGTGTCTCTATGGATAACGTCACCATAATCCAGGACAGACAAGAAGACAGCCTCAACTATTCACTTCGCATTGAGCACAGGAAAATCAGCTCAGTTTCCATACAAATATTCACTTTATTGTTAAAGCCTGCTCACAAGTTTGTTAATACGAAAGTTACATGTAACGATCAAGCGAGATACCAAGATATTTATACTCCAAGACCGTCTCAATACTGTGTCCATTCAGAGTGGTAATATGCAAACTACTATCCACAATATCACTGGCTGCAGAGAATAGCACATGCATAAAGACAGGCATTACAATTTGTTAATGTTGTTGCTAATATAAATTGAGAGAGACCAGACAGGATCCACTATTGAACCTTGTGGGACTCCCTTTGACACTGGCAAAAATACAGAACCATCATTCCCTGAAATGACACATCGCTGTCTATGAGACAGGCAGTCCTGAAACCCTTTATAGACTTCAGAGTCAAAAGCAGTATCACAGAGCTTTTGTAGGAGCACAGCATGATCCAACGGTATCAAATGTTGTGTTAAATCTACAAAGAGGGCAGCACAATATTTCCTTTTGTCAACAACAGATACAGTATCATTTATAACCAACAGACTGGTGTGGACTTAAGAAGAATCATTTGAGAGGAGTAATCTGAGTTAATTATTAGCCAATGACTCCAGGACTTCAGGAATAGGCCAGTTTGGAAACTGGCCAATAGTTATAGATAATTCACCACCCTTATGCAGTGGGGATATATGTGCAGATTTCCAGACTTGGGGGATAGCTACAGTAGAAACAGACTAAATAAATGCGTAATTTGTTCAGCAACAAAAGGAGCGCAGAGCTTTAAAAACGAAGGGTCTAGTTTAATCCTCCCTAGTTGCTTTCCTACAATTGAAAGCTTAAAGTGCCTCCTTAAAAAAATGACCCCCCCAACCAGGAATGTGTACCCACCTGAGGCCCTGTGTTTCAGGTGGAAGGTAGTAGGTGGGCAGCAGGTGAGCAGGGGGAACACTGGGATACTCATGGGCACAGTCACTCCTCTGAGGCCACAGCATCCTCTGCATGTCCTGAAGCAAAAACACACTTTGCTCTCATTCTACAACAACTGCATGGTTGAATATTCATGTTATCACACTGAAACAGAGCAAAAGGGTGTAGGCTGAAGCAGTTATAGTTTACTGCGCCGACCCTTTTCACACAACACTACCTTCCATCCACTACTGATATCAAAAGTAACATCAGACAAATTTTACAATATCCCTACTACTAATGACGACAGGCCATTCTGAACAGATATTTTTATACTTGTCTGTTAAATTATCAAAAGAATACAGGTGAGACAAATATTACAGACTATCAATCAATCCCTCCAGGAGGATTTTATTGACTGTCCTCATATTCTCATGCAAAACAAAATGTGATGCTACAGTCATTCGTTTTTCTCTTCCAGTGCGGTCTCTGGATTTTGTTGAGCGTGTACAAACACTACGGAGGTATCGTTTGTCCTTTTGGTTTTAATTTGGCGGCGTACTCCGCAGTCACTGAGCCGACCTGCGGAAAACTGGATCCAAACATAAACAAATTCTAAAAGCAGTTTTTTGTCTTGCCTGTGTGTAATCTTGATGGCTGCCCCAGAGGGCAGCAGCAGGGTCTTGGTCTCCGGACACAGAGGGATGGAGCTGGGGGCTGGCTGCCGTCTGGTTTGAGTTGCGCTCCGACACAAGTGCCACACTGGATGCCACCGACACCTCCTCCCCAAACTATGAACAAAGAGAGGAACAGAGAGCACTGAGAAACAGAAACTCTCACTGGTGATGTTCCCCCATATGTTTCCATTGATAAATATCCACTGACATCTGTACAACAAAAATTAAAAAAAAAAAAAAACCTGGCCTAACAATCACTTTCCTCCTTATCCTTTAAGCACATTATCACATCTCAAAAGACTCACTTGGACATAGTGGACATGTTCAAACAGATCGCCACGATGATAGCGCACAGGCAGGTCAAAGGGGCAGTAGAGGCTGCGCTGCTGCTGACCCAGCCGACACATCTGATGGTTCCCTGGAGCACATGTGACACACAAAACTCAGGTGATGCTCAGCATTTTCTACCAAATCAAGGTAGAAGTGTTTAGCAATATGCATGAAGATCAAAGCTTAAAGTGACAACCCATCAACTCACACAGTAAGCTTGCTTTCTCATTCTGTTGTGAAGACAGTGATAAAGCTTTACCCTTCTCAGCAGAGCACCTGTCTTATCATCTCACCTACTTTTTCATAATTAACATCTGCATTTCTCTAACATAGAGAATGCCAAATCACAGTCAGTACAAGCTGACATATTCTTTCTTGACCAGATAAAACAATGAGCTTTTCTTTAGGAAAGAATATACTGTATACAGAATCCCAAAAGTAATCCACGCCTGGCCCACCTCAGGAAATGTTCTCTGCTCTACGTGCATGGCATCTTACCAAGCTGGGCTTCCTTGGCCATCTGGGTTTCATGGATAATGTTGCGGAGGATCTGCTCTTCCTGCAGCAGCTTGTATTTGTCCAGAGCCTCCTGTTGGTGAAGGTAGTGGTCATGCTGCTTCTGGTACTCCTTGAGCTCATTCAGAGTCCGCTGCAGGGATCTACGAATACAGGAAAGCGAGGAAGGGAAAATACAGCACAATTAGCAGAAAAGCATAGCAGGGAAGCATAGTCTATTAGGTGATTATCCTGCAACCGCAATACCCATGTTAAAGCTTTGGCATCTGCATAAAAAAAACCACTTTGCTTTCATAGCAAAACACTGACTCTGCCAGTTCTGGGCACTTTTCTTTTTCATACATACTCTGACTGCATCATGGAGGGGTGTAAGTGCAGGGAAAACTTCCCTACAAGGAAAAGTATTTTGGTTTTATTGTAATCATTAAAAGAACCAAACACGTAGTTAATGATACTCTTACATTTTCCTTGCAATGCACTTTTCATAAAAGCCTAGACCAACCAATCCTTGTTGAAGCAGAAACATGGTGAGCAGTCTCAGGTACTCTAAATTTGCAAAGAAAAGTTGGAATCAGAAATCTGAGTTCAGTTCTACTGCTGTCATTTTTCAAGGCATTTTTAACTGAACAGTAAAAAGGAAGAGAAAAGAGGAAAAATAAATAAATAGTGGAATGCCTCCTCAAACAACCTAAACCAGGATCAAATGTGTGGTCTGTTAAACTGGTAAACTAATTTGTCATCTGTTTCTTTGTTACTGTTGGCGGCTCACAGTGTCACGCAATGGGACATGTTTGGAAATGTCTTGATATCAGTCAATATCTTACCTCTTTGTACTTATTTGATTCTGTTTACAGTATTTAGTAATTCCATGGAATCAACCAAAGTGTTTCATCTGTGTATGTATGAGCACTTGCCTACCTGTGCTGGGCTTCCAGGCGCTGCTCCAGCTTTTGCTGACAGAGCACAGCATGTTTCCTCCTCAGGGCCTGCTCGAAGCCTGGCTGGGCCTGCAAGGCCTGCTCATAACACAGCACTGAGTGGTTGTATTCCCCAAGCATCTGGTTAGACAGCAATAGAAGGAGACAAACAGACTATGGATACAGCAGAGGTCACAAACTGATTTGTTTCATATAGAAATCATGCTGTAACAAAAGAAGAAAAAGAACAAAACAGAAGCAATAGCTGTGATGATGCCATAATAAATGCTGAAGTCTATGGTTTAAATACACACGTCTGTACTGCAGTGGAATAGTTTCTCTTTGTCTTACAGCATAAATGTTGCCTAAGGTGTAGTGGCTGGTGAAGAGATCTGAGGTAAGGTCCAGGGCAGCGTGGGCAAGAATAGCAGCGTCTGCTGAGAAATGGGCGCGGTGCAGGATGTTGGCCATGTTGACCAGGGCGACATCCTTCTGCTGCCTACAAGTGCAACACACGCACGCGGGGTGAGAATGTGAACACCTGTGAGCAGTCTCATACAATAAACAGCATAGTATCCGACCGGTCTGACTGTACCTTGGGGAAAAATGCAGAGCTCGCACCACACAGTCCACCGCCTTCTGGGGTTCATTCTTCATACGCCAGTAAAATGATGCCATGTTGTACAGCACCCAGGATGAGGAGTTCTGGAACACACAATCATTAACATTAATCATTAAAGGACCAACTGCTAACTGATAGGACTCTTAACTCTTTCCAAACATAATTTTGGTGAATTTTACAATGGATCTTAGCCACACACATGATTGGGCTGACTTGTAGATACTCTGGAGGGCTTGTATTGACAATGGTTATTGCTTCAGTATTTTGGTGTCATGAAGTTATTTTCAAAACTACACAGATTGTCTGATGTTGACTGACAGAAAGTCAGATAAATACATACACATATATGACTGTACATGTGATATATATGACTTATTCTACATGCATTCCGTGCTTTTGTACAATATCTGTAAAGAGGAAAAGGATGGTCTTGAATATTTATACAGTTTAGTGAGGCAAGTTGTACAGGCAGACCTTACCCTCAGTAACCCTTGATGGATGCGATGGCCCACTTCATCAACACTGCGGCCCAGCTTATGAGACAATGAACTAAAAATGGGATCCTCCTTAGAAAGCAGTGGGGAGGTTAAGTTTGCCCTCTCCTGCACACCCTAGAGCAGACAGAAGGGGAGAGTGAATGACTTGAAATTTTAGCATGTGGCCAGTCAAACACAAAGGCTCCATCACTATTGTATGCATAATAAACGGAGCCCAAATGATCCCACCTAACAGCAGGGTTCACTGAGTCTCTCTGAGTGTCTTACAACTAGATAAACAGCATACAAATTTCCAAGGCACATATCTTAAATGACTCTTCAACTACATACTGTATAAACAAGCATGATGTGCAGGTGAACACTCACTGGATAAAGCACCCGATAAAGCAAGTAAAGAAAATAAATGGATGACTGAAAGAAATATAGTGGACTTGGAACAATTATCAACTTTATATATTGGTACCTGCCCACAGAAACACCACAGTCCTTTAATCTGCACCCAAGGGCCTCATTTGTAAAACTGTTCTTGGACATTAACGCAACCTTAAGATAAAATCAAGCTGTTTTCGAGATCCAGAGACACAGATTACAGTGATTTGCATTTCTCCTCAGACACAATCTTTACTGCTGCCAGGGTCACAGAATATAAATGTCTTGTTACCCCCCCGCCCCTGAAAAATGTAAAGTGTGTAATATAAATATCACACTAGCAACCTTGTTGATGAACAGCAACACAAGCTTAGCTTTTTAAGAAGAAACAAAACAAGCTTCTCTGAGCTACACAAGGACAATTACTGAAACAATTACTTTCTTATTAATTCTGGATTACTGAGATGTAATTTACCGACATTCAGCTGCTTCCACTCTGGGCCGTTAGATTGCATTTCCCATTAAACTCTTCAGGTCATTGTGAAGATAATTACAATGTTCATCACTGCATTTTATTTAATAAGGTTGGCTGCGCTTCCTCGTCTGTTCTCAAAAATCTGCAAAGTCTTTGTCGGAAAATTTCTTTGTCATCTTATATCTCATCTTTGGTGCTCTTGAAATCTGGTCCATTAACTCATTGTAGTTACTATCTGATGCTGCAGTAACTGTATACCAGAACTGATGTAGATAAAACTGACTTTGTTGTTAGCACACTGATTGTTAGGAAAAATCTGGAAAGCTATCAACACATTTAAACATTCAGATCTGTACTTCAAGACCATTACTGATAATCATCCCATATCTGCCTATGACTGCTTTTCCCGTGAACCCATACTGTACTGTGGCAATTTAGATGGTATACATTATCATGAGTCATTTCCATCTTATTCCTTTCTGAACAGACTATAGACACGTTTGGGATCTACTCACCCTGAGATGCTGGAAAGCATGGATACTGTAAGGTAGTTCAAACACTTTTGCACAGTCAGGCTTTTCTAGATCTGGGGGCATGGCTGCCCGGGAATCCACATAGTCTTCAGGGCTACAGGAGAGGAGGAGAAAAATCACGAGAGACCACGAGACAATTTAATTATAATCATAAAGAGACTGCAGACACATGTTTAAGGGTGACATATCTTGTCAAACCATACCTCAATGACTTAGCTATGCAACATTTAAATGGTGCCCCAACCACTTAACCACTAACCACTAAAACACTGTAGAGATTACAAGAGTGTGTACAGTGTTTTACTGAGGAGGGCTGACCTGATGTCTTTGCTTTCCAAGGAGATATAAGTGCCATCATACAGGTCCAGGTCTCCCAGCGGCACCTTAGCCATGATGCAGTCTGGATCTTCTTTGTAGTGTCTCTGCTCCAGCCCTGTGTCTCTGTCCTCGTTCTCCTCGATATGAATCTTTTGTGCCACGAGCTGCTTCTGCTCAACAACAACCAAGGACAAATAATCACTGAGGACTAGTAAGCACAAGAAGTGGATAGATGACAGAAGAAGTAACTAAATGACTGAAGAAGTAACAGAGTGTATTTTTGCTCAAAGTAAAAGAGAGGGTTCTTTTCCCAAGGATGTTAGATACTGATACTTCTTTCCTGCACAAATAAAGTAAGTCTAAAGGCAAGAAACTCTACTGTTAGAGAGATTAAGCCACACACCTCCAGCTTCTTGAGGTAGTTCACACGAGCATCTTGCCTCATGAA
This sequence comes from Chaetodon auriga, assembly GCF_051107435.1. Taxonomy (NCBI): domain Eukaryota; kingdom Metazoa; phylum Chordata; class Actinopteri; order Chaetodontiformes; family Chaetodontidae; genus Chaetodon; species Chaetodon auriga. The sequence goes on along the minus strand of NC_135074.1, from coordinate 28,547,619 downwards.
GATCACGACGTCATGCGGATGCTTCAGGTTCAAAGGTGAGTGAACCTGAAACAAACAGTGCGGTGAGGACTGGCTAACAGTGAACGTGTTCATGTCAGTCCTGCTTAGAGCAAATCTGATTCAACCACCGGAGTGATCTAATGATGACAGTATATTCAAGTTAATCTGAGTCATATTAGAAAGTGTCTATTCAGCTCTAATTTAAGATGAGCGAACTCAGCTTTTTAGAGCCCTAAAGCCTTTCACATAAACATAAACACAGTGTTTCTCTCTAAATGAAGGTAGCCATTTGCTGGCAATTATCAGCAACCGAGGTAAAGGTTATCTCCAGCATATTAACAAGCGGTGTCCAACGCGGACATTGACATGGGCCTGAAATTCTTTGGTCATCTTGACCTCGAACACCAGCACCTAACGATAACGTCAGTTTTAAGGTAGGGTTAGCTAGTGTAAGCTAAGCGATTTAGCCAAACAAACTCATTTTAATGTTACTTTCTTGTTATATGTTACGTTGCCGAAACTGTCGAAACGAGTTTTGTTGAGTTAAAAGAGACTGTTAAAATTACGTTAATTAACCACATAGCAAGACGTTATCGTTAATGCTAACCAATATAGCTTTACAAGCTAACCACCTAACGTAAGCCTTAGCAGGTAAATGAGCTAACGTTGACTGTCATACTTGCTGTTGAATTTTCCCATCCTCTGTAACAACCCAATGGGTCGTAGCTCCTCCGGAGTCCACTATAAGTATGCAAAGAAGGATGAAAAGCTTCCCCTGAAATGACGGTTTTCGTGTACAGTTGACACGACAGGGCAAAGACTCAGGACTGATCTTCCTGAGGTCCGCCATTTTTCTGTCTCAATTTGTTCTGTGGCAACTGCTACCAGCCTCCGGCCAGGCGGCGGCGCTCGTGTCCGCACCAGGCAAAAACCCAACAATCGTTTTGATGACGTATGGAAAAAAAAAACAGGAAATTCTGTAGAAACCAAAAGTTCCAGACGTTTTCAGGGCAAAGGTGGGTGCAATACAAGAGTTATACCCGCTTTCACAGAAATAATACAATACTACTTCATTGCCGCTATTGTTGATGAGGACGTGTGTTCGCTGCCTGCTGTTTTGGTCTGTATCTTTCTTTTAATCGCTTTTTAGCACAGCCAGGTTACAAAGCTGAAGTTCCGCATCCAGGGGCATGAGTGGTCCATCAAGTGACAACATTAGCAAGTTTTTATTGTGTGCAGGGCATTAGCTATAAATTACCTGCTATGAAATAGTTTGCGACGGTGTGTCGGTGTTCGCCAAGGTGCCACTTTGGTTAGGACATTGTTGAGCCATTAGTTGTGACAACAAACCGTAATAACGTTACTTCCCATATAGGTGTAGCTTCACCTCATTTTACAGTTGTCGACACCCCCACTTTACATTTGACAGTCTAAAGTCACAGCATGAGTAATAGATGTGGTTTCACGCAGATGCAGCCACATGGTTAACTTACTGAACCCACGATATATTCATATTAAGAGCTGCCATGGCCAGAAAAATATGATTCAACTCAAGCTGAAAGTTCAAGATTCAGGTTTGTGTTGCCATTTAGTTGGTAGGAGTCATCTTTGGTGACCTCATATAGAAATTAAACAAAACAGAAACTAAAGTCAAAGTCAAACAATTAAACCACAACGAGTAAAATCTACTAATAAGACAGTCGTGCGCTGAATTGATTAGCTGATTGGCAGCTATTTAGTCATTTTCCGAACAAAAATACCACATATAACTTAATTGTGCTAACTTGAAGATTACCATACATATTATGAAGTTATGATGGGCGTTTTATTTACCATTGTCTGACAATTTAAAGACCAACTGATGAAGCGATTATTGGAAAAACTAATCAACTGATTAGTATGACAGTAATTGTTAGTATTCCCATAGGAATGCTTTTAGCACCATATGGTACATGTGTGCTGATTTAAAACAAGTTGTAAAGATGAGTAGTTGAAGGGGGGATTTTAAGAAAGATGTAAAATCCTGTGTCTCCTTTTCTGCAGCGTAATGCTGTAGATATCAGCGAGGTGTGGTTGCACCTGGCCTGTGATTTTTAATGACATTCACACGACTCAGTCCTGCTGTGTCTCTGACGTTTGGTGTTGTCCCGCGACACAGTTATGACTCGATGCCAGCACAATGCCATCCTGCCGTATGGAAAACCTTCTCAGCTATCTTAAATAAAAAGTCTCTGCTGAGCTTTCTTCAGTACTGATCAAGTATTGACCTCCCACTTTGAGAGAGGAAATAGTCGCCAATGCCAATTTGGAAAATAATGAATATGTATGCACAAAATACTGCTTTATTGATTTCTTTATTTTGACACTTACGCCCTTACACTCTCCACAGATGGCTTGCTTTGACAGTAATAAGGGCAGTTTGGCGGAGGACAGCTATGAAGGAGCTGTTGGTGGAGAGCTGTCCGGCTGTGCGTTGGCAATGCTGGAAAAGGAACGGGAATCCCTTCTCAGCCCCTCAGAGAGCCCTGGCACCCTCATCAGCAGCGCCTCCTCCAGCTTACAAGCTTCTCCCGTCCAGGGCTATGACGTGGAGTTTGACCCTCCCCTAGAGAGTAAATATGAGTGCCCTATCTGCCTCATGGCTTTGAGGAATGCCATTCAAACACCCTGTGGTCACCGTTTCTGCAAGAACTGCATTGAGAAGTCCATTCGGTATGCTATTGTGCAACTGAACACTGAATACTAACTCAAGACTTTAATGCATTTGTTAACACCAGCTTCTCTGTTCATTATTTATTAGTAACAGCACTATCTGTCAAATGACTGAGTAGTAATTAAGAATAAATGTAGTGGAGGTACAGTATGTGTCTGAATGATGCAATATTTTCACAGCTGAAATGAAGAGCACCATGCAGAGCCTGAGGATCTTAATGCTCAGCCTAAATATTTGCTGTTCTTCCTCTTGTAAAACAGTGATACAGGACAGCGGTGCCCTGTGGACAATGAAGTGCTGTCAGAGGACCAGCTGTTTCCTGATAACTTTGCCAAACGAGAGATTCTGTCGCTCACAGTTCGCTGTCCAAACTCTGGCTGTGCTGAGAAAATGGAGCTCCGTCATTTAGAGGTGAGAGTTTTAAAAGTGACAGACATCTCTGAGTTTGCAGCTCAACCAAGAACACGGAAGCAGAAAACTTACGTTAAAAACTCAGAATCTATATTAAGATTGAAATAATGTTTACATCTTACTTGACAGCTGACTTCAGCGCCACCATAGTCAGCACAGTCTCCTCTTTCTGACTGTTCCTCACACTGCTGGCTCCCTATCAAAATACCACAAGGAAGGTTTAAGTCTAGTGATCAGGGACAAATGCACACATGTTGAAATGCTGATAGCTACAATTGACCTAAAGAGACTGTTTGTCAAGGATCCTTGTTGATGCAAAACATCTTGTGAACTCACTGCTGTCCACTAAGGAATAACGAGGGATTAAGGGCGCTGTCACACTATGTGTCCTTGTTTTGTGTTAAAAAATGTGTCAGGTGTCAAGTCAAGATCATCTTCCTCTCATGTGAGCGATTGAATTGTTAAATGTGAACCACTGCTGTCCTGCTACAGAATGAAACTAACTGCATTGTTTCAATCTATTGTTGCAGAATCATTTGGCAAGTTGTGAGTTTGCCACTGTGCCGTGTCCACAATGCCAGCAGTCTGTGAGAAAGAGCCACCTAGAGGAGCACACGACTGTTGAGTGCCAAAGGAGACCCGTGTCGTGTCCAGATTGTGTGGCAAGCTTTGTTTATGAGGAGAAAGAGGTAATGTTGTCTACCTTATGTAATTGCTCCCACTGCTTTTTCCAGAATGATTCTCACAGGAAAATCACACAGCTGCATTGTGCATCAGTGAGGATTAGTCTCCTTACAATCTGCTTTTGTTTGCTTCTTTAGCTCCATGAACAGCAGTGTCCTTTTGCCAGTGTGACGTGCCAGTACTGTGAGATGGATCTCATCAGAGACCAGGTGAGTGACATAGTGCCTGCCACAAAAAAGGCCTCAGGTAAATCAAAATGTTTGCACAGTTGTGAATTGTTATGTATTTAAAATAACTTCTGTCAATGTGAACTTCTCTTTTGCTAAAACGATGGGGAACCATTCCACACCCAGTCTCAGCTGATGTGGGCTTGAAATACTTGTTTGAATACTATTTTTAATAAATAAACATGAATGAAGCTAAGATGATCATGTTGTTGTTTCAGATGGAATCTCATTGTGATACAGATTGCCCAAAAGCACCCATCGCCTGTAACTTTAGCACCTTTGGATGTAAGGAAAGGGTAAGTGATCAGATGCAAAGTTTCTATTTTACACAGTTGACAGAATAATCCATCAGAAGTTGGCTTGTTGCACAGCTATTAGTCCCATCATCCCTGCAGACCAGATGTAATAAAGAAAAACTGTGCCTCTGCAGATGCAGCGCCACAACCTGGCTCAGCACATGCAGGAGTTCACACAGATGCATATGCGCTACATGGCCGAGTTCCTGCGTGGCCTTAGCCTCAATGGCACCACACCCAAATCCCTGTGGACGCTAGGACCTTCCGTTTCCCCTGAGGACCAAGGAGCCGCAGCATCAGGATCAGCCTGTAGCGGACCCAGAGGAGCTGCGAGCTGCAGCAGCAACTGCGCCCCATGTCAGCCTAATGAGGAGATGCAGAGGCTCAGAGAGATGGATGGGCGATTGGTGAAACAGGATCACCAGCTGCGTGAGCTCATCATCTTAAAGGAAACACAGGTAAAGGATGTCGGTGAGCTTTGAAGTACAAATATGCGCATGTGGTTTGTCTGTGTACTCACAGAATCTAGGATTAGGATTGTTGCCTTTGCAATGCATCTTGCCTGGCTGTATGTCCCTGCCAGTGTTTGATCTATTTTATATTTTTCAGACAGTGTTTGATTTCAAAGTCCAGCACACCGGTAATTTTCTTGAGCAATTAGTGATTTGATGCTGAGCTAGTTAGTAACTTTTAAAGGACAAAGACACACTTGTGTGGAGGTTGGTGTCTTAATGGCTGCACATAAAGGAATACTTTTATTTGTGTAGTTTTTTCAGTGTATTTTAGTCATTTCGGGCGAAATGTGAATATGGAGAAGAAAAGGAGATTTAACTCTTGCTGTGTAGAAAGATACAGCTCTAGTAAAAAAAAAAAAAACCTTTAGCCATGTCTTCATCAGTTGATTGAGCTATATTTATTTTTCTGGAAAGCAAAAGTTGTGTCTCCATTTCCACTTGTCCTGACAGTGGTTTTGGCAGCACATTGTTTTACCTCTTGGAGCACATTTTATGTCTTATCATTCCATTCTTCAGCAGTGTGTCTACACAGGGGGCGTTTCAGCTGCATTTTTCATCCCTCTCAGGCATATCTGACTTAACAGATCCATTCTGTTTTAATCAGTGCAGCTATTTCTCACACTTCAAGTCAACTTTCTTCTGTTTTAAACATGTAGTGACAGAGATTATGTGTTGGGCTCTGAGCGCTGCTGAAATGCGGTTTACCTACAATCAGTGCAGTGCCTGAACACAGCCTGTGTAGACACAGATGGAGCATGAAAGCTGTTGCTGCTCTGCTAACATGCTGCTCACACTACACCTTCTGTGTAAACACAATGTAAGCCTTTGTCATTTGAAACGACTGTACTGTGTCTTCCACAGGCTGGCCAGCTTGCAGAGCTCAGGAGAAGAGTGTCAGTACTGGAGGAGATGGTGAGGGAGCTGGAGTGTCACGGTATCTTCATCTGGCGCCTCAAAGGTTTCTCTGTCCACCTGAGGAACCAAGAGGCAGGCCTGCCAGTGGTGGAGCACAGCCCTGGCTTCTACACAGGACGTCCAGGCTACAAGCTGTGCCTGCGATTACACCTGCAGACCCCCAATGCCCCGCGTTGCTCCAACTATATCTCCCTCTTTGTCCACACCATGCAAGGAGCTTTTGATGGACTGCTGACTTGGCCGTTCCAGGGCACCATCCGCCTTGCCATCCTAGACCAGAGCCCCGAGGGTCAGCACCATGTGGAGGTGATGGAGACTAAACCAGACCTGCAGGCCTTCCAGAAGCCCACCAACCAGCGCAACCCCAAAGGATTTGGCTACGTCACCTTTCTGCACCTGCATCAGCTGAATCAGAGAGCCTTTGTTAAAGATGATACTCTACTTATCCGCTGTGAGGTGACACCACGTTTTGACAATATGCTTCACCGTGAGACACCAACAGTGCAGCCTAGAGGACCTGAGGCCTCAGTTTCAAGGGACTAAAGTCAAACTCATACCTGCTGGATCATCATCGTTCCAAGATAACATTACAGTACATACAGTACAGTTTGTTTTATTTGATGGACATCAGGAGGAGAAAAATTCATGTTCCCAGTTAAAATGTGGACACCACAAGTACGCCAGTATTTATTTGTTTCCCAGGTTTAAAATGTCAATGTCATTCTTGTTTAAATAAATATACACAGTACAACCATTTTTAATTAATTTTGACATGTATGAACTCACACACGGTACTCACATGCAGCAAGTCTCATAAGTTCCAAATGTGTAAATAATCAATAATATTTAATCAGTTCGTCGTCACCAATTTCTGATGCGCACTTGTAATATTGCTAGTAGACTTTGCTGTCTTAGTCTGGTTGTTGGAGATTGAGCTGAATGTTAAAGATACCCTGTGGAGTTTTTCACCACTATGGAGCATTGTTTTCTCACGGGCAGATTCCCATCGTAATTTTTTATTTTATTCTCTCCTAGCATGCGTGTGGGTCATATGATACTCATGCTCAAGCACTGCAGAGGGTAGTAACGAAAATGAGTAGTGCATACAAATAATGAAAATGAAGAAAAAGGCAAACAGGTGAAATTAAGCTGTGTGCAGTGTTACAGTTTTGTTATAATGTCCACAGTTTACAGTCCACACTCTAGTCTATCTTTGAGTGAAACAATATGCAGAAGAGTATCATGTCAACTGGAGAAGGTGAAGCAGCAGAGCTAAAAAACAAGTCTGGTCATGTCCATCAAACAAAAGGAGGGCCATGTGACTTTCCTTGGTTTCATGGTATTACGCAGGACATCTGTTGGTGGTAACATGGCGAGCAACCTCCAGCAAAAGGTGAAAACTTCTAGATGATTCATTTCTGGATATTTGAAAACAATGCAAGTTTTAAAATATTCTCCTTTGCAAGTGAGGCAGGAAATGCATTCAACACATTTGTTCGACCTCAAGGACTCATGCAGTTTATTCTGACCGTAAACATGTTTACACCAAAAACTCCACAGGGTACTTTTTAAGTGAAGTCATTGTAAGGCAAAGGAAAAGCAAAACTCACATTCATGTGCTCTCCAAACTCAGCCACTACTTCTGACTGTACTGTTCTTTGAGCATCGCTCAGCCAAAAACTCTTTTCAGCTCGGAGGATTTTCTGTTTACCTGGTTTCATCAGCACTGTTACACCCACGTTACATCTCTACAGATGTGTCACTACTACTTGCTTTTTAATAGAATTTATGGCAACTTTCACTCAAGTTCCTACTTAATGTGACCCAGAAAAATATTTCACGATTGAAAACCATATGGTGCCTGTTCAGCCTTTGCATGATGTAATTAATGTTTTGTTTTAGTCTTGTTTCTTCATCTGTAACATTCAAAGTGAGTCAACTGTGTAAACAATGATTGATGCTGGTCGCCATTGGATCATATCACATGATCCAATACTGATGAAAATAGCCTTAAAGCCAAGGTTTCCTACAGGTCTTACAGCCAGTGTCGTGTCTAACATGTACTGCGATGTCTTGACTGACTTGAACCATACATTAAAAAAATCAACTTCGTTTGATTTCTGGCATTTTCTTCCATTCATAGATGACTAATTTGAGAATGTGCTCTACCTTTTGCTCCACTGAAGGAACCTGGTAAAATATTTAATATAAGAAAGGAGCAGTTGGTGTAGTTTGGTAGTTTTGACTGCATGTTTAGAACGTCGTACTACAGGAAGCTGTATTAATGATGTGTCCTGAAATGCTGAAGCTATCGTTTTACAGATGATCTTTTAAAACTCAAAGCTTAACTTTTACTGCAACAAGACTCAAGAACCAGAGAGGTGTCTGTGAATACATCCAACATAATTTTATTAATTTAAACTGAAGATCCAAACTAAATCGACATTTCCTCTAATTACACTATCGTCATACCGAATCATAAAGAATTATAATGACCTTTCTGCGGGTCACCGGCTACCATTGTCATGTTTATTCATCAATGTAAGGAAATTTTTTGTTTGCTCCATATCCTGAGGGACCTGGTCTGGCTGCACCACCTTCGTCTTTGACTTCTTTCTTTGGTTGACTTTGAGGTGCGTCTTTGGTGCTGGTTGGCTTAGACCCAGTTAGAGACACTGAAATGTAATGCAAAATTGATATTAAAGGACAAAATGTATACAGTGCAAAAAAAGGTGCAAGAACAGAAAAAATTGTAAAAGATAACAATAATATAAAGAAAGAGTGACAGTTAAAGGCAATGTTGAATAAATAAGTTTTCAGTTTAACAACTGAAAACTTATTCACAGAGCTTCCATCTCTTATAGCCTCTGGGAGGGAGTTTTGGTGTATAGTTATAAAAGGCTAAGCTGCCGATTGTCTTATCTAAATTAAAAAGTAGTTTTCTCACAATTTGATTTAAGGAAGTTGGTCTGTATCCACTTCTTTATGCAGCTAAACCAGTTGCTAAATGGCAAAGACAAAAGTTTTGTCATCACCTGTATTCAATGAAATATACACCTGTGTGTCATCAGCGTAGCTGTTAAAATTTACTTTATGTTCTCTGATAAAATCACCTTAAGGAAGCATGTACATGAAAAGGCAGGGGACCAAGGAAGCTTCCCTGAGGAACACGAAAGGTAATTTATATTCCTCAATACATTATGATAAATTATGAACCACTGTTTAACGTGTCTGATTTTTGTCTTACTTGGAGCTCTTGGAACTTCTTTCCCGCACTTGAGGGTGCTTTGAGCAAAGCACTCTGCCATCCAGGACAACACCTCTCCACAGTATCGGACCTAGAGACCAAGCCAGGAATTACATTACATCATTTTTATGTGAAACATGCAACCTGACTATGGGTCAAAAGGTGTTGCTGAGGTCACTTTTCCAGGTTTACCTGAGCGTCCATGGATGCCAGTCGTTTCTCTTGGTCCTTGAACCCACCAACAATCCTCAGCAAGCTCTGAACCCTTGGTCACAAGCAGATATCAGTTAAAACCATATGTATTGCTGCAATGATCCATGTTTTACCACTAAGGGGCAGAAGAGTAATATAACAGTTACTTTGAGGAGGTACTCTTTAGCCTCTCCTCACTGCTCTCCCAATGCTGCCGCTCCAGTTTGGCCAGGTAGTTCTCCTTCTGCACCGTCTCCCATGTTATCAGCCTCTGGTCGAGCCCTGCCGGCAGCTCTCTCTCTGCAACACATGCACACAGACACACACACACACACACACACACAGAGTCAGTCCAAAAAACAACTAAACAACAGGTAATTTCTATGGATAGAGCAGGTGAAAGACATCGATATTTAAGTGTTTAATTTAGCCTGATAAGCCACAAGAAACTACAATATCTGTTTAAAGTCAAACAGAATGGCTTAATAGTTCCTGATGGAAATGTCCTGACATATGAACAAATATGTGAACTAAACCTTCATACCAAGATGCTCCTGCTTGGACTCAGGCTGTTTGACCAGGCTGAGAAGGAGCTGAGAGAGATGGCTGATGATGATGAAGGGTGGGGCCAGTGCTGGACGGCTGTGATATTCCACAATCAGGTTGTATCTCTGGAACTTCCAAAAGATGTCTGTGTTTCCCTGCACTACTTGGAATGTGTAGCTGGGGAAAAACAATAAGAAGGTAACAAAATTAGACAGTGTGTTGGTTTTACTTTGCAATGTGCAAAGACTAGTTCAACTCATTTCATCAGACAAAGGTTTTCTGGGTTCCCAGACCCTGACCTGAACATGGCGATGAGCAGGTTTAGCAGCAGGACGTTGGTAACAAGAAGGAAGATAACCAGCAGCAGGATGACCAGCCAGTTGGCGTAGATGTTGGGACATGGCGGCCGTAGGCCCATGATAATCTCATCTGAGTCATTGGTGCAGTTAATTTCAGGCATGCGGGCAGCTGTACTCCATTTAATAAAAGAGAAATTAGAAGACGTCCAGGCAAACAGAAACACATTAAAAAGTTGCATAGTCTTTACACTGAATAGAGGAATTTGCATCTATTGTAGCTTACCATCTATTTCCTCCAAGGGAATCTGGCCAAAAATGTGCAGGTAGGGGCGGTACAAAGCTCTGCGAAACACCCAGTCAATCCTCGGGTCATTGGGGTGGAGAAGAGCCTGGGTGGCAACACCGTACGCAATGAGCCACACACTCAGGAAAAAGAGGAAGAAGAAAACGTCCTTCATCTGCAAGGGAGAAACAGACGCATGTTTTCATCTTCTTCACAGGCTCTGCCTTCATCTGTGGCCAGTAACATCACTAAAACTTTCACTGTGACAATGTTATGAAGTGTTTGTTTCAGTCACCATTCTTTCCACAATGATAATCTTGGGGCCCAGCTGTTTGTGAATGGCGAAGATGTGGATCAGACGCAGAGTGAAGACCATGAAGTCTATCGCCAGAACGGTCCGTCCTGCCTCATAGGTGTTGTTCACCATCCTGCAAAACCAACATTATTCACTGTGCTGTTTACTTCATTCTACCCTGCTTCTCTTTTGGTATCTCATCCATTCATTCACTCCTTTATTTTAAGGATCTAGCCTAAATGTAGAGCCTCCATACTGTTATACTTTTTCAGTGTTGTTAAATTGATGTAAATTACCTGCATGAAACCCCAACAACGAAGAGTGAGATGGCAACCATGTCGCACTTGTTCCAGTTGTCCTCAACATAGAGTTTGAACTTCTTCAGGATGCTCATCTCTTCGTCTGTGAAGAAGCTCTGTGTCATAAAAGAATTGATGCATCAGTATAAGGCATGATTATATGTATATTCTTCGCTAAATAAGGCTTTACCAAACTGTTTTCAACCCTTGGGAACCATCCATTATGTCTGGATATTTTCGCTGTTACAGCTGAATAATATTTGCCCTCTGGCAGGTCACACACTGGAGCCATATTCAGACGCACCTGCAGGGCCAAAAGGGGGTTGGCGGGTACACAGCCCTGCTGCTTGAGAAGCACCTGCAGTGTCCCAAATTCTCACTCCTGTAAAATGTCTCTGACACTGATGGAGAGTAAGGTTGAGTTGTCTCCTGTGGTTTGAACAGGGCACCTGTGAGTACATCAGGAACCAGCACATGGTCCCTCAGTAGCACAACTGGTTTGAGAACAAGCTCTTTGTCTCCCAGTAATAGACTGGTGTGTAAGTCCAGACTGTCACACCACAAATACCACAAAACGATGACCAAACAGGATACAGTTTCCAAAAAAGTTGGGACACTGTGTAAAACGTAAATAGAAACAGAATGTGATGCTTTGCAAAACACTGAAACCCAAATTGAACTGAAAATAGCTCAAAGACAACACGTCAAATGTTGAAACTGAAAAATTTCATTGTGTTTGAAAATGAAATCCTCGTTTAGGATTTGATGACAGCAACACATTTCTAAAAAGTTGGGACAGGCTCATGTTTACCACTCTGTTGCATCACCTCTCCTTTTAACAACACTCTGTAAGCGTTTGAGAACTGAGGAGAGTAAATGCTGTCATTTTGAAAGTGCAATGTTTTCCAAATCTTGCTTGATGTACAATTTCAGCTGCTCTACAGTTTGGGCTCTCCTTTGTCATATTTTACGTTTCATAATGATCCAAACACTGTCATTGTCAGTGGGTGACCGTCTAGACTGCAGGCAGGCCAGTTTAGCACCCAGACTCTTTTACTTCACAGCCATGCTGTTGGAATTCGTGCAGAATGTGGTTTGGCTTTGTCTTGCTGAAATAAGCGAGGCCTTCCCTGAAAAAGACATTGTCTTCTTGGCAGCATATGTTGCTCCAAAACTTGTATATATCATTCAGCATTAATGGAGCCTTCACCAATGTGCAGGTTATCCATACCATGTGCACTAATGCACCCCCACACCATCACAGATGCTGGATTATTAACCGGCAGCATCCCTGGATCTGGTTTATATACAGTTTTCCTTTTTGCATGGTAGAGTTTCAACTTGCATCTGTGGAGGCAGCGATGAATTGTGTTCACAGATGATGGTTTTTGGAAATGTTCCTGACCTCATGCAGTGATGTCCGCTACAGAATCATGTCTGTTTTCAAAGATCACAGCCATCCAATATTGGTTGCGTACACAGATTTCTTCAGATGCTCCGAATCCTTTAATGACATTATGGACTGCATACAATGAAACTGTTGTACTGTTTGCCATTGCAGTCTGTCACAAAGTGGTGAACCCCTCCCCATCTTTACTTCAGAAACACTCAGCCTCTCTTGGATGCTCTTTTTATACCCAATCATGTGCTAACTAACCTGTTGCAGGTTAACCTAATTAACTGTGAGATGCTCCACCAGCTGTTTTCTTTTAGCATTTCATACTCATCCAACCTTTTGTTGCCACTGTCCCAACTTTTTAGAAAGGTGTTGCTGGCATCAAATTCTAGATGACGACTGAACTTGAAAAAACAATGAAATTTCTCAGTTTTAAGATTTCATATATTGTCTTTGTCTATTTTCAGTGTTTTGCAAATCATCATATTCTGTTTCTATTTACATTTTACACAGCATCCTAACTTTTTTGAAGTGGGGTTTTATGTTCAACCATTTCTAACTAGCAAAATAAGAGCAGCGATACCATCAAATGAATGGCCAGGATGGTGGACTGATAAGACCTAATCACATATTATGCATGGTTACCCATGCAGCCTCCATTTGGGATTGCAAAGCCCTAATCAGCAATATCAAACTGCTAAATCTATATGTACCGGATCTTTTTGGCTCAGATCTGTTCAGCGTGTTTAAGAGACTGATTTCCTAAATATAAGCAGGATGGGAGTCTGTTCTTGGCTATTTATTTGCAGCACTGACGATGATGTCTGACCTCTTCAGGGCATAAATGATTTGTAAGTAGAGCTGGAAGTTTCTGTAAATTAGAAATAAGGTGTAGAGTTAGAGACAGCGGGTAAACTGAGCAAATATGTCACACTTACCACAGACGTACTGTTGTGCAACAACACATTGGTTGTCACAACTTTGTGAGAGTGAGTAGCTTTGCAGCACCCCATCTATTAGATTTAAAAAGCTGGTAGATCTACAGTCTCTAACCTTGTTGTGTAACAAGTATGGTAAGAACAGGGGCCCCCGTGGCACCGCCTTCCCGTAGGGAGAGGCATGCACCCCTGGGCTTGGTAGCGTGCCAGGGCCGCCTGTAGCACAGCGGTTCTTTTTTTGGAAACCTGTGCCATAGTTCTGTTCAGCTCAGGGACTTTCTGAGATGCATGTTGAAAAAGTGAGCAGAGGGAGCAGCGGAGAGGGTCTGTCTCATCTGGGGCTTCTGTGCCCAAGGGAGGAAGGCTCAGAGGGATCAGTGCAATAAGGGATCATGCTTGTCTGACCTGGTTCACTAGGAGGGAGTCAAGCAGAGAGGTGAAAGGCTCATGAATCCTTAAAACCCCAGAGAGATTGAGGTCATTGCAGTGATTCACATCACCTACTCAGATATGTCTGACTTGGCAGGCCTGAATGCTGCGATGCAAACACATCTAATAAGAATGAAAAAAAAAGGTGGGGGGGGGGGGGGGGGGGCTGGGTCACACTGTATAGATAGATCCTTAAGCTCACATATGCGCATCCACTCTGAATGGATGAACAAAATATTAATGAAGCAGTGAGTGATTGGATGCTTTGCCCTCACCTGTCTAAGTTCCTCCAGCACCAAGGTGAAGACCCAGAAGTAGAGCATTATCTCTGGGGCTCCGGGCCCGAAGGGCGGGGGTTGGCGGAAGTCTAGCAGGAGCACGTAGGTGAAGAGGAAGAGGAAGGCAAAGTACATGATGACGTTACCAAGGAAGACGGTGACTGGAGCGCTCCAGAAGCGACGCCAGCGGCGGAGTAAGAAACGCCACCAGACAGAGGCACAGCTCTGAGCTGCTGGACCTCCCGGTGAAGAGTCCCTGGAAATGAAAGACACTGAAGAGCTTCTCCAACTCTTCTTACATTCAAAACATCACTAGTATGTAATGTTTTAAAAAGGTTATATGAAGGCTTCTTAAATTGGAGCATAGGAAGATTATTGTTGTTGGATGGGTTTTGTGTGTTTTACTTCTTTTTTATAAGATGTGTGTTTTATTATGTCTGTTGTTCGAATCTGTGTGTGTGTCCTGTGTTTCACTTGGTTGCAAGAAAAATACCCTTGGGGGACAATAACGTTCACACTGAAATAAAAATGTGAATCAGTGAAGTGAATTTTATGCTTTTATGCTTTTTAGACTCAGGTCAAGTGCAGCTTTATTGTTATTATGCAATGCAAGGTAATGGCGTGCTAAATATTATATAGAAAAATAATGACAATAAGAGTACTTCAGTGAGACAACTTTCCTATTATTTAACAGCAACTTGAGTTTTACTTGATTGTAAACTCACAGAGGGTCATCGTCGTCAGTTAACAGTAAAGCCTTTTCTGTGTCCAGACTGTCCAGCTCCACGAACTGTTCCTGGCCATTCCGATTGTCAAGTTCCTCGTCACTGAGAAACACACATGAGAGTGTCAGTGACTTACAGTACATCCACATGACTGAGAGTAAGCGGTGGGGCGGCATTAGGTTGATCACCTGAACTTTATGAGGTTGGTCCAGATGAGTGGCGGACAGCAGAAAGACACCACGAGTTTGGAGATGGCTGTGTCTGTCGTCATCGCCCCCCACCAAATCTTTGTGAGGAGAGCCTGCAGTGAAAGTTTTGTGTCATTTCTGCTACAGTCAGACTGGGTATGGACAAAGCAACATAAAGTTCACCACAAGAGGACACCATAGGCCTTAGAATATTTCTGCCTTGCAGTTCTGTTATTGTATCCATGGAAGCATCACACATAGAAGCCAGTTAAGGACAAAAAGTGCATGTGACATGTCAACCATTCCTTCTCCACGGCTGCAGTTTCATGAAAGGACACCTGATGCTTAGTCATGGGCTGGTCCACTCTTTACAACAGAGCACTGGAATCCACATCCTCCTCAAACATCACACGTGCAGTGAATTAAAATGAACATTTTAAAGAGGATATATTACTCCAGCTGTGTACTCTAAATAAAATATTACTCCACTGTCAAGAGTGTCCTGCGCACTAACTTTCCCTGCTGACATTGAATACCAATTAACTCTCAGTGATGACTTTGTAATGACAAGGACGTCCAGTGTGCAGCAAAAGATATGACTTCGCAATAAGTATCTAATGGCATGCAAAGCTCTGGAAAAAAGAGTTTTTCATAACTGCAGGGCAAAACAGTATTTCAATACAGAGGGCAGAAAAGAAACTACCTAACTCTCTTAATCTCATGCACAAAACTGTTGAAAGATGAACAATGAAAGTTAAATGTTTCATAACGGCTGAAAGAATCCATCAAGTTGGAGCCGAATGAGCATATGGACGTGTATCCTCGTTACCTGAACTCCATCGTGGGCAAAGAAGGATTTGGCATCTGCCTCAGTTGCCAAGTTAAGGACCGTGGATTTGCTCCAGCAGTGTGTTCTTCTCACTAACAAAGCATAAGCCCTGTCTTCACTGTTGGAGTAACACTCTCCAAAAACATCTGTCACAATAAGAACAATAGGTACACAGTGTCAAGCACTCAGCCACGACTGAAGAATTCACACACTCTGATTCAGATCTTACTCCTCTCCAACGGGATCTGTTTGTGTTTGTTCCATTACGTCGCTGAGGTCAGCGAACGTCTCTTTCTACTTTGACCGTTACTTTACCTTTACCTTTACTTCTGATCACCCTGTCAGCTGTTGTCATTGAGCGGTTTATGTACTCACCAAGGGCGAACTGCTCGTACTTGGCCTCCTTCATGCTCCGCGCAGACTCGGCTTCAGATTCCAGTCTTGCCATCTCTTTCAGAATCTTACATGCCGCCAGCGCTGCCGCAACTGCCTCAGGGCCCTGAAGGATTAAAAGAAAGCTGAATCCATGAAATGGGTCTGAGAAACGTCATCTGAGAAATGTAGTTTAGAAGTTTAGAGAGCAGCGTCTTATTGCATCTAAATTGGGTGTGATGTGTGCATCAGCTTCACCAGCTGTTTCCAAAAGCCCGCAGCCTTATTTCTTTGACCATTACAGGAAATGTGGGCACACCCGTGTTGCTCAAATCATCATATTTGAAGATATAAACCTCTTTATCTGTACCTCCGTTCTTAAGTTTGGTGTTGCAGTTTTTTATGACTGTGGATCCAAATGCAGGATCATCTTGGACATGACTTGTGTTTTTATAGACCTGAGAGATAATCTGCATTCATGCCTTGTCTTAGCCTGTTTACTATAATTTGCCCTGCATGCTTGCATACATTACCTTTGTGCTTACAATTTTCCAAAGCATATCAGTGTTTTTTTAGGTTTTTAGTTCATTTCCTCCATTTACTCCTTCCTTTCTTCCTTCCTTCCTTCCTTCCTTTCTTCCAGACTTCAGTTTCAGGTCATTTCAGTGCACTCTGACAATCAACTTTTCTATGTTACATTATGTGCTAGTACCGAGTGAAAATGGATATGGATCACTATCTCTGCTTGTCAATTTTGATAATGTAGTGAAATGAAAGGAAACCAATGACTGTCTGGACCTGCCGCTTTGGAAAATTGTTGCTATTTTTACAAAGTACATGCAGTTCTTAGTACATGGGTATATGCGAAAGATATGCAAAAATATGATATGATATGGTCCTTTATAGTTTGAGGAACAGTTTGACATTTAGGGAAATGCACTTATTTGTCTTCTCACCGAGAGTTAGATAAGAAGATAGATACCATTCTCATATCTTTCCATGCAATATGAAGCTGGAGTCAGGAGATGGCTAGTTTTGCATAATGACTGGAAATGGGAAAACAGCAAAAGGCTCTGTCTGAAGCAGCACTGCTCAAATAAACTAACCTGCTACCAACCAGGAAATAATAAAACCACAACTAAACTTTGTTTTTTGTACAGGTTAAACAAAAAAGATATAACATGTTAAATAATTGGTGAGCTTTCAAGGTGCTGGTAGGCAGATTTTTCTACTTTTGGAGAGAGGCAGGCTGGTTGTTTCCAGTCTTTAAGCCAAGCAAAACTAACTGTCTCCTATATCCAGCTTCATGTTAGATAGCCAGAAATAATAATGGTATCAGGCTTCTCATCTACCTCTCAGCAAGGAGCAAATGAAATCATGTCTGAAAGTGCTGAACTATATCTTTAAACCAGTGTTTTAATATCAGATGGATTTCTTGTCAGTCGCACATACTGTAAGAAGAAAACCAGCTCTGTTTCACAAAGAAAGTCTTTCTCGTTAGAGAATGGTATTGTCTATTATGGGGTTATATAGTGCATTGTGTTTATCTTATAATATTGTCATTTTCTATAATCAACAGGTAATGGCAACCTTGAATGTCCTTATACTTTGTGGAGGAAACATTTATTGGACTAACATGACAAATGTTTAAATCAAGAGCAACATACTAAAACAGAAGGCTCACACAAGGCTAGACTTAGTACCCCGGACCTCATACCTTATTATTTAAATGATCAATGATTATTATACGACATACTGTATATTACTCCTAGGTTCATATATATGCACATATTTTGCTAGCATTAGCCTGTCTGCAAGGATAATTGTGATGAGGCGTTCAATATGAGAGATACTTCAAACAATCTAATTATAAATGCAGATATCCCGGCCAGAGTCAGAGTGGTGAAACGATTTGCAGAGGGGGATGTACACACGCTGAATGCAATTACCATAATTTCAGATAATGTTTGAAATAAGACGCAGGAAAGGGGCACATCTGGGTGACTGCTTGTGAGATTACAGTAATTGGTTCCCTTAGTTTGGGGAAGGGCAATAAAAAAAATGAAAGGTGCCTTGAAAAGATGTTGAAAACAAAGAGCAATTATCATTGATTGGTGTCATTTAAACTATTCGCAGGGCATCAATCCTATGTCAGGATATATTTCTCATTAACTTCATGAGGACTTAAGATACGCCTGCACTACCTCACCTCTCAAAGAACCGGCTGCCCCATGAAGCAGCATGACCTTCATTTGAATAATGTTCTTGGAGATAAGATAGCTTTTTACTTCACCTCCCTCCTTGATAAATATGCCGTTTGCTGGGCTCTTTTATCTCGGGCGACATTTTCATATGGCAGGACTGACCTGCACCTGCACTGTGCTGGCCCACATCACTCTTGATCACACTGAATCCAGAAGGCAAACTATCGGTATAGCATTTCACAGAGTAATTCAGCTCACCTCGGTGTGGTTTGAGTATTTTTTGCTAATGCTAGGCACATTTAGACATTTATTGATTGAACCGCACAGTGCTGATAAAGTAGCTGCAGCTTGACTGACTAAAGAAGCTGACAAGACTGACCATGGCCCAAAAGTAGTTAGCCATCTGCTGTCGGTTCTGAAGGACAGCCCAGAGGAAGAGATCCCTCCAGGGATGTTCGCAGCACTCCTCCAACTCAGGCAGGTTTTTCTGGGTGTGGAACAGTCGACCCTTGGCTGGCTTCTCCTGGAGCACACAGACAGTGCACGACATGCATTAAATGTGTATCATAAAACGGGTAGCTGCGCACACTTTACAGAGCATGCAATTATTACATGCTTCATACGATCTATGGCGAAACCTATGGCTATTACTGCAGAACCAATTGCTTCCTCTGCCAGGGGGGTTATCTGACAGTAGTCTGTCTGTCAACAGGACACGCAGGTATTTAAGAAATGTGTGTAGTGATTTCTATGAAATGCGCTGAACAGGCAGACCTTCAGTAAACAGAAATAATTGGATTTTGCTCATTTTCTGAGCTATAATTTCTTGTCTGAGATTATCACCTTTTTTTTTTTAGCTGTGCAGCATGATACACACAACACACATTACACAACATAAAGAGGGGTCACTTCCTTCTTAAGGGGGTAACAGCAGGTTTGGTTTCCCATGACTCTCCATCTCCTCCTTTCTACAATTATGGTGAAATTGAAGGCCTCTGCCCCATAGTTTCCAACCTGGGGTCATGACCTTTCCAGTGGGTCGCAAGAAACACCTGAGGGGTCACACATTGACTAACAGGATAGAAAAGAGAAAAACTGCAGAGTTCTGACGCACAAAATTTAATTTCACATTATTATTTTCTTAAATTCTGGTTTCTTTTTTAGGGGGTGGGTTGACATACCGGATCAGTGTTACTCACGGCGCGGCTCGTGAGCCTCATGTGGCTCGCCAAGCTTTGAGTCATGGCTCACATGGCAGCTTATACACATAATTCAGAAAAATACTCCAAACAGCACTGCTATTCATACACAGCCTGCCAGCATAGGCTACAAACATGAAACTGTCAACACCTGCTCAGACCTACACTAACTCACTGCTGTGTTGCCAGTTTAGGGGTCTTCTGGAGCACCATGATGCTGATGATACTGTTGGACAGGTAAATAAATAGTGGGCTGGTGCAGGATATCCACACACAGTGCACTGTACTTTTAACATAATATTTAGACTCTTACTAAAATTAATTTATATTTCTAATGGGGTGTTAACCGTCACCAATCTGGCAACACAGCACACTTGCATAGTAGCGCTAGTTTGGCTATTGCAATGTCTCATGCTAGCTAACATGACGCACACAGATGATAAAAAACTGGCTAATTTCTAATCAAACAAAGTCACAAACCACATTGACAGAAACAAAGTGTTGTGTCAAATGAGGAAAATCAAGTCTCGGAGCACACAGCAACCGAGAATCAATACGAAGAGAGGACTAGCAGGCCGACAGCGAGTCAGCAGAAGAGCTGAGGGGAGACTCTGAATCCAGATTCAGTGATGTGAATGAGCACCAGAAGATCTTCAGCTTTTTTGAAAACCCCTTCCACGCGAATGCATCCTATCTCACTCCGACTGTCACACAGCTCTGCACTTCTAATCGTGCTGCTCCGCAAAGTGAAATCACAGTTGCCGACAGACGACATTCTCAAAGTTGATCTCAGAGCAGGTGTTGGAAGCAGATTTTCTCAGTTTGAAACCACTTGTAGAAAAAGTGATGTCCTTCTCTGTGGGTACATACACATGTGAGTCAGCACTCTCAACCAGGAACACTATCAAGGCTCACCAATGCACGACATGAATGCCTCACAAGGACTGCAACAACAAACTGCACATACTGTACAATACGAGGAAGGTCACAGAGATGCATTTCTGCCTCCACTCATGGCAGTATTAAAGTAAACCTGTTTTTAATTAGCAAACAGCAGGCATATGTGCTTAATGGTTGCGGTGGCTTTGGGTGTTCTGTGGTAAAAGTGGCTCTCCTACAAAAAATAGTAAAGATCACTGTGGTAGAAAATTGTAAAGACCTTTTTAGTTCCTTAGCATGATGTTGTTGAAATAGCATCTTGGACTGAAACAAAACACAGATGGACATCCTTCCAAAGTGTAAACCAATGGAAAATCAGTGTAGGAGAGAAAGACTGGCTTGATAGGAGGATTACCTAAAAATTGTGATGCCTTTATTGGTTAGATTCTATGTTTTACTCCTACTAAAGATTCAGTAAGTGAGGTTATCATGAGGTGTCTGTTTCACTGCATCTTTAAGACCTTAAAGTTTCACCACAAGAAGCAATACAAGGTGGAATTTCATTCATCATTTGACAGGATGTCTTATTCAGTGCAGTATCTGTGATTTCCTGCAACATTTCCTAGAGTATTTCACTCACTGTGGGAATCTTTTGGTAAAAGCCTTTGCAGGAGTCATGCAGGAAGTCTTTCAGCACTTTGGCGACCTCGTAGAGGGTGAAGCGGGGTTTCCGGTCTCCTTGCTCAGGCGGATGGTGCCCGGGTGGACCAGGCGTCCGGGCAGCTCCGAGCAGCAGCTGCTTCTCCTCGTACTTTTTGAGGAGCAGGTTGTGAAGGAGGCTCTTCTCTGACACAGACCAGTAAAGCTCCTGTAGACGACCGTAGGTAAGGAACTCGCCCAGGTTCACACCGTTGTCCACAAAGAGACGCACAAAGTCGGGCTTGTCATTAATCAGTGCATCCATCATCACCTCTTCAAGGTCGCATGCCTGCAAAGATCACGTCTGTGTTGCAATTACTCCTAAAGCAGCTGTCTCTTCTTTTTGTGAAACAGGTTTGTAATTATCTGGTTCTTTTCTCCTCCACTGCAATATGGAGTGTCTGTGTTTTTGTGCTATCTAATGAGTCTCTCGTCAATGAGCTCCTTTCATATTTATGATTGCTATTGATTGTGAGCATATGAACAGACCAGTCTTTATCTCAAATGACCCCTGTGCCTCAGTATAGCCTCACAGAGCTAGCTAGCTAACATTCCATTCATTAAATATGTTAAACTTGGACTTAACAGTTTAAACCACACACTAGATGTAAGACATCATCATATTTCTATGTATGTGTCTCACCTTCCACTCCACATCTCCATTAAAGATGTCACTCTTGGCGATGTCCACCCTGTTCCAGGCCACTGCCAGCTTCAGTTCATCCAGGAAGTCTTGAGCTTCCTGACTTTGGCTCTTACAAGCTGATAAACGCACACACACACACGCACACACACACACACACACACACACACACACACACACACACACACACATAATGTCAACAAGTTCACAACCTCTGAAGTGCTCAAAATGTCAAGGCTCTCACTCCATGTAACTGTCAAGTCTCAATACCTGTAATTGTACAGCCTCAGAAAATTGCAAGTTTCTTGATAACGTATCTCTCACAAGGCACTTTACCCTTGACTAGAGCTTTGAGGATGACCGTATCCAGCTCAGAGCTCTCCTGCTCGGGGTCGTGGACAGTGAGGAGGTGCCCATGATCAAGGATCCTCTGGATCTGATTGGCAGGTTCATGGTCAGTTATTACAAATCATTTTGATGAAGAAATTTGCAATTTTATATCACTAATGCATTGTTTGATTGTCTAAAATCACAATCCCGTCACTGTGTATGTCAGCTTGAAAAAATATGTTGCATATCTTTCCCTCCTCCTTCATATCCTTAATTAGGTCATCACATACAAATTTTGACGATAAGGATGAAAATCCCACATTAGCTTCCCTCACAATCTTTCCCAGTGTGCCCCATTTTTCTGGCAACGTTCAAGTCTTGTGATCTGCATATCTGTGTATGTGCCTGCCTCCATGCTGTGCACAGCACTCTCACCAGCTTGACCCAGTTACTGATGTCTGTGCTGTGGTGGGCATTTGGAAAGGTGTCCAGCAGCAGCTCATGAACACTGTCCGTATCCCAGCAGCCCCTATTCATCAGCGTGACGAGGATGTCAGCCACGCCTCCTGAGCCTGCCAGGATCAGCCATGGTGTCGAATTGCCAATGCCTTTGTACATCCTCTGCAGGGAGGGACACAGTGTTCAGACTTGCAGGCAAACTCACAAACGTCTCCATTTTCACAAAATAACAAGAGAATCGTATTGATCAGTGTTAGCTGTATTCCATCATCTCGGCTGTGGTTCTATAAACGGCCGGCTTTGACAGGCCTCCTGGCCAAAGAGATTATTTCTGTGAAAACAGAAAGAATTCGCTTCTCAGTCTGGCTTTGGCCCGCTACTTCAGGAAGTGGCACAAGCAAAATTTGATTTGAAGCCTAATTCTCAAGCCTAAGCTACTGTTCAGTCAGTTTGTGCACATTCATGTGACAAACAGACATCCAGCTTTGAAAGGGTCTCCGTGCGGTCACGCTTTAAAAGTTCTCGAGTAACTACAAGAGCATTATGGAATGAAACTTACCTTCAGGATCCTGGGTTCCCCATGAACCAAGAGACACAGAACAGGGATCTCGAAGCTGCCTGTGCCTGCAAGCGCCAGAAAGTCATTCTCACCGCTGTCTGATCAGTGTTTTTCAACAAATAGTGACAAATATCTCGGTCACAGGTTCCAATCGTCTCAGAGTTGTGAGCAGTTAGACCCAAGAGTGATGTTCCCCTCTGAAATCTGAACCACCTTGCAGGTTAAACTATTCAGAGTTCAACAATTAAACACCACGAGGTCGAGAACACACAATCTGCAGAGAATTTGTTTGTCATATTCATCTTGTGACCGCCTGCAAGAGGCTGACCCTTGAGCTGGGAACTAATATATTAATAAGTGAGCATTATGTGATACGGTTTGGGAGAAAATTAAAACATTATAAACCTTGAGTACCACTGGAGTAACACTTGAGTAATGGGCACAACGTTTGACAATCTTTAAATGCACTGAAGTACACCAGTGAAAATCAGGATTAAAATTATTTGCAATTAAGTGCACTTAAGTACAATTTACAAGTAATGAAGTGATGTAATGACTTTTCTATACTGCAATGATATTTCTAATACACTAAAGTACACTATTTTTTGACCTGGGGTGTAATACTTTAACATTTAAGGAATTTTAGATTGTGGAATTATTATTATGGCTCCCAGCAGCGACCCAAAGGCTTTACCTCCATAACCAGTGCGCTGAAGAGAGATGTGTTTGAGCAGCTTCACCCTCATTTCACTGGTGGCTCCTGGCCTGTTGGGATCCTCCTCCACCAGCACAAAGTGAGAGTGGTGGCTGTCCAAGGAATACACTGACCCATGAGGCAAGTCCTGCGGTTTGTATGCTGCAGGCTCATCCACCTTGAGAACATGAGTATGCAGAAAGACAGAGGACAGCGTGAGCATATTAATGTGAAAAATGTAAATATTTGCTTATGGATGTTGCTGCTGTTTTCATTAGCTCGATACTGTCAGTGTATACACAGAAACCTTGGCAGTGAGCAGAGCCTCTCGGTTGTGGATCATGTTCCAGGGTGCAATGCCAATCGCCACTACACGAACTTTGGAGGAGGTGCTGGCCAAGGAGTGATCTCTCACCGCCTGGCCCAAGTGTTTGGTGATGCCAAAGCGAAGGCCATTAGTCAAAATCCATGCCCCTGGAGAACAGAGAAGCAGTAAAATATATGTGTGTGTGTGTGTGTGTGTGTGTGTGTGTGTGTGTGTGTGTGATATATGCAGGTTTCATGTGCACTTGGTAGCAGGAAGTACTACTTAAGTAGTAGAACTAAGTAGAACTTAAACTTAACTTGATCAAACCAGAAAGCTGTGTCCTGGATTCCATGTAAACAGCTGGCCTATTGATTATGCTAATTAGATTGTTGACTTATATGGTTATAAAGCATTCAGTGCATTAAAATTTATGAAGATATTTGACTAATCATGCAAATAAAATCCACATGAAAATGATAAATAATTCATGATGCTCATTTTAGACTTCATACATCCAAACAAAAGACATGCTTTCATCTTGGTGATATGTTTCTAGTAATTCCTCTACCGGCCAATAGAGGGCAACAGAGAAGCCATTCACAACCACTGGCTGTTGATTTCAAAACCCAAGGCCAGTTTTGGCCCCTTGATTACAACCTGTGCTCTGCGCAGCCTTCACAAGTCCTTTTCTCAGAGTGTCCCTGAGCCAAGGCTTCATCTGAGCCAGCTCGTCTCCTCCCACCAGGGCCACCACCAGGTGTGGAGGAGCGAGGCCCCACTCCTCTGTCAGCATCTGGTAGATCAGCACTGGGTCTGTGTTGCCGCGCACCCTCACAAACTGGATATAAAGAGACGAGTTGAGGTCAGCACTCTGCTCGGAAACTTTGTACAAACTTTTTGTTTGCTGTAATACAACCTTCAGGACTGGTTATCTAGTTTCACCTTTCCTCTTGTCTTAGTGGAGCCAACGAAATCAATGTCGCCCACTCGTCCGGCCGCCCAGTGACTCTTCTCCCTCTTCATTCTGCTGGCCATACCTCTGGCTACATTCTCCAGTGTCTCGTCCACGGTAGAGCAGCAGGAACAGCCCAGCAGGACACTGAGGGAAACAAATGGACACTGTATCTTACAGTCCTCCTTCACAAAGAAAAGACTCTGCTGCAGCTCAGTCTCTGATGCACTGCTCACATCCTGCTCACTAAGTTCCTCATAATTATGCACCAAGAGCATTCTCTCCTCCTGCTCTCCTGGAGTATAACGAGCACCTGGATAGGACTGAGGACTTTCTTTAAATGCAAGCTTAAGACTCACCTCTAAAAACTTTTTAGTCTCTACTGCTGCTAATTACAAAGGTATAATCTGTCCTATAACCATCAGTTTAGCGCTAACCAACTAAAATAAGTTATACTTTGTGAACCATGGAGGTTATTGTGTTGCTTTGAATGCCTGTTTGGGTTTTATTTACTGGGTTTTCAAAATGACGTTTGCAGGAAAGTAAAGCCACGGGCCAGGGACGAACAGATTAATCGTCGCCATGTGGCTATTTATAAATCCTTTTGGATCATAACTCCTGAACAGTATAATCCCGCTTCTGTCTTTTTTTTTCCACTATGATTCATACAAATACTACCCAGTTTTCACCACAATTGGTAATTAATATATGAGTGATTCTAAAGCACTGCTATTCTTTTGTTTTTGACACATGTTATATCATTTGCCTTTTGTTTCATACATAATTGAACAAATATAACCCTCACTTTCATCTTTAATTGGGCAAAGTCTTGCTATTTCCAGACAGCCTCACCATGTACATTTTGTTGAAGCCGATCCAGAAGCAGAGATGGATTAAAAGTCTGTTCACCATCATTAAAAATAACTAATTTAGCCTTAGATTTTGCCTTGTTGGAGGTTTTCTGTGTCCTTTATGGTTCCAGTCTATGAAAGAATATGCATTCATGCATACTATTCAACAGCAAGGAAATTAGGACCAGCCCTCGTGAATAATTTAGATAGAAAACTATACTTGGACTTAGTTAAAGCTTGTTAGTCCAGTACAAATGTTTGCTTCCTGGAACACCTCTTCACTTATGGCCTGCTTATCACTGGGCTCATTTAATTGCTTTCAAATTACTTTTTTCAGCTGACCTGATGCTTTAATCGTGAATACTGAACTGCACTGTTATTTAATAAAGAGTTTCTCCCAGTCGTCATGAATGTTCTGGCTATATCACTTCACAGAATAACTCTATCTGTTTGTATTGTCTTTCTCACACACACACACACACACACACACACACACACACACACACACACACACACACACCTGTGCTCCTCTGACCACTCCAGCACGTCCCCACATCGCGGACATCGTGTCTTTGGCTGCAGTGTCCCCTGCAAACAAATGAATTCACATATATTATGTCCATTTCCACTAAATCCATTATGATTCACCCACCGCTCTTTTTGCAGGGGGAAGGCTCTTAGAAGTACTTGTGGTCAATGCAAAGTTGGCAGAATTTTCATCCTCGCTTCATATGCAAAGTGCTTCCGCCTGATATTTGAATTAGAAATACACAAAGCACTGTCACTCATATACATAATACCAAGAGAAGTGGGCCACAACACTGTAGGCTCCCACCAGAGCCCCTGGACACAAACCCCTCTGACTGATGTGTAGATCTTATTGCTGTAAGCAGTCTGAAATGCGCTTTTGACACTACGACTCGGTTTGCATGTAGTTATTGTTTTACAGTGAAAACACCTACAGTCTGTTTATCTCTAAATCGTTCTTTTCATAGAAATAAATGACAGAAAGGAAGCAGATTCATTATTGACAAGATTATCCATTTGCCTGGGTAAACACAGACTTTAAGCAGCCAGCCTTTGTTGCGTGGGCACTTGAGCTGCTTGTGAATACCAAAAATGCAGCACAAGCACATATTTTTCTTTAAAAAAAAAAAAAGCCACAGCCTCCCTGGGTGCTGGGTGTTTTAATAGAACTGTGGTGCAATGGTTAACACACAGATTGAGAGTCAATTTGGGTTAAGCCATCTGTTTTAATGTAAGTGAGCAGCTTGTTGTGGGAGCCTTTATTTGACTACAGGTCTGGGTCTGGGAGGGAAAAGACTATTGGGCATGCAAATAGAATGATTTGCATGCAAAGGTAGAGGAAAGGACACCCAGCTGAGTGTGTGTGTGTGACTCTATGCTTACAGGACACCCGTACACACTTCCCATCTTGTTTGAAGTCTGGAATAATGAACTTGTCTTTTGCCACGCAGAAGTGATGATGAGCTGGGATGTCTTTATCTATTTGTGTACATTATCAGACAGCAAACAGCAGCTCCTTCTGCAAATGAGTGTGTAAAACTGTAGGGCCCAGCAAGCTCCTTTAAGACATGCAGAAAGCTTTAAATTTAAGATGTATTCCTGAGAAAAAAGCATGACAGAGGTTCAAAATCTTTCACGGTTTTGGCATAAAAAGAGAAGGAACCCATTTATGCAGACTAACAAAAAGCCTGGACGGAAAATAAAGAAGAAAATAAAGGAAAGGCAAAATCCAAAACAAGAAGAGCAGATCTAGGGAAACACGACAATATCTCAGACAGAGGGAAACCAGGGACAAGACTCGAATAACTCACAAATTTCACAGGGAACAAGGAAAGCCACGCATAAGGGGACGATGTAACAAAGACAAAGGGAGACACGCTGACTTAAATAGACAAGGGAGGAGACTAATCAGACACAGGTGGACACAATCAAACCATCTCAAGGGTGGGAGACACAGGAAGTAAAGTAAACTTCGACACACAAGGGATGCCCAGATAATTAAAAAACAAAAAAAGCTGGGTAGGTGACTGGCGAAGGCTGAGCCTCTCTGGAGGACAGACAGGTGGCCAGTGAAGGTGGAACTTCTCTGGAGGCCAGCGATGAAGTTAGAGCCCTTCTGGAAGCCGTCGGCGAAGGCGAGACCCTTCAGGAGCCCGACGACGAATGCGGATCATTGCCTCATAAACCGGGTTTAATGGACCCTACCCTGCTCAACACCTCTGACATGTCAGGAAGTGCCCCAAACCATATATTTGTTTTTAACATTTTACAATGCTAAAAGCCTACAAACTTAGTTTAAAAGCAGTGTTACAAATATAGTGAGGCTATGAAAGTACATGATAGAAGAATATTGTATAAACTGAGGTTTAAAATTTCTGCTACATCATTTCTTCAGTTCCTGATCTTTTTAACACGGCAACAACAAATAAAGATAAGAAGTAAGATATTGCACATAAGACATGTTGGTTACTGTAGGTGTGAAATTGAGGAATATGAGGATTACATAATTATGCTGGGGGAGAAATGTGGCCTATGGAATATGTGTCTATATTTATAAAACTTGTGAAGAAATGCTGTAGGCGCAAAAGTGCATCTCTTTGGTTAAAAAGGGTTTAAAAGGCATAGAAAAAGACCAAATGTACAGCTTCTGCTTCATCTTTAAGTCAAATGCTTCATCTGCGTCCTCCAGATGTGAATTCTTCATCATACAACACATAAATCATGGGATCATTTCCCTGTATTGCTTTATCACCCTACACCTACAATGTAAACTTGAACCTGTGAATCATTAACAGGCATACTGCTTTATGTGAAAACATAATCATCATGTGCAATACGTATTTGAACTCACCACAAAGCATCTTTTCAACTGGCCAAATTTAGATGTTCACAGTGATAAACAGGGTTAAAAAGACAGCTGCCACAGCTGTGTATACTCACCAGAGGTGTGTCTTGTCTCTCCTGCATGGCTGAAATGAGCTCTCCTCTCCGCCTCCTGCTGAACCACACCTCAGGCCCGAGGGCTTTTCCTTCACAGCCCACAGGTGAACCACCTGGTCCACCAGGAAGCGGCACAAAGGTGTGGCTCTCCCTCCGGCCAATCACAGACACCTCTGTGCACCGTGACTTTGCATGCTGGTCAGCTGGTGCACTGCATCGCTCTCATCAGGACCACATTCCCCCATTGATTCATGAAACACACTTCAAATACCTTTACTGTTAAAGCAGACAAGCTTTTGTGTATTTTCTGCATATGTCTCGGCACATTTACCGACAGTTAAATGATTACACAAAGTCCACATATCAGAAAGCAGAGTGGAGAATAGATTTGCATAAATGTGAGATTTTTCTTATTAGCTTCAGCATCGATTATCACTCTCTCAAAGTGAAAGCTTTGCAATAATGACTTCAATAGAGACAAATATGTGATATATATATATATATACCAAAATGACTGTCTGATGAATTTCAGATTAGTGCTCAGTTTGTGTCTTTACTGAGCCATTATTATAGCACAAAGAATACATAAGAAAGAGGCAGTTCATCAGGGTTGCACCTCAATATTTCAACCTTTTATTCCCACTGTTATTTTCTAGCATACCAGAGTGATCTGCAAAATCTCCCTCATTAGCACCACTAAAGTGCCCTTGTGCAAGGCCCATAACCTCCAGTGAAGGAAGTGCCCAGGAGTCAGCGAATCAGACTGTGGTTTCATTGGCAGCAATTACTCTGTTTAACTGTGTGAGGACAGGACCTTCCTCAGGTTTCTCAGTGAAAATGTGAAAAATCAGTTTAATCTGGTAGGAATGATAACATTATTAACATATAGATAGCAGCAACATGATTTGAATTCCTAAAGCAAATGCAAAAGTTAGAACCTGTCTCAAACGAACCTGCTGGGAAAAGTCTTCTTTCAAGAGGAAGGGAAAGCAATTAAAGCAGTGACTTTTTAATTACTGTGGTCTTGACCTATATGTAACTTAAACTAAATCTCATCCCCTGATTTGAGACACGTTTCATTTTGGACCGTGAACTTACTTTCAATCTCGTCTTGGCAAGAGGACTCTGGCCTCTATGGCCTGCAGGCATAAATTCTTGTCCTGGCCACTAATCACTGCTCCCTGGAGACGACACTGCACTGCTGCATTTACTGCTCGCTCATTTTGAAAGCTTAAAGTAACACTGATTAAAAGTAGAGCATGTGCACTAAGAATCTTGTCTGACAGAAGAAATGGTCATTATTATGATTACTTCAATGGATCATTACTTGCTAGGACAGGCTTTATCACAATATCACACAAAGCATCCCAAATGGAACCGGAGACTTTTATTGATGGTCCCTTCATCACACAATGGATGGATTTCGCCCCCTCCCCTTACGCCAATTCAGGAGCTGCAGCCAATCAGCAGCCTCTGCTCATTGTGTACAAACAGAACATGGTGCGCCCTGCAGCCTTTAAATCGCCCTGCAGCATGACCACAGCAGACCAGCAACAACGGCTTCCCTTCACCAAAACCCCACCAGGACCATCTGAAGCATGAATCCCATCAGGCGCAGAGAGTCGGTTTGCAGGAGTCTGTTTGGTCCAGTAGACCACGACCAGCTGCGCCGGGACTTGAAACTGAAGCTGAAGGAGATCACTGAGCAGGACAGTCGCCGCTGGAACTTTAACTTCCAGACCGAGACGCCGCTGCCGGGCAGGTTCCAGTGGGAGGAAATACCCGCAGACTGCGCCGCTGCGCTCTACCAGGAGCCCGCACAGCTGAAGGACGCTGCCTGGTCCCACACTGAGGACGACGACCGGCTGAGCGACCGTGAGGAGGGCGCAGGGACCGACCAGGAGAACTGCTCCAGCATCTCCAACACACGCAAGCGTCCCGCTGAAGTGACGCCCGTCCGGAGGAAGAGGACGCTCCCGAAACAGGCGGCCAAGCCCAGAGACAACGCACGAATTACAGGTGAGGAAGAAGTCTTACACACCCAGAATGAGTTTCATCCTGCAGCTCAGCCTCATTCAATCATCGTGACTGAATATAGAGTGAATTAACGTTTTCCTTTTGTTTTTCTTGGCAGATTTTTTCACAAAGAGAAGGAGGATGACAGAAACAAAGAGCATCCTCAATCCTTTTCACACAAGTTCCATTGAAGCAGCTCAGTGCAAAACAATACGATGATCATGCCGCGGAAAAATGGACTATTTATACTTCTACATATATTTTTATGGACTGGACCAAAGCCTGCTCTCTGCACCAAAGGATTTTATTTCATCCCATTATTTTAATTTTATTTTATGCTATGTTATTTTATGTTAGGTTATTTCATGTTATTTTATTTTATTTTATTGCAAATGTTACTATTTGTGAACTGGGGTAAAATTATACCACTTTGTGTTATTTATTCTATTTATGAAGTTTTTATTTAATTTCTGTTGCGTTTTTTCATTGATAATGTCACAAATACGTTTGTTCAGATGTGTTTTTCAGTGTTATGTGAGGAAGATCATTTGCAGACCAAGTGAATTTTTGTCTCTTTATGTTTCATCTCTTTGTCAATCCTGTTGGTAAATTTCTGTAACTTGAGCTGTTAACTAGAAAAGCACTATTTTATCCTTGTCATGTTTGTCTATATCAGCTGTGATGTAGATCAAAAAGCTTGTAAATGCCTACAAATACTGTCATTTTAATAAACTGTGTATCAGTAATGTTAATTGTCCTTCTGGATGACTGATTATTATATTTTTTGCTCTCTACTTGATGAATTTTTTCATCCTGAAAAACTTAAATATACAGAAAAAAAAACAATGATCCTGAACCCAAAATAATTAGTTGGCAGAGCCTGATTGAATGATTTTGCATCCATCACATCAAACTAGTTTATTTACTCAAGGAGAACATTCAGGTTTGCTCCCTATCTTGAGTAAAATGGGACAAAACAGGGCTTATTTGTCTGAAGGCTCGTCAGCGCACACTGTCGGTATTTCAGGATGCAAAAATTGATTTGTAAAATACAAAACAATGCATGTTTTTGTGCAACAACGCGCCTGTCGCAGTTTGTCTGAAGTAGAAATCTTTGCCCTGAAAAGAGTTTGAACTTTCCAATCAAACTCTGTCACAGATCTTGTCAGCCTTGCTTTTGAATGTTGAACACTGCAATCATTGTTTCGTAAAATATTCAGTTTTAACTTCAGTTTCAGGTATTTAAAGTCCTCTGTCCTCATCGTGAGAGCGAGTTCTCCACATCTAAAAGCTGCTGTGATCATTTTTCTGGCATAAACCCTGACCCTGGAGTTCTACAATTACAGCCATTTGTGAAGAGAATTTCAAATGATTAGATTTTCAATATGACCACAGTCTTATGAGAAAGTAGATCTTTGGTTTTGTGCTGACTTTGTGGCAGCCACAGATGAGTAAACTAATAATAAGTGTCCCTCTAAAATCATAGAAAAATCAATTCAAGTTGCAAATTTGACAGCCGAAAGAAGAAAAACGTTCTAGAGTAATTGCTTTTTCTGGGTTGTATTATGAGATGTTTCATAATCACAATCATAAGGACTGTGCTGTCAGGCTTAAAATTATATCCGTTAATACAGTATGAGCTGTAACTGCCAAATTAGCCCATTAGAGAGGCCAAATCCCACAGGAAGCACATTCACTCCCACAGTGTTGGGATTTCAGCTCTAAAGAAATTCAAGAGGCCATCTGGACGCAGAGCAGGACAATGACCACAAAGCAGAGTGTGCCATCTATTTCACCTGCAAATCAGCCTTTGGAGCTCCTCGACCCCCCAGGTCTTTCCTCAGCTTTTCTCTTTTCACTCCGTCCCTTTTCATAGTCAAAGCAGCTATTATCATTGACATGTGCCCAAACCAATCCGGCTTATGTTTATTCTCACTTTGGCTCGTGTTTACTTGTGTGCTTCAGGAGCAGAGAGACTTTGTTAGAGCATAAAAGAAAGAGCAAACGTCACATTTACATTTTTTAAAAGCCCCAACGCCCAGTTTTAAGTATGTTATTTCTGCTTTAGGGAACAGAGGATCTTACACTCTGTTCCAATGGATTTATGTCTGCATTACCAGTCAAGAAATCAATAATCAAACTATCCCGTGGGTCTAAAGGGTCTCAGGGGCTCCCAATTTTCCCACCCACTACCTTAATTAAACCCCCTTAAAGATGTGTTCTACAAGCTGCTGAGTGCATCATCAGTGAATGCAGATTTCACAAACAGTAATGCAGTGATTGTATCAATGACTATTACAGTAATGCTGAATCTTCTTGTTCACATAAACCTTATGCTGTACATTTTACTACTCAGGAACGGAAATCACATTAATCTGCGTCACTGTGGCTTCGTCTAACCAGCTTTGATCAAACTACTCAAATGAGGAAATTACAGGGAAGGCAAACATTAGGATTTGCAAGTACAAAATTGAGGTAAGTTTCTTTAATTTGACACAAATGCACAGGTTTGAAATCCAACAGTGAAATTCATCAAAAATCATTAAAAATGTAAGAGCATTTGTCGCTTTATGCATGATTCAGCAAATATCATCTTAGTAAATTGCAGCCTTAGATGCTAATACTCTCAGTTTAACCAAAGCCGTTATTCATATAAAAGGTCATTTATTTGTTCGCGATCTTTTTGATAATCCTTTATATTGTTTCTGTGTTTGACTGTTACACTTTTTCTCTCCCAATACCCCAGATATCAGCACTAGAAACAAAACAAAACAAACAAAAAAACACTCCCCTCACCCATGTCCTGGTCAGCACAAAGGCCATCCACCCTCAGCACACTTTAGGAGGGTGGGGCCCATTGTTATGGACACCGGAGGCAGATGGTCATTGGGCCTTTTCTCTACATGGGCACTTGTGTGATGGAATGCCTGGACACCCCATGGATGGCCAGCAGGGAAAAGGTCACCATCTGCTGCCCAAAGGTCAGCTGTGTAAAGAGCATGGTTTCAACCATGCAATTTGGCTATTTCCATTGCCCAGCGAGGACACGACATCACGACCCCCACCTCACAACAATAAAGGAAATTCTGCTGCCAACACGACTGATACACCATTAGTAAGAAACAGTAACTTGAGTGGATCCAGAAACTCAAGAGTGAAGCATCCATTTGATTGATGACTGAGGAGGGAAACAATGTAAAAACATTCACTTTTTAATGTAAAAGCATAACTTTTTTCTTCCTACCAAAGCACCTCTGGCAAAAGAATAAAAAAAAAACTCACTGAGACTGAAATATTTAGCTCATTTGTTTTAGTCAGAGATTCCCCTTGAGGCACCAGACACAACACATATACGTTCTGTAATAATTATCACAATCTTTTATTGCTACAGAAGAATATTTCTAAACATTTACAAAAAAGTGAAATAGGATTAAAACAGTAAAAATAGCAATTGATCAAACTGAAACTTTCAAGTGAACCATTGAAATGTAAGGCACCTACCCTAAGATGAATGCAATTCACAATCAAAGCACATGATGCCGAGGCACTAGGCATTAACCTGAATAAATGTCAAGTGTAATAAGGCAAAAAGGCAAATAATGACTCCTACAGGGAAATAACGGACTTTGCACTTCACAGCTATGAAACTAGTGCTGATACAATATGCTGAAAAATCTGTGTTGAAATGTCAATATTGATGTTTCTCAGTAAATCCCATTTATCCCCGGGTCTGATGAGATTTCACATAAATATCATGCTGCCAATATTTAGCAAAGCAGCAGCTGATAGATAGATAGATAGATAGATAGATAGATAGATAGATAGATAGATTTTCATGGCAAACTGTGTAACAGAAAGATCATAACGCATTCATCTTATGTCTTTTGAATATCTGCCTTTGGATTTGCAAGAGAATAATGCAGTAGCACCTCTCTATCAAACTGGGTTTTCCAGATTTCCATTTTAACTGATTCAATTCAAAACAAACTCTGTTTTGATTGTGCACAGTCCATAGCTCATTGGAATGAAATGTATCTGGCTTTCTAAAGGAGTTTATTACTATTTAGCAAACCCAATCAACTGAGATGAGAGTTACTGAAATCTACTAAGCTAGTTACATTAGCTTTAGCAGAATTAGCTAGCTAGGGAGATTATCTTCATCATGATGGATTTGGGCACATTCAGTCGTGTTGAATAGCAAACTAAATTGCCTCTTCAAAACATTTAATTAATAGTTTTGTCTGTCCCTATATTACAAACGCAATCACATGAATTTCACTTGCATCAACAGCTGAGTTGGTAGCTAAGATCTGCTAAGCTATAATCTTAGCTTTAGCTGGAGTTTAGCTAGCTAGGTAGTCCAATGCTGCATTTAGTTATGTTGAATAACAAACTCAATTGGCAAGATGCCAGCTCTTCAAAAATGCTCATTAACATTTTTGCCTGTTATTTACAAAACCCAATCACGTGAATTCCACTAGCATCAAAGCTAAGATGGTAGCATCTGATATCTGCTAAGCTAGTCACATTAGCTTTAGATGGATTTAGGGTGTTTTTCTCTATCATGATTGAAGTTAACGCCTCGTTTAGTTATGTAAAATAACAAACTGAAATGCCAACATGTCAGCTCTTTCAAAAATTTCGTAAACAGTTCAGTCTACTCCTATTTATCAAAGCCAATCCCTGAACACCAGCATCAAAAAGTGAGATACCTGCTAAGCCAGTAACATTAGCTTTAGATGGATTAGGTGTGTTTTTCTTTATCACAACAGAAGTCAATGCCTCATTTAGTTATGTGGAATAACACATACAAATCATACATAAATTACATCATATGATATCACATGATAGATTTTGTTTGACATTTCTAAACATTTACAAAAAGTGATACTAAATTAAAACAGCAATTTACTGAACTGAAAGATTTCAAGTGAAATTTTTTAATGTAAGGCCTGTCACCAAATATGCAATTAAATTTATTGTAATTTCAACAGAATACAGAGTTTTGAATCACAGAATATGATGCCATGGCGGTGGCAATGTCTTAGGTATTCAAATTGGCAAATGTTTTCTAAAAAAGGCAACTATTTGCACTTCAGTGAAACTAATGCTGATACAGCTGAAATATCAGTGCTGAAAAGTCAATAATGATGTTTCTCTTTCACACGTACCTCCTCAATTCATCCTCCGCATTCCACCATAAAAAATCTTTTATTTTTATGATTTATTTCTTTATCCATTGTTCTAAGTTTGTTTTGTGAGTAGCATAAAGGAAGTACAACAACACAACAACCTTGTGTGGCAAAGTAAAAAATAAATCTTGTATATCCGACATCCTCTGATTTGTCACCTAAATATCACAATGCCAACATTCAGCAAAGTAGTAAAGTGGAAAGATTTCATTTTTTTCAGGGCTGTCTGGCAAACTGTGTAACAGAAAAGTGATGATGCCTTCATTTTGTATCTTTTTAGGCTTTTTATTCTATCCACACAAAAAATCATTGCCATCTCCCCTTCGATTTTCTCCTCCGAATGCAAGGGAATAATGTCGTGTCTACCAACAAATAGTATTTTTTTTTTTTTTTTTTTTCAGCTTTCTTGTCCAGTGAACTAGCTTTTTTGAGAATTTTTGAATGTGTACAGTCCATATAGGAACTGAATGTATCTGTTTTGCTCTGCCCATCCTCACCAGAAAAATAACCAGACTTTGCCAGCAGCTTATTATGATTCACATTCACGTTTGTTAGACAGCGTCCTCTAGTGGCCATACTAATTATGACGAAAGCAAAAGACAAAGATGACCTGTTCAGTCCTTTAGGTATGAGGACGTGTTGGTTTTGCTAGGTGTCTGTCCAAATGTACATTTGTTTCACTGCCTCTTTCAGATAAATTTGCCTATTTTATCTGCTTGCCTAGTTTCTGACTTTTGCTTGAATTTTGGCTGCTAAACTGCTTTGACTGCTTTTTAACCGCCTGTGTCTGAGCCATGCATCTGGGTTCAAATCTGGTTCTCCGCTGAGGCCTTCAAGTTCAGAAGCACGATTTTTGATTTACAGGAAACACCTCGGAAAGCACATTCAATTTTAGCTTTAGCTAAGGCTAGCCAGGACCTTCACACCGGCTAGTCTTCACTGAACTTTCTTGTTGTCTGTATCGTGTAGCAGATAAGTGCAATAAGTGCTAAGGCAGTTAGAGCTAAGAGATTACCAAGAGTGTAGTTATGGCAATAAAACTTGGTTTTAGCTCTATTTTTTAGTTACTGCAATTAAAGAGAAGAGCAGTTTACACAGAAATTATACAGTTCGATGGCATAATATATCTTTAATTTAGTAAAACAGACATCAAAAAGTCATAAAGGATATCCTTAGTTACCACATAGATAGATAGATAGATAGGCTGTTTGGTTTCAGTAGCTCTCATCCTGACTAATGGTGGTGTTGTGGGGGGGATTGGGGCAGGCAGCGATATTGGCAGTGTTGGGAGAGAAGGATGATGGTGATGAAGATAGCTGATCGTAGCTTGGCAGGCTGTCATGGCTGGGGAGGACGGGAAAGATCCGTCCGAGCCGTGGCCTTGGCCTGCCTCCACCTTCGCCCTCACTGACGTCCCTCTGGTCCAGCAGAAAGGTGAGGGACTCTGCCACGCGGTTTAGTGTCTGGTCCATGTGTGTTATCTGTCAGAGTTGGATCAAATATTGATAGATGAAAGCTCAGATGTGGAGTCATTACTATGCATTTCTCTCATTTTCACTCTAATTAAATGAAACACTTGAGAGTAAATTGTGTGTTCAAACAAAGAATAATGTTGCAGTTATTCATGTTTAACAGGTATTCATTACAAGTTTGAAGGATACAACAGAGTGTTTAGGGTGAAAATTAGGATCCCTGTAAGTCACACCTTCACAAACTTTTTTCCAGTTGAAAACAAATGAAACTGAAAATCATCATTTATTCACAAACAAGAGATGAATGTTGTTTGGTTGTTTGCAAGGCAGGAATGTCAGGCACACTTGAGGGAGGGAGTTCGGGGAGGTTGCGATCCAACTTTTTTGTTTTTCTTTGTTTTGACACACAACACAAGAAATGAAAGAAACAATCTCATGATTTCTCTTTATGTGCTGAGGAACTGGCACAAGCTGTTAAAGTTTTATATCTGAATCAACAATAACAGGGCCAGATGTCTACGCACAGATATTTCATACTACAGCACAAAAAGCCAGTTAAACTTTTGTTGCATGATCCAAAACTATTCCCAATTTGAGTGAGAAGTGAAACTGCAGTGGTATCATTAATATCCTCTTGATGGGAGTTTGTAACATTTTCAAAAAAGTTGAAAGTATGAATACAAACACAGTCATGTAAATTTTTGACTTTGTTCTTTTACAAACGAAAGAAATGATGTGAAACAGTGAAAGGCGAGGGAATATTACTCCAGCGTTCCTCTCAAGTTGCACAAATCCCACCTTGTCCTCCATCCTGTTGAGTCTGGATCCGATGGAGTTGTTGCCTTTGTCTTTGGCTCGGTCTTCAGAGGGAGACAATAGTCAAACAAATCAGACAGGAGGATTAGGACTCTGGTTTGTTCCTTAGTTACTGTACGATATTTTGGGAGAGCAGTGGAGTGATTAATTACCTGAGCTCGTCTGGAACAAAGTTATCTTCCCCAAAGACTGGTCCAGTCTGAGAGAAGCAATGGAAGTCAGAATAGACATGCACACACTGGCTCTGTGTTTCCTCCTTCATTCCCTCACTCTCTTGCCTTGCAAAAACACGACCATTTTTAGCCGAACTGATTCATATAAAGCTCTTAAGTAGTTTACCTTCTCTGGAGCTCCTTGATTCGCACCATGAGATGGAGGTGACCCTGGGAGTATTGCTCAATCACGTCTCGAACGTCATATGGCTTACGAGCTTGCTACAAGAGAAAATATATATTAACTTCTCGCCAGGCATGAAGCCTTTCTGTTTGTCACTCCCCAGTGTCTGCTGACTGAGCTTACTGTATGTTTGCAGGAGCGGTGAGGTTTTACAGACACCAAATACTAATTCTCCACATACAGAGTTCATATTCACTGAATTAACTGATGATTGACGGGAACAAACCCTGTAGCAGGTTTAAGAAGATGATTTGCTGCAACAAGCAGTTTAAGGCAATCAGTTTAAGCTGCTAAAGTTCTGCCCACTTTTTCTGTTGTGCTATGCTGCTGCTGTGCTTCTCATTTGGAAACTCTGCTCTAACTTCAAACACTTGCTAATTCTGCTGCAGCTGTTATTGTCATTAGCTTTAACTGTCCACCTGTAGGTCTGAACCGATGTTGACCTGGGCCAAAATTTATTATCGTCACTCCCCAAACTCTGCAGCTGAGCCTGGAGTTTGCTCATAAGGAGTTTAAAGTCGAAGTGTAGATGCCAAATGACGACTGTACATAATGTGTATGAACTCCAAAGACATTTTAAAAGCTATTATTTACCAGTGTGTAAGTAGAAAAAGTTATTTGCTGTAACTCAGCGTCATACTTACCTGAAATTTTCTCTTGGCCACAAAATAACGCATTCTCTGGATCACCCGGATGGCTTTCCGGTGTGACTCTGTCAGTCTGTGTAAGGGTTTCAAAAGAATGAGTTCATGTTGCTAAGAAATTACTGTTGAAGTTACTTTTGTAAAAAATAAAATAAAATAAAATAAAATAACAGAGAAAGCAAAAGAAAGCAACTCAGTGGAGTTTTATAACTAAGGAACAGAGCAGCTCACACTCCATCCATCCATGGCCTGGATCTCTCCCTTCATCCTCTCATCCCTCACCCTTCTTCCCCTACTCTGCCACCCCTCTACCCTCATCCCTCTATCCCTTACTCGATACCTCGCTCCTCATCCCCTCATCCATTCATACCCTCATCCCTTCATCCCTCACTCCTCGTCCCCTCATCCCTTGCTCCTCGTGCCTTTATCCCTTCATACCTCAATCCTCAGCCTGCCTTCCCTTCACTCCTCATCCCTTTAACCCTTCATACCCCCATCTCTTCATCCCTCATCCCTTCATCCCTTACTCCTTGTGCCTTTATCCCTTCATCCCTCGATCCTCAGCACACCTTCCCTTAACTCATCATCCCTTCATCCCTCCGTCCCTACATCTTACCTTCCCTTCGCCCCTGAACTCTCATCCCTCCATCCATTCATCCCTCTTTCCCCTCATCCCTTCATCCCTTCTTCCCTACATCCTGCCTTTCCTTTGTCTCTCGACTCTCATCCCTCCGTTCCAGATGATGTATTATCCTTCATCATCCATGCTCCCTTCCATCCATAGCATGCATTAAACCACTATGAATCCTGATCTTGTCAGCCTGGTCTTTGGTAGTGAATTAATGCTTTAACATCTAGGTTACAGCATCATTTTCTTGAGACCCCTGTTTTATTTTTCTTGTGTGTGAAACTATAAAACGATGGTTCACCACGGCCTTCATACCCTAACCCTGTCAGTTTAGGGGAAAATAGTCAGTGCAGCAGTTTCATATTAATGCTCATCCTTCATTTAAAGCCTCTCCTTTCCTTTGAATGTGATCAAGGTGAGTTGCACTAAGAACAAAGGGTGGATGATTTTTAAGGTGTGTATTTCTCCGAACATCATTTTTAAAAACACACATTGGCTGTAGTGCATTTATCCTCCGTTTTTATGTTATGGGCATTATTGAAGAGCTGTTACTCACCAGGTTCATTAGCCTGGAGAAGCAGTGAATGAGCCTGTGAGGTGGAGAGTGGTGAGCTCTTTGTTCAGTCCAGTTAGGTAAAAGACTAAAACAAGGTCAGCGTGTGCCTCATAATGGACTTCTCACGGACAATGCAATGGACTGATTTTCAAATAAAGCTTTCGTAACATTTTGTCAAATTAGCAGCATGTCATGAAATGTAAATACTGTGCTCCATGACCTATTATACAAATCCATTTTCCAGCACAAATGGTGGTGATGTAACCAGAAACAGACAGTGAGGAAAACACAGTTTCTTTCAACTCTAATGAGAGATTTAGAATTCGACTGAAAATGGAGCTTGAATAGTGAGTGAGGGTCTTCTCTTTACCTGAACATTAACAAACACGTATAAATCTTGAGCAAACTTTGGGGGTTATAATCCTTAAAAGAAGAATGCAACATTTTGGAATTAAGCTTATTTTCTCTTGTGCAGAGTTGGATGCCAGTCACACATCTGAGTATGCTATATGCTACATGCTTCTACCTGATGAGGATATTTTACATTAGATATAATACATGAAGCTTTGACACACTGTCTTTTGATATCTGGGAAGCCAGTGCACTAAATTTTAATTAAAACACGAATATATCATCTTTTCCTTTAACTATTTTGTTTGTTTTTATGTCCATTCTATGTCTTTTCTATGTGAAGCACTCACTTGGTGCATGTGATTTCTTTGTTGTAAAGCACTGCTGCAATTCCAGTTTTCACCTACTTCAACAGAAAAGTTGAAATATAAGTTAACAAGGACGAGAAGCCATGTTTTTAGAGGTGTTCACAGACTGTTTAATGCTATTTTCTGTTTCTTAATTCAAAATTCTTTGACAGTTCAGAAAGTTGCTGTACTTATGATCAGTTCTGGAGGTACCACATCCTTGTTATCCCACCACTTTTCACATAAACAACGTGATTAGCTCTGACTCCTTCGGCAAATACTGAACAGTTGCTGCCCTGATTAAAATTGCATTTATTTATATTTCAGCAAAATTGTGCTTCCACTGAGGAGAAGCATTTTGCCCTGGCTTAATGCATCCTCAGTGCATGAATGTAACAGCTTTTGCATCTTTTGTTTTGTCTTGCAGTTGGTCTGCTTCATGAGAGAAAAAGGCAATACAACCTGAGAAACATGAAAAAGATTTCAAGGAGGAACTTCTTCTCCCCACCTACCTAACTGCTACAATCCCAAATCTTTCATTGTCACGTTAAAGCCCACGTCTGTCGTGTTACTCGAAGTGTAATTTTTGTTTGTTTGTGAGAAAGTGTGCTGGTTTTGTTAAAACTTTAAAAACCTCAATCATCTTCAATTTACCAAAACATTCTGTACTGCAATGTCAATACCGAGGAAGCCGCGAACAATTCAACATCAACAATCTATACTGCATCTTCGAGTTATCCTGCAACAATGACTCAACTGGGCTTTCTCCCCTGCTGTCAACAAGACAGACAATGTGGAATTCAATCTGTGATTCACCTTAAAATCCAAGGTTTTCCACAAATATTTGACATAAAAAGAAGGATATTTTTCAAGCTTTTTTAACTAGATGTTTTCTCGTCATGGATA
This sequence comes from Chaetodon auriga, assembly GCF_051107435.1. Taxonomy (NCBI): domain Eukaryota; kingdom Metazoa; phylum Chordata; class Actinopteri; order Chaetodontiformes; family Chaetodontidae; genus Chaetodon; species Chaetodon auriga. The sequence continues at coordinate 28,505,475 of NC_135074.1, read as the reverse complement.
AAACAAGCAGTAGTATCTCATAATGGTTCAATTTAGCATGGGATTTGATGTGTTATTGCTCTCTGAGAACAGCTGGTTACTTATTTTGGAGTCAGTAGAGCACAGGGTGATCTTTGCCAACAATGCTGCGGCATGCAATTCCCTCTCTGCATCATTGCACCGCCATTTAGAAAGGAAATCCCATGGGTCACAAGTGTCGCTCCATTTGTTTCACTTACTGTGCACTTACATTACACTGCAGTTACTTAACACTCATTTCCTCATATCTGTCTCAGTCTCTCACTGTGCAAGTGCAAAAACAAGTACTTTTCCCCAATAGAGAATCATTACACAGCAGACAGGTGAGCTCTGGGTTTTGGCATATCACAAAGGTAATTACAAATAGGAAAATATACACGCAACACCGGCATACTTATCATAATATTGTCACACATAAACACAGCATTAATGCAGAGGCGGTGAACTCACTGTGACACTGAGGTGGCAGGTGACAGTTCACCGTGTCGCTCTGGCTCCAGCTCCAGGTCGTCCGCAAAGCTGCAGTTCCTCCGGAGGGGGGTGGGGGAGTGGACGTCCAAAAGGCCAGGGTTTCTTTTCACTGCGTGTTCACACACACATAAACACATGAAAACATGCTTTAGACTTCATTTTATGATATATATCTGTGCAGCCAGAGCATTTGTTGACCAGCTCAGGGTTCAGGTCAGGTTCAGGTTTGGTGATTTACAATGTAATTTACTGATCTCATTTATTGATCTCATATTGATCTCATGCTGCACTAATGGTGTGTAACAGTCCTACACAACACACCCTCATACCTGAACTCATTAGCAATTGACCTATTGAGTCAATAGGTCAATTGCCAGTAACTCCCAAAACGACTAATGTCACCATTGGAGTGGACCAGTGACAAGCCATTATGATGAAGGCTGCCCTTCATCGCACTGGACCTTCGTCATCACGTCGTTAATGTAGTAACAGTCACAGTTTTCTTAGGTTTAAGCACCAACATCACTTGATTAGGTTTAGGACAAGGTCGTGGTTTGGGTTCAAATACGTATGTTACTGTTATGTATGTGACTTAAGTACATTATGTAAGTTAAAACAGGTCAACGGCTAATTACCACAGCTACCAGAGGTCGTCACCTAACAATGGCCATAAATCTTGGTTGTAATAACCTGCTTGCAGTCGACCTACACAGTCTTTTTTCTGGTGAGGGTGGGCTGATCTTTCCGTGTCCAAGCTTGTTGCTTTAGGGAAGGTTTCTTCATTGTGGGAATGTCATGACCTTGTGTGACTACGGACCCTGAGTGTACATAATTAGGATCAATATTATAACAGAGCTGTCATTTTCAGACGGGGAAAAAAGATATGCATTTACAGCATCACCTGTGAGTCATCTCACTGTGTGAAAAGCACATCTCTGTCGCTTTGTTGGTTTGAACTTAGGTCTCAGATTTGGTGATACAAGGTCTTAAAAGCACATGGATTGGTCTGGTGTGGGTGTCAGATTAATGTACAATAAAAATACAATATGAATAAATTAATAAACAAAAACACAAAAAGAAAAATCTGGGAGACCAAGAAATAGGACATCTAAGTTTTTTACCATAACCTGAAATCCATAAAGTTGTTGCCATGCCGGGTAGCGAGAGGTCTGCAGCAAAGGCGGCAGAGTTGTTGTGGAAGACCTGTAATTATTTGAATGTGTGTTTTGAAACTGCACCAGCTAGAGACGGGCGATACAGCTGGTCCTGTGCCTGATGTTTGACGTGTGAAAATGAAATGTGTCTGCTTTAAATGGACTCTGAATGGAATGGACTTACAGTAATTGATGCTGTCAACCAGGAGAGATGTGATACGACAAGCCATGACATGCTGACTGATATTTCTCAATAACAGAGTACAGAGCACTGCTTTAACCACTTGGTGGTCTGTGTCATACTCGACCACACATATGGCTATATGATTTTTTATTTTTTTTTTGAATGTGCAACTTTACTTCACATGACGCAGATCAACTTGACATATCAACCTTTTACTAGACTTGAGATGTCTACTTTAAACTATAGTTAAGTCATCTGACCCTTGTGATGCAACTATTGTCTATGGAGTAAACAAAGCAACATAAAAACACTCATATCAACAGATGGTGTTACCTGGAGGTGGTGAGCTGAACTGAAGGGAAGACAAAGATGTCCAGGACTGCTGGAGATCTGAAGCACACATGAAGAGAAACACAAACATCATCAATGTTTACCACAGGGCAAACGAAGGACTACAGCAATGATAGTCAAAAACTACGGCGCTAAGAGTGGAATTTCATGTTCACTCATATAATTAAGCTAACATCTGTACACAACACAAGTCATCATGCACTGATTAAAAAAAATCATGCTGTTAGAGTAACTGAGAGGATAAACAGGACTGTTAAACTGGACAGTGAGAGAGGACAGTAAGTGTACTGAGGACGAGTGCAGGACGTGGACACTAACAGCAGCTCACCACATCCTCCCAGTGTGTGGGATCCTGCTAAACCAGGTACACAACAAAACATCGAGAGAAGAAAAAGACAGGGAAATACGCTGTCAAACTGGATGAAAGGAGCAGACTTCAAGATAAAGATAAAAGAAAAGGTAGAAGCTGTCTGTTACTTATCCTCATTCACGCAGAAACACCTGTAAACCCATAACCTTATTGAAGGCAGGATTAACTGCAGAACTGCTGCTTGGACTGCATTACTTTTAGCTAGGTGTTCCTAATAAACTGGCAACTGAGTGCAAGTAGGAGTAGTACATGTGATTGACTATTTATGACCATAAAATCTCAACAATGTGAGGTATAGATAAACCAAGAAACTTAAACTGAACCCAAAATTTTTGAATTTGAACAACTCTGTAAGTATCTGAGCTGTTGAGCCACCATTGGTTTGTGTACCCAGGCAATACAATCACACACCAGATGGCAATGTGGCAATTCATTTCAATGATTCATAGTTAAAAGCAGCATGCCATTGGTGTTAGATGTGCAGTACAACCTGTAGAATCTCTTTATCTTCCAATCAAAGACGGTGATTTCGATTGAACACAAAGCAAACAGACACATACGTATACATCTTTACAACTGAGCAAATCTAATACTGCAAAGCAAAATCATTTGCACAGTACATGTCGGTGGCAGCGCTGCAGTCACGCATCTAGGCAGCTTTTCAGGTTACCAGCTGGTGTAAAAGAAAAAGGTTATAAACAACATAAATAAGCACGACAAAGAGTATGATCCAAGCAAATGTTTGCATCTTATGGACATGCTTAATGGGCCTATATTTATCTCCTGGGGGACAGCAAACAGATTGTCCTCTCCTGAATCTCATTTTGCTCATCTCCATCCAGTAAGGTCCTCCATGCAGCGCTGATAATAATAATAATGATGATGATCCTTTTTATTCATAGAAATCTTTTCAAAAGGCAGGGTTTACACATAAATGTAAAATTCAAAATGAGGAGAAAACTTAAGGGGCACAATCAAGGATAAAATGAATAAACACAGGAAATGAAATGATTACAAAAATGAATGAGACCATTTCAAAGATGATACTGAATTAGTGAGTCTTTGTTACTCTGGCAGTGTTGAAGTTTGATGATAATGGCTCTGTTACTTTTATTCCAAGTCTCTGAGAAGGATGTCAGAAGGTCGCCAGATCGCTTGTGCTCCAACTCACATCTGTAATATGTTGTTTGTCTGTCCGTCTGTCTATCGAACCAATATTTATATTTGATACTCTTTATACTTTTTCCTTGAACAAACTGTTGAATCCTGAAACACTCTGATGAATGAGGGATGCGAGTGACTCATGGCAGGCAGGAAAAGAGGAGGGTGTATTTATAAGATGACATAAAAACATGTTTATGTTATATAATGGCAATGATGATGTACAAGGGCCATTTTCTGTCATTAAGTAAAGGTCTGAGACATCATTTAGCAGTTAAAGGAAAAGACTTGTTTACTTTTTTGCTGGACATATAAATGTTGTTGCTCTTTCCTCCAGCAAGTAACATTTGCTAATTTGCACTTAACATTAACAGCTGAAGCTGCTGGGAATCTCATCAGGTTTGCGGGTATTTGGTCATAAACCAAAGTACTGTAGAGATTTATACCTGCTGATTGGTACAATCTTTCATGGCGATCCATCTTGTATTTACTGAACCTGGACCAAAGTTGTGTACTGACCAACCGTTTGACAGACACTTCCATCCTTAAAGCTTAAAAACGAGATGCTGTCTTGATTGTTAACGACTGAATACTTTTCTTTAGGCCATTATTATCACTAAATTCTGTTCTATGGTTGCAGTAACACCCCACACCTGTTGCAACACCTGCCTCTGTTTCATCGTTGCACATTTTGCTTTTACAGTCATTAAAAGTAGATCATGCAAGCTTTCCCTCATAAACAACATGCAGAGACTATTCCCTCTGCCTGTATTTTCATGTTATTTTGCTGTGGTTGGGATCTTTGGGCAGTTGGTGTGTAGTTCCCAGTCAATAACAGCACACAGTTGGGACTTCATAAAAAAGGCAGCGACCAGGTGCCAAACCATAAGCAGCATGCACCCGAGAGAAAGCTGTGAAAATGGCAGACACAGAGCCAAATTCCATACCTTTAACCTCTCCTGCCATTCCCCACCTGCACCTGCCATTGCCCTCAATGTGTTCCCGCTATTCCCAGTCACCTGATCTCTCTCTCACCAGCACACCTGTTCCCCATTCCCTCATTATCTCCCTGCATATATAACAGCCTTCTTTTCCCCAGTTGTTTGCCAGACTGTCTAATGTGCTACCAAGTCTTAGCTCTTCAGCTTTGTTTATTTTCTTGCCTGCCTGGCCCTGGCCTGCTTTGTTTGATGACTGATTACCTGTTGCTGAGCTCTGCCTTGAACTTCTAACCAAGCAAATGATTGATTGCTTTCAAATGCTCTGCCTCTGAGTCCACATCTCTGTGTGTGGAACCGTTGCAACAGTGAAGGCAAAGACATCTGCAAAATGAAAGTCAGCTGATGTTCTGCTTGTTTTCTTTATTTCCTTCAATACTAAATCATTAAGTCTGCTTTCATAAAAACTGCAACAAATTTGAAATGAACTGAGGCACATGGTGCACAACACACAGGCTACCTTAAAGAAGACTGGAACTCAGTATTTGATTTGAATTGCTCCTTGATATCACTCTCAGTCCTCCATTATTGATCCAGCAGTGTGTGTGTTTGTAAGTTCAGCAGTGACTGTTTGGACTTTGCTGCTTCCCCTTCCTGTGGCTGCGACCCTACATGTTGAGGTCACATCAAACATGGTCTTTTCGCTGTGTGATCATTGAATGGTGTGCCGGCAGTGCAGCTTTAGTTATTTCTTTCCTGTGCTAATTTGCATCTTGAGTGACATTCTGAATGTTTATTCTGCCTTTAATTAAACCATCTACAGCCCTGATTCCAAAAACGATTGTGTAAAATATGCAGAAAAACAGAAAGCGATCATTTGCAAACAAACTGACAAAGTGGTGAACCTCGCTCCATCCTCGCTTGTGAACGGCTGAGCCTTTCCAGGATGCCTCTTTCATACCCAATCATGACACTATCACCTGTTACCAATCAACCTGTTTACCTGTGGAATGATCCAAACAGGTGTTTTTGGAGCATTCAACATCTTTCCCAGTCTTTAGTTGCTCCTGTCCCAACTTGTTTGGCACATGTTGCTGCATCAATTTCAAAATATGCATATGTTTACAAAAATCAAGGAACCTTTTTCAATTGAGTTTTTGGAAAAAAAAGATTATCAAATTATCTCATTAACCGGTTTAACATCTACCATTAATGGGAAGACTCTGGATTTTGGTAAAATATGTGAGCCCTGTTCAGTGCAACCTCAGTGTAACACCGTGTGTGTTCAGTACAGTACCTGTGCCCACAGTGCTGTAAACATCCGAACTCAGCTCCCTCCCACTGTCAAACACAGAGTCATAGGTGATGCTGGGAACTGTGGGAGAAGTTGGACCATTGTCCTTGTCAGAGTTCTTCAACTTCCTCCTTATCTTCACCTGCCCAATAAATGCAAACATCTCAGATCAACAAAGGCTTCCTGTGGAGGAGTGTTTATTTTGTTTGGCACCTGAGTAAATAATGATCCCCCTAAGTTTTTTACATTGAAAAAAATTCAGATGGTTTCATTTATGCAGATGTGTGTGTGTGCGTGTGTGAGACCTTATCAGCCCTTTGTAAACATCGTCAAAAATATTTCTCACTAATATTACGAAGCTGACTGTGTGGGCATGGTCCGTACCCTAGTAGCAGTAATCCTGCTGCTAAAATAATCGGTATCAATATGTAATTGCTGCTGGCTGTCGTCTTGGTTGCATATCTTTTTTTTCACTTCTGCCTTAATTTAATTTCCCCCCACACACAGATTTCACACATATTACAGTAATGACGATGTTTTTATGGCTTAAATTTCAAGTTTTATTAACCAGTTTGGTTTTTAATCACCACAACAATAAATTGCGACAGTTATCACACATCACACAGTGCAATGAAGATTCTCGTCTCTGGAGTCTGTGCTAGTGTCAGTTAGTGACAGAGTTGATTTCCTTTGACTTTGTCTTATTTCATTTATAGATTACAGCTGAACTAACCATCGCATAGGTCCGACTGTAGCACCACTTTCAACCCACCACAAACTACAGCCTTCAAAATAACCATAAAGTTGGACCAACAAAAAAAAAAGAACATAACCTTCATGAAGGTAGGATTTATGGTATTGCAGAGCTGTTGCTTCATACTGCATTGGTTTTGCCTTTGTGCACATAATAAAATCAAAACTGACTATAAGAAGCCGTTACAGTGAAATGCATAATATGATTACTAACCGATTTCTTGGGCTTGGGGGTGGACAGAGTGGAGGCCGGGATGTTGGATCTCTTTCGCAAAAAGATCTTGAACGTGGCAGAATCAAAGTTCTCCACTGCAAAACATCTCCATGATGTCTGGAGGGGCATGAAAATAGCAATATATTGGTTGGACAGGACTCATTTCATGGCAACATATGTTCTATGCAGAAGGAGAAAGTAAGGGTTACATGAAAGGACGGTCTCAGTAATAAGACTAGGGCTTCCAGACAGTTCTGTCCCCCGGCTGTATTGTGGTTGTTGAGTATTTTTTGGTCAAATATAAAATACCTGAATGAGACAGGCAGCTGCAGGGATCTGTCTATTGAAGTGTTTCTGCCTTTGCTTCTGCTGCACCTTCAGGGCAAAGCCTGAACCTAAGATTCCCTGTGAACAACAGCACAGCAGAGATACTGCTCATTAATTCCATTTTAACGACGCACTTACAGGCAGCAGCATGATTCAAAAGACAGAAATAAACACAAAGTTAACCAAAAATTAAGGAATGTTGTGCTGTTCAGTGCTGGAACATTTAAGTCTATTATTCAGTTTGTTCACTTAAAAAAACACATTAAGATGTTCCTCAGTCGTTCATGGTGGCTACAGTTTCTTCAGTGTGACGGATTCCTTGCTTTTCTCAGCCTCCTATCACAAGTTAAAAACTGTTTGGACTCTTAACTGTTTTCATACACAACTGTATGATCATTGAACCAAAGAATTAGCATTATCAATCATTACTGCACATCTCAACTTTGATGTTCTCAAACTGTCTCTCGCAGGACCTCAGAGCATCGACAGTAAACAGAAAAGACGGAAAATCAAACTTAAACTAACATGCAATCAGCAAGAAAAAGGACAAATGTAATGCAGCCCTGTGAACTGCTTTCTGTCTTTGTTTATAGCCTGGCAGGAGCTTTATGGTACGATGTAAAGCCATTGTGTGGTTGTCATGGTCCTTGCAGCACTTAATGCACACATTATTAAAGATTGTATTGAGCTTTCAGCACTGTTTAACTATAATCCTTTCAAATCTTCGCAGCGGCCGGTAAAACATGTCAGAGCCAGCTTTGTTATATGATTGTGCACTGAGGCCTTAATTAGGCACTTTATGTGTTTTTAGTACATACTTAAAAGACCGAACTAATTATATATTTGGTTCAGCAGGAACTGTGACAGAAACAGAGTTTTTAAAATCACCATTCTATCAGGGACTGTTTTTTTCAATTGGTAACATTTGCATGCGATAGCAGTCACTCGAAAAGGATTGATAATGCCAAGAGTCTGAACAAAACACACATCATTGTGAGCACATGCGAGACACCTCAGCCTGAAAGATGTTCTGGTTCAGTAATTTCTCTTTCCACTTACTGCAGGCAGAGCAAAGAAGGAAATGGCAAAGACTGAGAAACAGGATGCAATGGTCTTTCCAATCCACGTCTGTGGCACTTTGTCTCCATATCCAATAGTGGTCACTGTCACCTTTGGGAAAAAAACAAGGGAATTAATGCAAGAGGCTGTGCACTGCTGTTAGGACTCCACAGCCATGCTAGACGCACTGTGAGGCACAGTGGTGCTTTGAGGTAAATGCTAACAAACCCGCAATGACAGTGCTAGCATGCTGATAGATCTACTTTGAGTGTTGACAGTAAAGCATGAGGCCAACTCTGACCTTTTCTTTGACTCTCACTTACATCTCGTGCACAGAGGGAAGCCAATAACAGACTGTGAGTATGTGCAAGATGTGAAAGTGAACCCAAACCTGATAAAACTCATGGCAGATATTGTAAGTAAACCTCACAGAGAAGTTGTTATGAGTCTAGTGTGCGTGCATGTGTGTGTGCGAGTGCGTGTGTGTATTTTTTTAATATCAGAGTCCCTGAAGTTTCCAAGAGGCATAGTGGGTGGTGACTTATTGTCTGAAAATAAAATTTCATCTTGTATTATCTACAGTACTTGTTTTGCTGCTTGTATTAGCGGCCCACTGGATGTGCCCAAGGGTGTTCACACAACTCCTACTGTAACAACAGTAGTACAGATAAAACAGTCTATATTTGACCTTTCACTCGCCAAATACTGTTTAAAACAAGTCAGTGGTTTCTGCAAAATCCTGCTGTTGAACGTCAGAAAGAGAAAGCCACTAAAACAGTATTTAAAATGTGACTTTCTTTCAAACATAATTCTTGTAATGTCAGTGTTAATGTTATAGTAATACAGCCTGTAATCTGATCAAAATGTGACATCAGAATCAGTTCAGGTTGAGAGCCTTACATTAACGGTTATTTAAGAACAAAATTAATTTTAGGAATTTAATACATAACTGAAATATGTAAGATGCATCTAATCAAGCTGACTTAATTAAATGGTAATTGAAGGAATAGTTTGACATTTTAGGAAATGCTCATTTGAGATAATTGACTCCTCTCTAATGTCTGTTACAAACAGCAGGTGATTAGCTTAGCTTAGCTTAGCTTAAAGACTAAAAAGCAAGATTAATTATGACCCATATGTACACTTGTAGGTGGCGACCTCTAGTGGCCGTCATAATTATGATGTTCCTAATTCCTCCCACATTTGGAGGACGGTGAGGTGGATGGATGAGTCAAACAAACAGAGAACTTTGACCCAGATCACTGTTACTGTCCAAAAGTCAACATTTTTAGGTATGAGAGTATGTTGGATTCAACAAAGAAGAAATAATGTGTGAAGTAGTGAGTTTTAGAGGTACTGGGAGGCAGATTTTGTTTTTCCTTTGCAGGCTGGCGGCTTCCCCCAGCTTACAGTCTTTATGCTAGGCTAAGCTAACAGTCCATACAGTACAGACATGAAAGTGGAATCAGTCTTCTCTAATAAATTAATGAATTCAAATTTTTATACAATCAAATCACTCAAAAAGCATCATACTTACAGATATGCACCACAGTGACTGGACTGGGTCTAAATAAGTAAATATTCTTGACTAAGCTCCTAGAAAGCATCACAACACACACACACACACACACACACACACACACACAGATTCTCACCACTCCCCACCACAGGGCATCAGCGTAGTTTCCAAACTCGGTGGAGCCGCTGCTGTCGACCGCATCTTTCTCTGCCAGGTAGACAAAGTACGAGGAGAAGATCAGGCTCAGAAAGCCAATGTATAAGGTAGTGATCAGCTCCTGAAATAAATACGCACAAATGCATATTTCAAACTCAATAAGCAACAAAGGGATCATTGCAAAGTGCAGCATGAGATTATATGATGTGAAGTCTGTCAATCTATATATGTAAGTTCTTATGCAATACCTTCAGACTGCCATAATGTCAGTTTACCAGTTGACTGCCTGGAGTCTAGTGTGACTGCGCTTGATAGAAACATGACATATGGATGTGAATATTCATGTAAATGTGCTGTGAATATGATGATTAAAATCTGACTATTCTGCAGTCTCTGCTGGCCTGTTCATGAACTAAAGGTGCATTAACGCTCTACCTATCAGTTTGGTAGAATCGTGTTGCACTTGACGGATAAGGCTGACATTATTCTATGTTTTCAAATTAGCAGCAAATTAGACCGAAACTTCGGCATATAAAGCATATAAAGACTTCATTCTTTATATGCTTTCTGCAGTAATAAAGCAAGCAAGTACAACTGAGTTAAAACTTGAAGTATGCTCAGTAATAATCACTAATCACTGGAGGGCTGTTGACTGACTGAATTATTATAAATTAGTTTCGAACTCAGACAGCTGATCTCTCCCTCTGTATTCAAAAGAACTGTGAGGCGTCTTAATGCAGATTCAATGAGGAACTGTCTGTGATTTGCTCAGGAGGTCTAATTGGCCTTGGCTCTTATCCTGTCTGACTGTAATTGGACGGCTGCTTTGTGAAAGAGCTCTTTAAGTGAATGTTCTCTTTGCACTCACCTAGTATGTGATTTAAACCGTGTTTAACCACTCACAGTGCAGGAGCACTCACTGCACTAAATGGGACTGAATTCCTGATGAGCGAAATTCTTATTCCTGTCTCGGCCCAAAACTGTCGCTCCCAGAGTTTTCAGAGTGCCACGGAGGAGCAGCAGCATTATTGAAAAACCATTCTGGAAATGGCTGCGGCTGCTGTTTGTTTGCCTCCTTTTAAATAACTTTAACCTACTCTTGCATTACCATACACAAATAGCACTTAAGGCCCGCTGGTACTCATCATGTGAGATGTATTTCTTCAGATGACAGTGCATTTTTTCTGAATGTTGGGACATTTCTGGGCAACAAACCCTTGGCAGTGAATATGAGCCTGTAACACCTTCAGCTAACATCCCTACTCACAACCTCTAAGTGCATGATTCTTGGAAATAACAGCTTTGAATACATTCAGGTACACCTTCCTTGAGTCTCTACCAGGGATTTAGTAGATGTGTTGCTGCTGCTGTGACCTGGCAAACACATCCAGGAGAAATTCTGCCAGCGAAGAACAACTGTGCAAATTGTGTTTACAAGCCACGAGCACTAGAAAGCTACTCAGTGTGTATTTAAATGCTGTTGTAACACGAAGACTGGATGCTGATTGGAGTGAATGAAACTCCATTGACTTAAAAAACAGCAGCTGTTAACACAGAAGGGCTGCAGTTTCGTATGTTTATGTAAGAGAATGGCTGAAAATATATTCACGTCTTGTGTTGATTTAACCACAGTTAGAATTTCACAAAGAAACAAAAAGGTGCTGAACAATCACGTCCATCTGGTTGATGGTAATTTGACCTCTACTGCAGTGTCTGTTGTACGGTAGCACACTATGTTTTCCTTGTGCAGGGCTGTGGGGCCTTTGCAGAGCATATAATTACTTCATAGCCATAAAAGCAGTGCAAAAAGGAAGCGAGACAAAAAAGAGCACCAAGCTTTCACAGAAAAGCTCCTTTTACTTAACACATCTCAGCTTCTGATGCCTTGAAAGCCCAATCAGGACAAAGTATAACCTTGCCTATCCCAAGGTCAATCTTTTTCTGGCCCATGCACACTTACCATCTCCCCTCTGCCTCAATTTGTGCATTGGTGTGAAGAGTGGGCCATATTCAGACCCATCCCAAACCAGCTACTGTGGAGCAGAACTGACCACTTAAACCGTCAAACAGTCTACACGGGAGCTGATGTGCCGTCCTCCACCGGCCTGAATGCATGGGAAATGCCAGTGGTGGATGATAGATTAAATATGAATTTAAATTACATCTTACTACTTCTCATCCTGGGAGTCATAAATCTGAAGGCATCACGAGATGATTAATGGTATAAAAAGAAAAAAAAATCTCTCTTTCTCTCTTCTCTCATTTTTGTTTATTTTGCCTGAAATATTGGATAGCGTCACCTCTTTAGGCCTCTTCATATGAAGCAATCTCAGAAGGAAAAAAACAAGTGGGAAGCAACTCTTCATGCACACAACCAAGAAGAAGGAGTAAAGCAGGTTACAAGCACACATTGCTTTGAAGCCACTGGCCTAAACCTTTACTACGCCGCTTTCTCATTGTGGGTTCAATATCACAGAATGTGCCAGGCCTTCCTCACCAGAAAAACGGCAGCACAGGTGATCACGAGCAGGTTATTCAATCCGTATTTCCGTGTATTGCTGGGCAACGACCTCTAGTGGTCATAGTGATTATAACAGGAGCAAGGGAGGAACTAAGATGATATAAAGAGCAAGAAAGTCAACGCTGACTTATTTTAACTCACATAATGTAAATGAGTTTTGTAACATAACCATGACCTTTTCCTAAACCTAACCAAGTACTTTTGGTGTCCAAACCGAATGAAACTACGACTGTTTCACAATGTTAACCAGGTGACGCCCGTCGCTGGTGCTGCCCGACGGCCATATATGTTGTTCTGGAGGAAAAGTAAGCATGACTTCGTCTCTTTAAAAATGTATTTGAGATGTCTAATACCCACATGTACCTTTCAACCATTTGATAAAGAACGCACCATCTATACATAAATCTATTTATGAATGGTGATTACTTGTGGGACTTTGCTGTAAGTCAGAGAAGCACAACATAACAGCAGCTTAATGAGCAATCATGATCTAACGGTATCCATGTTGACAGATGTTTGTAGGGGAAAAAAAGCAGTGAGTTCACCTGCCGTTTATAGCTAGCTGGTAGGAATCAGTCTAGGAAAGGCGTCCAATACCTGCCTGCACAAACACTCACTTTCCTCACAGCCGCGTCAGTGACTGCTGATGGCCAGCCTCAGCCAGGAGCAATATGGTCATCAGCCAAGGCCAATACAAGGAAGCACCACAGGTGGTACTGCATGAGCAACATCCCTGACACTCTGCTCACCTTCATCACCCTGTTTTTACACAGACATCCAAGACAACCACGGAGGCCACTGGGGGTAATCACGACCACCCCTGTGTCTCAGCTGAATGATATTCTGGACGGGCCACAGTCTCTAACATAGTGCACAGCAGCTCTTTTCATCTGGCTCTGCTGCATATACTTTACGCTGTAATATGCATTCCCATGGAGAGAATCTGCATCATGTGGTAATGAAAAATAATACATGATGAGGTGAGGCGATAAATCTCTTGACAGTAGCCTCTAGCTTACTAATAATAATCAGAAGCAGTGATGCCTTTGGACCTGAAGTGTGCTTTTAAATGTACCTGCCGATGGATGAAGACTACAGAGCCCAGGAGACGCCAGGTTCCTCCCTGCCGGTCCACATGAAGCATCCGCAGGATCTGCAGGAAGCGAATCCCTCTGGAAAATAGTAAAAGTGTTTAAATGCTGACATTGTACTCAGACCAAATGCATGTAGGTACTGCATGCACGTACACATGGGCACTAAAAAGCCAAAAGTATGTGGACACCCAGAAATTATACCTATAAATGATTTTTTTAGCATCTCATTCCAAAAAGCATGGGCATTAATCTGCTGTTGTAACAGCCTCCACTCTTCCGGGAAGGCTTTGCACAAGATTTTGGAGCCTGGCTGCAGGATTTTCTCTCATTCAGCCTCAAGAGCATTAGTGAGGTTGGCCACTGATGCTGGGCCTGACATGGCTCACAGTTGGCCAATTCATCCCACTCATGCTGGATGTGGTTCAGGCTCTGCGCAGGTCAGGCAGGCTCTTCCACACCGAACTGGGAAAACCATTTCTTTACGGACCTGACTTCGTGCAGCGGGAACTGTCAAGCTGAAAGGGCCTTCTCAAAACTGCTGCCTCAAAGTTAGAAGAACACTATTGTCTAAAACAGCATTATATGCTCTAAGATTGAAGTTAAGATTCTCTTAATTGGAGCAAGGGGACCGAACCCAGACCATGAAAAACAGCGCCAGACCAGAAGTACACAAGGTGTCCACACATACTTTCTATCGTATACCGTAGTTTCCACCTGCACATACACCATCTCTTACCTTACAGCAGAGGTGGCAAAGACTTGGCCTTTGGAGCCCACTGACAGAACGATTACTGAGGCAACAACTACAATCAGATCTGCAGTGATAGAGAATGAGGGCTTTAAGTATAAACACATCAGAAGCATCCAGATGTTCAACACACAGAGGTGCAGCACGACAGAGTCAAAGAAGAAAGTGCATATTTTAAGAAAATGAATGGAAAGGGCTCTATTAGGAAAGTCTCATTGGGTTTCATTACAAAATTATTCTGCAAATAAGCTGAGGTGAGAGGGGTTACAAATAATATTAAGGCTAATATTCATTGCTGCATATTTAAAAAAAACACCTGAAGGTTCCAATTTTAAGAATAAAAAGGGATGAAGAAGAAATGAGAAATGAGCAGTGACTGTTTTAATTTCATGCTGAATTTGTCTGAGATATTTCATTCTGGGATGAAGCTCAGGATATATTACAGATATTGTTTAAATATTGTGTGTGTGGGTGGGGAGTGAGACCTCTGTTTGTGTCCTTGCGTATAGATACACGTGTGTGTGTGTGTGTGTGTGTGTGTGTGTGTGAGGACTGTGTTCCCACCTATAATAGATATTGGCTTCCTGGCAAAGCGCAGCCGGCCCCAGATGCCAACATATTTACTGCGGCAGCCTGCTGACCAGAGGCGGACAAAATATTCCACACCGAAGAACACCACAAGGACGATCTCCTGCCAGAGAAATGGGGGGAAACAGAACAGACAAATGAGGGAGAAGGACAGGTGGGGGAAAAAATCAACCCTCAGATGTTGTTGCAGGTCACCTGGTGGAGCAACACCTGAACAGCTGCTCAGGCTTCAACAAAGTGTGCTTCGACACAAACGAATTAAAGATGCAATGGTTGCACAACTGTTTTCAAGATTTCCTCTTTTTTTTTTTTTAAGTGCAGCTTCTCACACAAACATGTAACAGCGTTTCATTAAGGATTATTGACTCTTGCTCAACAGATACACCATTTCTCACTGTTTAATTTGTACCACACCGCTGATTAATTCCTCATTTCAGCTGCACAATTTACTTTGACCTGTCAGATAAAAAAGAGATTATGTACCCTGGCTGTAGACTGTATGGACAAAGGCTCTGTGACATCACCCACAGGTTTCTGAAGAGACACTGTGAAGTGTCAGTGGCTCCAGCCATTGTCATCCTGGCAGCGCCTGACGTCTCCAAACTCCTGGCTAATCAAAAAATGGGCAAAGAGGTGGAGCGTGGGTGGGGCTCAGGGGGAATGCCCATAATTATGTGGAATTTGAAGCGAGTGAGTCATATAAAACTTCACCCCTGTACAGTTGTCATGAACAGAGAAATTAGCTATAGAGAGCAACATCATTGTAAGCATGTTTATTTCTGCTGTGAAGTGGGGCATTCTAACGTGGAGGTCTATGGGGATTGACTTGCTGTTAGAGACAGCCTCAAGTGGCCATTCGAGGAACGGGTACTTCAGTTCTGGCTTCATTTTGCACTCCCAGAGGTTACTGCCTGATCCTGACAAAGATTTTGATAATATTTAAATGTATTTTGTTAATTTCAGCGAGTTTCAAAATTCTGGGAAATGCACTTATTTGCTTTCTCCCTAAGAGCTAGTTGCTAAAATGGATAACACTCTCATATATATACAGCGAATATGAAGCTACCATCAGTCATCTTAGCTTGGCACAAAGACTGAAACAGTGGGAAACAGTTAGCCTGGCTCTGCCCAAAGATAGAAAGCTTTATCTCATTTGCATAATCCATAAAAAAAAACTAATGTAAAAATAACATACTGTGGTTCAGCGACATGTTCTGTGCTCGACTATTTTTGGCAGTAACTTCCTGGAGTCTCTGCTGATTGCCTGGCAACCTCACAGTGACAAAAACACTATAATAACACACACATAAACAGCTTTCACTCTTCAGTTCATTTGTCATTAGTATTAGAGGTCCCTGTGGGGTGATTTTGTTACCTTTAAACAAAGCCATGCTTGCTCCTCCCCCCCTCTTTCCAGCCTTTGTGCTAAGCTAAGCTAACCCTACCACATTTAGACAATTTCCTCACTTTCTTCTCCTTATTCTCCTTATTTTTTAATTCACGTATCAATAAATGAAACAAGCCACCACAGCATGTGTCCAATGCTAAACATGAAGCTCAAGCTTCTCAATTAGAGCTGCTCTATTTCAATTCAACGCAAGTTTCTCTCCTTGAGGACAAATGGATTCAAAAAATCAATTGCTGCACACAATTACACCAACATGGAAATTAATGAACTGTTGTGAGTGCAATTACTCCCACACATCTCTTAATCATTGACAAGCATTTGGAAATGAAGCTGTCTCAAAGTCAATCAATAGCTTTTCATAGATTTTTAATGGCGACATGATCATTTTGCAGGGGATGATGAGAGGAACGGTCTGGGGGATTCAGGCAGTGGATGTTCCTCGGTGTGCAGCAGGAGACGCTTTCAGCTTGGAATTATTGGAGGTGTTTTTCTTCATCAGAGCCAAAGATTAAAGCTTCAGTGAATATAAAATAGCACGTCTCGTAAAAACAAAAATTGGATTAATAATATGTTAAGTTGTGTTCCTGGAAGCAAATGTAAAAAAAAAAAAAAAAAAAAAGATGTATTTCTTCTTTCTTCTTAATTTATTCAGTGAGGATTTCTACTTCAAGGTTGAAAAACAAATGGTCTGTCCAAAAAAAGTGATGCATTACCAAAGAGGAACAGATCAAACACAGGCATAGAGAAGAATCGAAGCAGTTGTTTTAAGTTCAGGTTTAAAGTTGATTCTGACCCTGAATCTGATCCAGAGTTTTTGATTGGATGGACATGGTCTTCAACTGCTGTTTCCACAATCAAGAAGATCCATTAAGCTCAATTTTAAGCCTAAATGTGTTCAGAATAATGCAAAGTTTCAACACCTGACATGACCTGACATGTGAGCACATTCCACCTGCGATGAAGATCGTGTCACAGAGGTCCTTACGAGTCCACTCGGTTGTGAGGAGATGAAACCCAGTCCAGGACCAGAGTGGGACCAGGTCCAAACTGTAGTCTGTCTAGATGTGTCGGGCAGGGTTTCCAGCTACCAGTGTCCAACCTCTTCTCTTCCATTTTTCTCAGTTATTACACCCTTCCCCCCTTCCAGACCCCCCTTCTCTGCTTCCT
Organism: Chaetodon auriga; assembly: GCF_051107435.1. Taxonomy (NCBI): domain Eukaryota; kingdom Metazoa; phylum Chordata; class Actinopteri; order Chaetodontiformes; family Chaetodontidae; genus Chaetodon; species Chaetodon auriga. The sequence goes on along the minus strand of NC_135074.1, from coordinate 28,487,980 downwards.
CACCCCCTGTCTCATCACAGGAACCACAAGAGGGGACAATAAAACTGGGATACCTCATCTAGCCATTGCCCTCATGACACTCCCTCTTCACAGCATCTTCTGACCTAAGCCCATCATCGATCTTTCCATTCAACCTTCGGTTCTTCCCCTCATGCTCGACCTTCATTTTAACCTACGGTTCAATCTGACTCTTCACCACACCAGTTTCCACCCTCGTTCTTCCTCCCTTTCCAGTAAAGTTATTTGCATTCCTTGAAGGTCTTCGATAGTGAAATCACAAGTAAAACATGTTCTCCTTGGCAGAATGAAATAAAATGTAGCTGTACTTTTTAATAGTTTCCAGCCATTTTGAATCCAAAAAACAAAGCTGGTTCTAAGAATGTGGATTCTTTGGGCAAACTGCCAAGAATCTGGCCAAACATACTACCACAAACACTGTCAGCCTGCGCTGCATCTCCAAGTACAGAACAGCATGGTCTCTGTTAACCTTGAATGTGCGGGAAGAAAGGAACAATGCGAGGAAGATGCTTCTGCGATGGGGGAGGAGAGAGTGAAAGAGTGGCAGGGTCAGAGCAAATCTAAACTAGAAAGCACAAAGTACAAAACGGTCCCTTTGGGATGGAGGGTGGAAAAGATGAATGTTTGAGATTTTGGTTGGTTTAGCAGCAAATATTAATTATTCATTATCTGTGTACAGTGGAAGAGAAGAATAAGACGATTAAGCATCTCCAGAGGGTAAACTTAAGGCTGAAAAGCATTTAGCAATGAAATCTATATTTCATGATATTCTGGTATTTATTAACAAAATTCACACTTCTTTCTAATTACAGATCTGACTCATACACAGGAGCCTCTGCGGCGGCCTGAATCTGTATGAATTCAACACTGAACCTGCAGGATTTGAGATTCTTACTCTCCAGCTCATGAAGCACCATGACCAGTTCATCCTATTATCCTCAGGCCAAGGTGAACTTGTCACATGTGGCACGCTCCAGTCCTCCTTTCAAGAAAATCCGAAAGTCCTTCTTATCCTTTCTAGGGTTTCCTTTTGTCTGAGCTTGAGTGACTCACCCATCACCCAAACAGTTTGTGTGCTCAGCAGCTGGTGTCTCGGGGTTAAGTTTATCCCATTTACTATTGATTCTAGAGGACGAGCCTTCGTCCTCATAGGCCAGCGGGATGCCCTGAGATTGTTTGCAGAAGAGAAGCCCATGTAGTGTCCCTAAATTGTTTTTGTGAGACAGCAGTTAGGTCAATCAATGAAATTGTCAAACAACAGAAACTGACTTTTGATTTTAGAGGTATTAGCAACATCTTCACAACGATGGTGTTGCGTGTAGCAGCAATGCCTTCAAACATATAAAAACTGATTTATTAAACAAGGTTATCCACCGTATGTGTTATTTCAAAGATCTATAATGACTCACTGTCCGTCATTTGACTCGAAATGGGAAGCAAACTCCTCCCCAACTACTTGATATATCAGAATCAGGCCTGTTTGCAGATGCCAGCCAGCAAAACAGACAAAACAGAAGCGCTGAGCAGATGGTGAAAGTCAAAGGAAAGATCAGATCCGGCGATAGCAGAGGGAGAAAAGGCTACGGGCTGTATCTGCAATGTAAACAGTGCTGTTAGAGGATGAAAGGTGCATCTTGTGCTTGAGATTTTAGATTCTTTCAAATTTCAGTCACCCCACTGTTATCTGTCAGGCACATGTAGTTTGTGGACCACTGATCAGGATCATTAAAGAAACACTGCGGAGTTTCCTTGTAAACAAACAAGGCTTTGTTTAGATTCATTACACATTATGTGCATCCTTAAGGCATACAAATTAGCAGAAAGATAATTATAAAGCTGATTGTTTGAGGACGGAACACATAGGTGGAAGACCCACATGCAGACACAGGTTGGAGTTCAAAAACAGGCCACATTAGGTGCCTATGAGGTGACAAGGGAACAGGTGAGTGAGGAGGAGGACCAGGTAAGAGCTGATTGGGTGGAGGCAACACGGCAAGCCGGGTAGGGCAGGTGTAGAGAGAGCGCAGGAAAACACAGCTCAAACAAATGACAAAAACACATTAAAACCAGACGAGACTGCAGCAGGAAGGTGACATGTTGTCGTGTTACATCGACTGGTTGTCTTCTTCTTCTCCTGTTATTCTGGCGCGTTGCTACCTTTCATGCAGCACTGCATCCACCGACTGTAGAGGCGCACGCTGTGTGTGGAATTGCCTGAAAGTGACGGATGCACCTGCTGTCATCACTTTCATTTAAATCAGAGTAGATTTGCCGAGATATGTTGCACCACAACATGAGGCAGATTAACATGCAGGAACACAAGCTGTGTTGTTCATGTAAGCGCGACACTAATTCATACATTCTTTATGCGAGTAGACCACAAGTCTTGAAGCTGGTGTAAAAGCAGCTCTTTTTTTAAACCCTTAGCTGTAGCCAGAATTATTTTCAGGTTTCAGTCTTTAATTGCTTCACACAACATGAGCACAACCGGCGTGGGCGTAGCAAAATTCACATGCTGGAAGAAATCATGTCGAGTTCTTCAACTTTAATGGAATCGTAACACCTGCATTTGAAGCAGGTGTGAGTGAAATCTTTTTTTTTTTTTTTGTTAAATCGCTGCAATCTTCAGATTCACAGGAAAAGAAAATCCTCACGGAGCTTTTCGAGGAACACTGACTTGAGAATTCACACCGCGGACTTCTTGAAGACTATCCTGTTAGTGCTGACCTTTGAGTAAAGAGACCAAAAAGGAAAAGGCTATTGTGTTAGTCGTGTCACTCCATCCAGCTTTATTTATCCCTGGTCTGCTCGAGTCTAAACTGCTCCACAATAAAGATGTGACACCGCAGTCTGCAGATACAATCAGCTCAGTCAGAGAGAGCAGTCGAGGCAAATACATCTTTTGAATGAACTAAGTTAACTTATTGTCTTGTTTGTGACGAAGCCAGCCAGCTCCATCAGCAATAACACATCAATCACCAAGCTTTCAGCACCACGTATTGTGAGGATGTGTGGTCTGACCAGGGTTTCAGAGTTGGATCCCAGACTCCCTGCAGCATAATCTTCACCCATCTGACTCTGAGGGTTCAGTGGGGATTAAAATCACTCGGTCTGATCTTTAGCTTTTCATGTAAAACCTCTCTTAGCGGGAATCTGACAATGAGACAAATTTGGGACAAAACAGCGTTTTTATGGTTAATCCCAGGAAACTCACCACCCAGAAGAGCGTCGTATGAGCCAGGGCCTGGTACTCTTCGATGGTAGACAGAACGCTGAGGATGAGACAGGCCAGAACGATGAGAAACCTGAAGGAAATCGAGCAGATCACACATTAGTCTTCATTAAACTGCCATCATTTGTTTGTCTTATTTCCTTTGTATATATTATTAAATCATCCGGTTGGATAATGATGTCCAACCAGCTTTTGCTTACTCAAAAGCTTCATTTTCCTCAAAATCAAAGCTTTACATAACTTGTCATGAGTCAAACACAAGCAAACACGAATCTGCTCAATCCACTTTTCAGCATGTCACCTCATATTTATGCCAGCATCTCAGACTTTGATTTAAGCAGCATTACTTGAGTCAACTTCTGTCTCATTCGAGTCTGAGCTTCTGAACAACTTAAAAAAAAAAAAAAAAAAAGAAGTTTCAAGACAGCATCACATTACTTTATATTTTTGTCATGAAAAGTATCTGACTAAATTTGAGCAAACATTCAAGGACAACCCTCTGGAGGAAATTCTGAGAGCGTTTTGAACTCCGCCATATGAATGCAAAGCACATGATAAACTTGTCAAATAATGAGCACACAGGTTCACACACACACACACACACACACACACACACACACACACACACAGTATCAACAAACACTAAATTGCTCCTTAACATTCTCCTTACTCCCCCTCAAGGTCACAAGCGTTTCAACTGCAGCAACAATAAGACGTCTGTAACTCCTCTACCTACTTAAGAGAAAGACATTTTCTTTCTTTGAGATAAGACTTCAGGCTGCTGTGACACTACACCAAAAAACACTCTCATATATGGCCTTGAGTTTTTTTTTACTCCTAAACTCTTCAAAAGAGAGTGCAAATTTCAAAACCAAAAGGATTTAAGGAAGCTTTTATGACCACGATTTTGTTATTTGGGGGAAAAAAAATCTTATACCTACCTCGAAGACCTCCATGTAGCACCTTATGACACCTATCTTTTATTGATTTCAATTCAGTAATTTTGGTTCATGGAAGTAAGAGAGAGAAATTCCTGTTTAATTTGATGGTATTGGAGGAAAATGGGAAAGTAGGGATGACCGCAATATAGGTGATGAGTCAAACTCATAACCTCGATCACACTTGTTTCAGCCGGGCGAGCAAGGACCAGCATCAGTTCCTGTTTTTATTTTTGTTGTTGCAATATTGCCTCTGCTGTAAGAGTTGGGGTTGTATCTCCCATTTCATTTAATTTGTACTTTTAGCAGGATATCTTAGAAAAGAAAGAATGTGCAATAAACTTCGTGAAGGTTTGGAATCATGGAAAGGACAAACTCATCAACTTTTCATTTCCGCTGGCAAGACATGTGAAGTGAAGGGAGGAGCTTCTGACACTATCTGAGGTCATTTGGCATCAGCTGACTGGACAACAGTCCATCGGACCAATCAAAAACAATGGGGGCACAGGAAAGCTTGTTTAATGCGTATATACAACTACGCTGACAGTATTCACTTCAAACTTGGAACAGAAAAGATTGCATTTGATTATTATAATATGTCATGTTGCACGTATCTGCCGTATATGTTTGTAAATATACATATATATACTTGGGAAGGGTTGCTGTAGACATAACTCATAAAACTATGCAAAAGAAAGATCTCAAAAACATGTGATATTGTTCTTTATTTGGGGAAATATCAACTACACAAATGTGCAGCTGAAATGCTTAAATTTTGGAAAAAAAAAAAAAATTGGTGTTAAGTATTGGTAAATTTTTTAGTAAATAGGGGACAGAATAGAGGTGGCAGGAAATGAAGGAAAGAACGATCATTAGCTAGACTCAGACCAAGTGCAACTTCAATCTGAAGCCACCTCAATGCCCCAAAAATGTGAACAATCACGTGCCTTTGAAAGACACTGGGAAGAAATCCAATATTGAAGTGAGCTATCTTGACAAACTGCACAGTGCTGCTGGAAGTATTTGCTTTACTGTCATATAGTTGATATGGTTTTCAGCTTTTGTTCAGAAAAGAGCCTTGAAGAATCGCTGTCTTGTTCCTATATGAGCACACTTGATGGAAACTATGTGTAGAGGGAGTTATAGTTTCCAGTCAGTGTTTGCACCATGGAGGCCCTTATCACCACATGCTACAGCCTGAGTTTATTGAAGACTGGCCAGGAATCCAAATACCCCCCCTTGAAACTAACACACACACACACATACAAACACACACACACACTTGAACGTGCACGCCACACGTCAACACAGATAAAAGGCAGAGGGAGAATCGCTCAGAGAAGATGGGCTGGTGTGCAACACAGCTAACAAAGCAGCAGTTCCTGTGTGAAAGACCAGAACAAGTAGACAATACAGCTCTGCAAAATGACTGTGTCTTCTACAAAATGACATCTGCAGTCTGCTACCTGCACATGTGAGAGCAAATTAGTCCATTAAGAAGAGCTGGGGTAGATTGGGCGAAAACATTAAATGCTCACAAGACAGGATGCAGCGTAATTTATAAACTCTTATGTTCAAATGTGACAGAGGAAGTTAAAAAGAGGATCAAAAGAAATACAAATGAACATCAAACTTTCCAAAGCAAACACTTCGGTATGCTAATGGCAGTAATTTGTCAGCGAAGCTCTCCTTAAATGAGTTCAGAGCAGTTGAAATACGAGTAAACATACACACTCAGTATGCTAAGCATACCCTTCTGCTTCACTTTTAATCCATCTGAGACGATCTGACTCGTCAGTCCCTCCCGACTAACTGCACCATCATATTTCGCTTCCTTTGCCTCCAGTGGGCTTCTTGTAGCAACAGACAAAATAATACATCGACTCAGCTATGTAGGCACCACTGAACTCAAAACAAAAGCTCAAAGCATTGCTCCTATCTATTATTGATGGGCAGATTCACTTGCAGTGTCTTGTGCTGTGAGTGTAGAGACAAAGCAGGACAGGATAAGAGTTAGTAGTGACGCTGCTGAGACACTGGCACTTACCATCAAATATCCTGTTTGGAACAACAATCATACTTATTCTTATCGCTGTTGTGAAGTGTTTTATAGTGATAAAAGACAACAAGTAAATCAAACGAATGCAATGCAACAGAATGGATTTCCGCTGTAATAAAAGATCAAATAATGCATTGTGGATTAAATGTATTGAAGTGGGATTTTAAGGCCTGATCACCCCTTGTGTGTAATCTGCACAGCCAGTAGAGGCATTTGTCAGGGCTGCAGCCTAAACTTTGGCTAGGATGGGGTTAATAGCTGATAGACATTAGGTGAACGAGTGACCTTGCCTATGTGCTCCATTAAGAATCTGACCTCCTGTGTTTTGTAGAGTGGAAAAGATAAAAGTGCAGATGCTTTTTCCCCAGTTACTAAAATATAGGACACAATACAAACCACTCCAGCCAACAATGTTACGCAAATTGAAAAGAAGAAATGCATAAACCCTTAGCCAGTTTGTTAAATTCTAAAAAAAGAAAAAAAGAAAAAAAAAAAGCTTCTGAACTGACTTCGTCCTGCTTGGTACTCTTTGACAGAATCTCTAGTTCAGTTGAAAGCATGTCTGAAAACTCCTTTCTGATTTGAGTTTTCTCTTAACTCTGCTGGTGGACTCATCAAAACCAGCATGTGGGATGGATCCATGCTGCTCCAGACTAAAATACTGCATTTACGAGTTCGACTGTAGCGCGCTGCAGACAGATGTCCAGTGAGAGAGAGTCGGATATACTTCATTAAATGCAGAAAGCTAAATATCTACCGTGTTCCTTTCCAGGGAAGTGAGCTTTCTTTTTAGCCCTGTCCCTGTAAGCGTATTGTACCACCACACACACACAAACTGACAAACATATGCATGTGCAAACACGCACACACACAAGGGGACCTCTGATAAGGGTCACTCTGACGTTCGAGTTCTGGGTCAGTGATAAGGCTGTGCTTGTTATTAACTGCTTTTCTCCCACTCAAACACTTGCAAAACAAGGTACTGAACTGACCCCAAAAACCTGCTGGATGGTTCGACATCCCAACATTATGCTCTTACAACAAACACCAGGTTGAATCACCGAAATGAGAGAGTTTTGTCCAGAAAACACAATAAAGAACTGCAAAATTTAACCTCTAGTGACATTAAACAAGACTGCAACCCTGAGTACACTGCTTACACTTCAGAGAAATGTGTCATATATCCTGTAGGTTTAAAACCACACATCCTCGTACCTCATAGGTAATGACTCTCAAAATGACATGTAGAGTTTCTTGCTCTTTATACTAAGTCACCTCACCTCCTCCTTTGCTGCCATAATAATTACGCAGGCCACTAATGGTCGCTGCCTAAGAATAAGCATGAATATGGGTCGTAATAACCTGCCTGCACAGACGTCTTATATGGATGTTTCTCTGGTCAGGACCCGCTGATTTGCAGGTTTGCTTGTTTTTAAGCCTGGATTTGGGTGTACAGTTTCTTGCCATCATTGTCAGTTAAGGTAGCATCGCATTTCACTTCTGTCCTGCAAATATTGGGTCTGCTTACTTTTCATGCAAATCAAAGGCCACACAACGGAAGAACTCAAGGATGTGGTTCCTTATTCGGTGGACTTGAAGTTTTAAGATCATCTTTGTTTATCTTTGATCATTTATCTTTGTTTATCTTTTAAGGGCTCATTCAACAGATGACCTTTACCTACCTTTACCTCATGAAACCAGAAATTTCAAATCTGAGCAAATGAGGTTGGTGTCTGCATGGAGCTGCAGCACACAAACATCCATCATGGCTGAGCGTGACAGACCGAAAAGTCAAGTCAAGCCAAAGGTCGGCCTCATAACACACTTGTTTCATCCATGACATCTTAATGAAACAAGTTCTCTAAATGATCGCCATCATACACACATAAAGAAGTGAAATTTGCTGCTGACACTGTGGTTTATGAAAAACATTTTGATTTGTGTTTTAAGAGACACTTTGTGGTGTTTCTTGTCATTTCGCGCAGTCTGAGCGTTGATCATTTAATGGCCATTACTGGGACGTTCAGGCACCACATGATGCACAGTGAAATAATATTTGAAATGTTGATGCTAAAATAGCAATTTCCTTGGAATCATTGCAGCTACAAGCTTCCCCATTACTGTGCATTGTGCAGTTATTCTTGCTAATGTAAATGTTTGGGTTGCACTGTTTTGGCTCACACTCCCTTTGAGTCACTGAGACTCTAACCTGCTCCGACAGGCTGCGTTCCCCTACGTCCCTGCCGACACTGCGGGGTCACAGGGTGACAGCGCCAGACAGGGCTGCTACCTCCTCCACACACACACACACACACACACACACACACACACACACACACACACACACACACACACACACACACACACACACATGCACTGCCAAGTTTAGCTGCCTGCTATCAGTGCCAGCAAGTGGGGACAGACAGCACACATGGGGGTGAGGCAGAGGATCATCATATCCCACATTCCTAAACCTGCTTCCTGAACACTGCAGTCTGGATCTACTGGACTGTTAGTTTCCAGGAGGTGGTTTATAGGAGAAAGAAAAAGGTCTATGGGCATGTATTTAGCATTAGTGACAACATTTCATTTGTCAAAAAAAGCCTTTCAAGCTACCTGACAAAGCTGTCACATCAACTTTGGGTGGTGAACTGTAATGTGACATCATTGTGATACTGGCGCTTTAGCAGATAAAATCCATCCCGAACTCGATTATTCCAACTCTATGTTCATTTTAGACGCATTATCTGTATTTTATTTTCACACAACCCGCAGTCTCGCATCACACTGTCAGGAAGGACAAAAACACTCCCTGTCTGCTTGAGTTGGTTTAAAAGTTCTGTTTTTTTGACTCACTGAATGCAAACCAGAAACTCTTCAGTGTTGCTGCACTGAAGCTGTTCTGGAAAATTAAATGCTCAATGGTGCAGTGGAAAATAGTCTCCCACATGAAAGATCTGTATAACATCCCTTTAGTACTCCTATGAGGACATATGTTGTCTGAGATTCTCTTGTCTCTGATGAATTATATAGTATTTTTTAATCTGCTATGGCTAGACTAAAATATCCTTTTAATATTCCTAGAGGGACCTTCAGTTGCGCTGTGATATCTGTGCAGCATCTTTCCAAAATTCACAGGATTAACAGTTCTTTGTTGTGAGGGCTTCCAAGGCTCTACATGCGCAATTAACTCCCTGTTTAATTAGGATCTTAGAGTTGCAATTATACCCTTGAATACCCAATGGATCTGGATGATTATGAAAATAAAAACACTCACACTGTGAAGTGATACACGAAGCATTTCCAGCCAGACGGCCTTTCCAGAAAGTTATACACGCGTCCTTGGATGTAGGCGCGGGTGAGGACTGGACGGACCCCGGTGCTGTACACCGACATCCGCATAGACATCCGGGGATGAGATAAGTACGGGTGGATGTTGACAGGGGGTACCTCGGTGGGAGTGTTACCGTCCTCAGGCATTTTGTCTCTTTCTGAAAACGTGTCGATGCCCACAGGTGTCCCTGCTTCAGGCGCGCTAAACGTGGCTTCCGACAGCTCCAAATCCGGTGGTCTTTTCCCACGTGCCATACCAGAAGACCTCCGGGTGTTCTCCTGATAGAGGGCGGAATCAGACATTGCACCCTCCCGGTATTCTTCTGTCGCTGGGTTAACTTTTTCACAGTTATTTTTCGGTCAATGACTTAAACGGACAACTGTTCGCCCATGTGCGCTCGCCTTCTGTTGAGCGCCTAATCGCACCAGGGCGCCTGTAACTGCAACATAAACTGAGTTATTAATGCTCTAGATCACCAGGATGGTGTTACTTTGATTTAACTTCACAGCTCTCCGGACTGTTGAGTGTATGTCGAGCCTCAGCCCTGAATGAATAGCCCCTTCCTCTTACAGAGCATTTATCAGCCTGGAGAGCTGCGGGCGCCAGGCGGTGCGCGGTGAGTCGCCAGCTGTTAGGACAGTTTACTGTTTCACAAAACTGCTTAAAAGCAGTCTGCAGCTGATGAACTCCATCCCCAGATCTGTGTGAAAGTTACATTTCTCTACACCCCTTCCCCCAGTGATGACTTTCACACAAAATACAAGGATAAAATTTGCAAACCTGTAGACTCGCGTCAGGTGGTTGATATTCTGCAGGTAAATAAGGAAATTCTTACTGGTCAAAACAGATTTGTTGATGCTGCTGTTTGTGAAATTATGTCACTCTGACAGGTATTTATGCGTGTGTGAATGTGTAGATGCACCGCACTAAATCACAGCAATTCTATGCCGAAATTCCGCATATAAATTGTGTTACAATACAGTCAGAAGCTCTTGCACCATACTCGGGCGATCATACACTTAAAGTAACAAAAGGCACAAAAACAATACAAAACAAAACAGTGACCCCATTTCAATCAAACACACACACACACACACACACACACGTAACACATATATAAACAGCAGGTGCAATAACCTGTATGTTGCACATGCACACACACACACATATATCCCCCTTTCATGCTGAAATCAATGTGTCCAGATTGGTTGATTGGCTGAATTCATTTGTGCAGAAATGTACAGACTGGCCTTCCATTGTTCGAGCTGATGCGCAGGCTCTGAGGCATTTTCCTTCATTCAACTGTCAGTTGGAAGTAAATTAGAAGTAACAGTGATTGTGTGGGGGTCTCCGGCATGTTTGGAAGCTATACCCCGTTCTTCTCTACATACCTGTCACCAGCAGAGCTCAGAGGTGCAGCTGCTGAGGCTGTAAATATTATTAGATGGTGCAACTTGGTCTCTGAGCACCTCTGCATTGTGTGGTTTTAACTTTCCATTCTGTTTTTGACCTAAAAACATTTCCCGTCTCTTACTCTCCTCCACTCTGAGCTGCTCAAAATGAGAAAAATAAACACCTATAAAGGAATGATAGACTATGGATCACATGATCGCTGAAATAAGACAACTCGTTTCAGCTTAAAATTTCAATAAAACCGCGCACGTTTCTTGACTTATGTGTGATTTATTACAGTTTGAAAGTAAAGTCGTCAGCCCTGAAAACCCCATGGACACATGCAGCTTAGTTTGACAAGGTCACCCTGTGGAATTTTTTTGCAGTGACCTTGGCCAAGCTAGTCCAAGGAGGAGGAAACAAGCTCGCTGCTGCGGATTTTAATAGGAGTCGAGTGGCATCCATGTGATGACAGGATCTGTTGCCAGGTAGATATTAAACACAACTCTACTGGTTCCTGCTGTTCGGTGCCACCCACTGCGTTAGAGTTTTTGTCATTAGTACAGGAAGGGCTGCTATCTTGAAGGTCACCCCTTCTCCTGTATTTGATTGTGTGAAGGAAATATAATATTTGATTTCTCATGTTCAGTTTAAAAACATACATGTTGATATTCAGAGGTGAACTGATTAGCTAAACCGATCAGTCGACTGACACAAAAGTAACGAGCAACCATCTTGATAATCAATTAATTGGGTCGTTTTTCAACTTGAAAAAGCTTTTAAAATGTAAATATTTGTCGTCTTCTATGATAGTAAACTGAGTACCTCTGGGCCATAGACTGTTGGTTAGACAGAACAAGCAATGAGAATATTTTATCTCGAGGACGTCAACATTTCTTGGTCTAAGAAAAATTGTTTTCCGTTTTATGACAAAGCATTTTTCAGCGAATCCAGTGGGGTTTCAAATGGTTTATTTAACTTAAGAAGTTGGAGAATTTCTATGAAGCAATGAAGAAGTGCTTCTCAAACTGTGGGGGGGGCATGGATGACCAGGGGAAAAATATTATGCAAAACTAATTTGAATGAATATGATTTATGACGGGAAAATCGTTTGAATCCACATTTTGTATTTGCAGAATTCTGATGTTGCTCAAAAGAAGAAAACTGTTCTGGTAAGATTGATTAAGCAAAGATATGCTCTATTCCACCATTTTTATCAGGTGTTATAAGCCTGCTTGACAATTCAAGACCACTCCACACATCACCTATAACATTCCTGTTGCATCAGTCTTTACTCATTCTCCCACAAGTGAACAATTTTACGAATTTTAACCCATGTCCAACAAGCAATTTGGAAGACTGACCTCACCTGAAGAGGAAAAAGCCTCCTGCTGAAGTTGACACCAGAGGGCAGTCAGACAGCTATTGGAGTCTGGTGTCATTCATTGCAATAAGGCTGAGGAAATGTAGAAGCTCATCTCCCTCGCAAGGGCATACAAGGCAAGCACTTTTTTATTAACTGTTATTTACCCAGGCTGATCCAGATGAGATTAAAGGATTCTTTTTCCAAGCCCCAGCTGACACAGCAGCAACACATAATTCAGTTTGCAGCTGAAACAAACAATAACATTCCATAGTAATTAATTGATGATCTCAAATAAAGGAAAATGGAAGCCAGAGAGGAAGAGAAACCGTGAGAAGGAGAGAAGATGCAGAGATAGCATCCTGAAAATTACAGCTGGAACATCAGCAGTTTCCAATATGTTCATTTTCCTTGTCTTAAATGCTTTGAACTCATAGGCAGTTACATAAGGTTCGAATGTTTCTGCAGGGTACTTCACAGACAGCCTTTCCAAACACGGTCTGTCCAAGCGTTCTGGCCAGTCAGTAGAAATTAGTCATGGGATCTCAGACTGTATTGTCCTCCATATTTATGTGTAATATAAACACATAAAGGGACGGGGAGCTATCCCTCGATGGCCATATAAACAAATTATCAGTGACTAAGCCTATTCATGTAAAGACATGGCTAATCAAGCCACGGCGTATAATGTGTAAAGATGGGTGAGGGTTTGCATTTTGTGATATAACCCAATTAATAATGATGAAGAGTCTCTTGCATGTGCATCACTGAGTTGAGGCTGCTGTACACATATTCACTGTGGCCCAATTTAGGGGCTGTATCTTTTGAAGTCTGCATTTCTAGACCAAATATGACAAGGCTGTCCCCTTCCAAAGGCTCCTCTGAACGCAGCCTGAGAAATGGGTCCCACTTATGCTTGAATTTGAAGGACACAACTGGTTTATCCTTTGCTACCCTCATTCTGTGTGCAGATACTAAAGGCTAAAACACACCGTAGACGGTTTTGTTTGAAATAATAAATTATTCCATTGTAGCACAAATTTTTGCCTTGCTTGCTTGCTGACGCACATTGGCTGGAAAATGTGTCGTATTTTTAAAATATTTTTATGTTGCAGTCATGTGAGTACCCAAACAGCTCACCCTGAAACATAAATTGCTTCAAACATAAATCTTTTTTAAAATCACAGGTGGTTGAGTTGAGGTGATCATGGGTCAAAATGCAAACAACGATCTGCAAGAAAGTGCAAATAATGCAATTCGCACTTAAATGCAACTGTCTGTTTACAGCCTGGAAACACTCCAGTGGAGAAATGAAACTCATCCTAATGCATTAGTTATATTACTATACTGTGAAATGTGTTTTGTGTCGACAGTTTGATGTTGTCCTGAGTGACTTTGTTTTGTTTAAATGTGGGTCTGCACGTGAAGACTGGACTAGGATTTCTAAAACTTTACCTGTGGATTGAAGGCATCAGGTATATAGGCACACTTTTTAAATACTATCTGAGAAGTACAGATATACAGTAGAGGGGTGTCGGGGTGGGTGTGTGAGAATAATCCTTATTGCTAATATATCAAACAAGAATTACATTAAAAAATGCATCCCGGTGTGAGTGTGCAACATAAGGGCTGGTCGTGTCCGTGTAGCTTCATTATTAAAATTAACTTGGCTCTCTTGCCATAGCTGATAGTAGCATGAGTAACCACCAAGTAATAAAACTGACATTAAGTGACATTTCTATTTCCGTTCTGTCATCAATGCACACAACAGGTAAAGTTTACCTGGAAAAAGCCTCTCACTGAGCAGACTGTCTGCTACATTGCATGGATGATTTCTGATGCCTGCCCGTGCTGACGTTGCAATGGCGAGTAATTGGTTCATTAACGACCACACTGCTAGAGCCCTCACTACATGAACTGTAATTAGAGTTGTTTTCAAACCTCTGAATCACCTCTCACATGTCCATGTTGATTTGTACGGCAAAAATAGGTCTAATGTTGTGCCCATTGATGGCTGCTTCTGCCGGCTGGAGAAACAATTCACCCAACAGAGCCTTATACAGAAGGTGGGATTAACAATGGGGACATCATCTTCCTTCATAGCTAGCTGCCTCGGTAGTTACAGCCATGAAAAATAGCCGCTGAGAAACGTAGAAAAGAGTATATTACCTTGAAACAGCAGTCAAGGCTGTTTCAAGTCGACTTGAAGAAATAAATTTAGAAGGTGAAACAAAGCAAAACATCCATCCCTTCTAACAAGACATAACATGAACAGGATGCCAGGCTGAATGGATGAATTCAAACAACTACTGAATATTTACCATTGCTGTGGCTTGCTTGCCAATCGTCCATCATGTTATCATGAGACATTGGGACTCATCACCCCTTGATGTATGGCAGATCCTGTGGGGAACAGATCCAACAAAAAGCTGTTAATGTTGCACAAAAATCTTGACTTAAGAGTTTCACATGTCCTGCAGATCTGTTTCAATCTGTTCGAACTCATGCCTTAGCTTCTCTGTTCGGTTGAAATCCAGTGACTGTGGAGGCCGCTGGAGTAAATGTAAGCCACTGTCCTGCTGCATTTTCTTCACCGATGTATTCATTTGGAAAAGGGTGGCCACGAGGGGATGCTCCTAGTTAGCGACAATGTTAAATTATGCTCTTGTATTCAGGATATGCACCACTGATATAGCACCCAGAAAACCTTTAATGTCATCACTCGTGATTCATTTGTAGATTATTGTTTCATCTAGCCAAACAAGCTTTGTCCTTGTTATCACTTAACTATCATAGTTCTGCATTATTGCTCCACTTTTTTATAAAAACAACATACACCTGAGCCTTCTCCAGATCAAAGCACAGGATTGGCAGGCATGAAGAAACCACAGTTTTATGTTATATAACAGGACAGTGTAATAACTCTTTAATGATCCATGCCAACCAAACAGGGTTTCACGGGCTTTCATCTGCTCTACCTCCTATTATATCACTATAAATAACATTACAGAAAACACTTCTTTCTGACAGCTGAATATGCTTCATTTTTTCTTTTCTATCCAGCGGGAATCAGCAGATACTCTAGACCCACTTAGGATTAGGATACGATATGCGATTGAGACACAGCGGAGAACAGGAGTACCAGCTGTACAGCAAGTCAGGCACAGGGGACGACACACTGAGTCTGACTGGTGGACAGGTGGGAAATGTCAGCATCTGAAAAAGAGGCATAAGCACACACAAACAAACAGAAGCAGAGACTGATACAGGAGCAGCTGTGACAAACACAAAACTTGTAACTGTATTGTGGAAACTAAAGAGATTATTGTAACCCCAGGCATTATGTGTACATATAAACATTTGGCATGCATGCACGTGTTGTGGGCAGCTTTCTACGTTGGCTTTCTGCGATGCCAATGCTTTCATGCTTAAACGTTTTGCATAATTGCTATACTTTATACCACAGATTTGCTCTCTTTAAATGATTTTCAGTGGAAAGTCATGGGCGTTTTAAACCCTAAATGAGGCACTCTTTTATGTGTGGCTTCAGCCAATATGTTTTCATGCTGTCACTGAAGCTCAGTCAGATTGATGAACTATTAAACATCAATAACCACAAAGATCATCACTCAATTGTCAGTCAGAAATGAAACGGACACCATGCTGCCCCTGAAACATACCGGTGATCTGGAACAGCTGGTGGCATGGTCAAACACATGATAGCCATCACAGACCATCTGATACCTGTCACAGTAATCTCAAATTCATCATTGTTGAGCCACAGCCAGTCTCCTCTCCTGTTCCAGAATCCATACAGCTGAAATTAGCTCTTTTTAATATCAAATAATCGGCTAACAACTGAAAAGAATCTACATTCTATGTTTTTTGCTTGAGACCTGGCTAAACAGCACCACTGGTGTCATAAACCGATAGAAACATGTCCTCCAAATTCAAACTTTTGAAATCTCCAAAAACCTCAGTATTTTGCCTGTTTTTCCCATCTGCTTTCCTGCTCCCTGACTCCTGTTTCTTGTGTCCAGGTTGTCTCCAGTCTACGCCCTGTCAGTCTGTCCCCCATGAGTACTGTGGATTTGGATTCCTCTCCAGCCTGTTCACTCTCAAACATCGCCTTTCATTGGGGATCTACAAGACTCGTCTGTTGCACATTTTGAGACATTCATTAAACTGTTACGTTTTTACTCGACACCTGTCTCCGTGTTCTGAGTTCAGTGTTTGGGTCCAGTTTCTCTGCTTGCAAATGTAACAAAACTAATCTTAACAAAGACTTGGTGGCAAGGTTGAAACAAAGTTCTGTAATATTATGAGATCATGTGAGTCACACAGCTATGACCGCTGTTTAAATGACATGCTTGAACATTTCAACCGTACCATGTCATCTGCATTAAATACTAACGATGAAAAAGAGGTCAACTGACAGGATCTCCCCATCGTTAAACAATAGCAGTGTTAATGAGATTAAGAGAATGGAGAAAAACTGGGCTTGCAATGCACTGACTGATATGTATATATACTGTATATATATTATCAGTGAAGAATCCATGACTGTCTATCACAAAGCAATATAATGACCCTACTATCAATTTGCCCTGTTCAACATCAGGAAGATCAGACCCTACCTGTCTGAGCATGCAACACAACCCCTAGTACAAGCACTGGTATTATCACACCTCGACTATTGTAATTCCTTACTGGCAGGGCTCCCAGCATGCTTGTTAAAACCCTTGCAGATGATCCAGAATGCGACGGCTCGCCTGGTCTTCAACCAGCCCAAACGAGCATGTCACTCCGCTGTTCATATCCCTCCACTGGCTCCCATTTGCTGCCCACATCAAGTATAAGTCCTTGATGCTTGCCTACAGAATTGCCACCAAAACCGCTCTGACCTACCTGAACTCCCTCATTCAGGTTTGTGCTCCCTCCCGCTCACTATGCTCTGCCCAGGAACGGCGCCTGGTGTTGCCAGCTCAAAAAGGCCCTCAGTCTCTAGCTGGACTCTTTTCTTCTGTGGTTCCCTGGTGGTGGAACAAGTTACCAAACTCCATTCGTTGTGCAGAGTCTCTCGATCTTTGGAAAAAGACTAAAGATCAAGGTCTTTACTGAACACCTTCTTTCTTTAAAACAAAACAAAACAAAACAAAACAAAAAAAAACTCTATTTTTTAACCCAGTTGGATCAGAAATTTGCATTAGGGCACTTACTCTTGTTTTTCTCTCTTGTCCAGAACCTTGCTTGTGATGTATGAAAATCTCATATGTACATCATTTTGGATAAAAGCATCTGCCAAATGACAAATTGTAATTGTAATTGTAATGTCTGGCAAGAAAGGATTACTTTTCTAAGATTATGACAGAGATTCTTGGAAACCTAGAATATTACTCTCCACTACTGACCAGCTGCCCCCACCCCTCCACAGTTCTCTGCATCAAACTGTGAAGAACTTGCAACTTGCATCATCACATCACATCATTCTTCAATTACAAAATGGTTTCAATTAGAGCCAGCATTGCTGCTGATGCGAAAAGCTGACCTCAGCAAACCCTGTAAGAAAGATGCAACCATGGGAAAAGTCACCTGTATTACATTATCTGAGCTCTGCAAGTTACTGAGTCTAATTTGTCCATCTCCTGTGTAACCGTGCACCTACAGCATTTTTAAAGCAGGTGGTTGACAGTGTTTCAAGTCATGTCCTGATGATTATAACTACATCTCTGCAAATGGGCATGATCCAAGATGTGTTTTATAACAACTGTTATAAAGACCTTACGAAGAAACCCAACCGAGATAGTAACTACAGGCTGATATCCAACATTCCATTCATCAGTAAGATACTGGAAAAGATAGTTTCAGTTCAAATGACTTCCCTTCTTGAAGAACATTATATTCTAGAGAAATTCCAACCAGGCTTGAGTACATACCACAGCAACGAAACTGTGACCTCAGACTACATTCTGATGAAAATAATGTCTCTCTCGTCTTTCCTCCTGCAGTGTTTGATACAACTGACCATGATATCGTAATTAATCACATTGAACAGTTGGCAGGTCCTCGAACTGTGTGTTTAACTGGTTTAAAACATTAAAGGGAGAAAGTTTTACATCAGTCCTGGAGATCATGTGTCTGAGAAACATGGCGTCTGTTTTGGGGTTGCAGGGAGCTGGGTTGGTCCATTACTGTTTTCATTATATGCTGCCAAACATATGTTTCCATAGGTATGCAGATGACACACAACTGTACACATCCAAACCAACCAGTTTTAATAGCCCACACATGTATATTAGGTTGCGCAATGACTTAACAAGGCCCTTTGACCTTCTAGCAGAAGTGACATAGGCAGTAATGAACTCTGAACACAAGTAGTAAGCCACAAATCTTGGAGATGTATGATAAACATAGGTGTGAACAGCAATGTGTCTCAGATGTCCACCTGTGATTAGATCACCCAAGACACATGTTCATGCCAGGCGTAAACATGGTAATACAGAAATTTAGAAACAATGAGCTGGGATAGCTGCTTGCCCCTGTTTCCAGGCTTTGTGTAGCTATGTCTACTTATACAATCTATGGTCTTAACGCTCTCATCAACCCTGTTTCTATCTGCAGCAGGCAGATGCATTCAGTGATAAAGCTTTGAATACAAATTTGCACTACCTGCCCTGCACCAAAATGCCACAATGACAAAGTTAGCAAATACCTGGATAGATCTCTCAGAAGTTGGTGAAAAACAACAACAGAGCTAAAGTTTGGGTGAATGTTGCATTGCCCTTTGACAGGTCACCCAACTGACATGTTGCGGCGTGTCCATAGGATGTGTAAATAAGCTAAAACATAAGAGAGAGAACATAAGAGAAACGTAACGCACACCAAGGGTTGTGGTGAGGTGCTGATTACTGGAAGTAAACTTATAGGTAAGAAGTGTTGCACACTCTGGTTTCATTTGCTTTTCTCTTTCATTAGGATGATATTTCAGCCCTTAGGCCTTCTTCAAGATCAGAAGGCCTGAGGGTGTCTGAAATACTAATGCTAAAATTTCATCCCTATCAAATTTCCGAGGCATTAATGTGCTGCTTGCGGTTCGTTAAGGCCAACAACACTGTCTCACACAAACATAATTAGACTTAGACTTAGATTTAGGCTTAGGCTTGGACTTTTACTTTATTGATCCCAATTTGGAAAATTCTTTTGCTGTAGCAGCAGGTTAAACATACACATAAACATTATACAGATACAATAAAGAAGAATATGGATGAGAATAAAACTAAGAGAAAAGAATGTTAAAATATAACTAAGCATATAAACATGGATTAACAGCAATTCTTAAAATAAACAAAGTGTAACTAAGTATATATTATATGTATATTATATAATATGTATTATAATATATAATGCATATTATTCATTCATTCATTCATTCATTCATCTTCTATACCCACGTATCCCTTTCAGGGTTGCGGGGGGCTGGAGCCTATCCCAGCTGGCAATGAGCGAGAGGCGGGGTACACCCTGAACCGGTCGCCAGCCGATTGCAGGGCCAATGCATATTATATAATATCATAATAATAGAATAAAAATACAATATAACTTAGTATATAAACAAAGATTGAAAGCAGTTCTTAAGAGAGAGAAAGCCAGAGGCAGCTGGATGGTATTAAATACACTGGAGAAATCAAAGTGATCCTCACAGTGCTGCCACTACAATCCAGGTGGGAATGAGCACGCTGCAGCAGGTATATGATGGCGTCATCCACACCCAGATGGGGTTGGTAGGTGAACTGTAGCGGGTCCAGTGATGATTTCATCTGCGGTCAGAGGTGGGCCAGGGCAACGGGTCGGTAGTTGTTAAGGCCAGATGGAGACTTCCTCTTCAGAACAGGAACCATGCAAGATGTCTTCCATAGCACTGGGACTCTCTGCAGGCTCAGGCTCAGGTTGAAGAGGTGTCCCAGGATCACAGACACAAGTCCTCAGGACTCTGGAACTAATGCCATCTTGGCCAGCAGTCTTGCCCAGGGCCACCAAAAAAGTCCCTGTTCCTGAGCAGCTACGGCTTGATGAGCTGTCCCCTCTGTGGCCGCCATCATGGCATCATGTTGCTGAAGAACTTCCTTGATTGTCTCAAAGCGGCTCCACAGGGAGGGAGAGTGCGCTGGACCCATGACTGGCCAGATTGTACTGGAACGGGCTGGTTTAGGACCCAAGAGATGCACTAACTGAACCCAGAAGTCTCTGAAAGTCTTAACTGAGGCACACTTTGCGCTCGGTTCTGAGCAAATAGTTGATCCAGGAAATGTGTGGAGAACCAAACAGCAAACAGTTCTACTGAATCTTGAATCCAACAGGGGCAAGGCCAGAGACATAGGACACACTAGGACACACTACTCAACATGCATCACATCACTTCCTAAGAGCGATGAGTCCCAGGTGTGTGTCAGGTGATTGAGCAGGTGGGGGTGGTTGACTACTGAAGAGTGCTGGATGAGCAGGTGAGCAGATGAGAGGGCGGCAGCAGGTAAGGAGTCGATGCATGTGACAATTTGGAGATATGTAACTGTGGTTACCTGTGCCAACGACTGATAAAACCCTTAAAAATTCAACCTCTTGTAACCCCCATAAATTTAACATATATTTAATTCTATTGTTTAAACTCATTTGTTTCTAGTAAATTACAGTTATAGTTACATTTCCATTCATTTTTTGCATACAACCATACATAAATTCATATTTAGCCTACCTTTACTTATATTTCACAGATATTCAGTTGCAGTTATACTATTAATGTGGTTGTTCTTTCATTAAAAGTCCAAAGGGCAGCAAACGCCTTAGAAAAAGTTTTTCCCAGTAGCTAAGCGGAAGGAGGAGGATAGTACGCGGTGATACGCAGCAGAAGAAGATGGAGTCGAGCATGTATATGGAGCTACTGAGAGAAAAAAGGAGGAAAAGTTATTTTTAGTTGATTAAGTTCGGTGCTGATATTGCTCAGAAGATACCTGTTTTTTCCAGGACGTTTTTGAAAGAGAGATTAATGTTTGAAGTGTTTAATCTTCCGGTGAGTGTAATTTTTCTTCTTGTTTAGCACTAGCTAATGCTAACTTAACATGTGTGTGTATGAAAAAAGTCGGAGAAACATGTGACTGAGACAGAGGCACTGTAAAGCATTTTATGATGTGAAATACAGTAAATGCAAGTGGGGAAACTGCAGACAAGGTGATATATTTCAGTTGGTCCATTTTATTATTTTTCTTCAAGTGAATTCAGGTTAATATCTGAAAAAGGGAAATATCTTGGTTTATTGAATGATTTATTTTATTTTTCCTAATAAAACTATATTGCATTTGTGTTTCACTTATCGGACCTATGTGTGAGACATTTATGTAGCTACTTACTTAACATTTGGTTAATCTAATTTCAAGCAGTGGTTATACTCTGTCCTGTTATATAACATAAAACTGTGCTCTGAGCACGTCATTTTCACATTTCATTGCACTTTAAATCTCCCTCGGAACCAGTTTAAACTTCGATTCCACCACATTGTCACCGGATTTACTTCGTCCAAGGATTCAGTTTCTTCAATTACGACATTCATGTTTTTTGGCAAAGCTCGTCGTGTCCTGCGTGACTTTTTCTCCATCTTTTCTTTTTCTTTTTGCACATTTTTATAATGGGCAACTAGAGCCTCCTTGTGTTCTTTCAAGGATTTGTAACTCTTCTTCAAAGCTTTTAAGTTTCTGGTACTCATCTTGAGCTCTTCGATTTCTTGACGGAGATCCTCTGTGACCTGTTGTAAGTTATCAAGTTCACATGAAAGTTCATCACACTTCTCATTATAGTTGTCTTCAGCTAGAAGCTTTGCGTAGAGGACTTTACGTTTTTTAAAAAGCTTCTTATTTTCTGTAGAGAATTCCTTTTCTTTTAATTTTAGGAATTTGTATTTTTCTTTCATGGTTTTATTGTCCTCCAGCCGGGTAGTGATCAACTCAATTTGTTGTTCCATATTTTCATTTAGTCTGTTCACCTTTTCCAGCTCTTTTATCTTCTCCCTAAACATGACGTGCCAGATTTTTTGTTTGTCGTACTCTTTGTATAGCTCCTTGAGCTGTTGTTTCAGTGGGTTGTCTTCTTGGCTCATGGCCTCTTCTGACACTTCCACTCCATTCATTTCCTGCAAATCCACTTCATCCCAGAGCTCTGTGCAGTACCCCTGAATATCTTGTCTCAGATTGTCTTGTTGGTTAATTGCTTCTGTCTCTGCTTTCATCACATCAGGGCCGTCATGCGAAGCTTTTGTATTTTGATGCGTCTCCTTGAGCTCTTGGATGTCATCTTCCATGGAGTCATTTTTGAGCCTCACTGCCTTGGGTGCACGCGTCATTGCTCTACACCTTTCCCCCAAAGCGACTCCATCTTGGAGCCTC
The DNA here is from genome assembly GCF_051107435.1 of Chaetodon auriga. Taxonomy (NCBI): domain Eukaryota; kingdom Metazoa; phylum Chordata; class Actinopteri; order Chaetodontiformes; family Chaetodontidae; genus Chaetodon; species Chaetodon auriga. The sequence continues at coordinate 28,465,214 of NC_135074.1, read as the reverse complement.
TTGTGAAGCTCCTCAATTTCTTGCTGCCTTGCATCATTTTGCCATCTTAAGACGTCATGCTCTGCCTTGATTTCATTATGTCTGTCATTCATGGCTTCAGCAGTTAGTGTAAGCTCAAGCTCCTGAATTTCTTGTCCCAAAATGTGATTTTCTTGAATGGCCTCTTTGCCACTTACATCACACATTGCATCCAAGCAACTTTGATTGTGGTCAGGTTGGATGAGTGCTTCTATGTCCATATGCATTGTATTATCTATTATCTATTATTAGTTACCTATCAACTGTTTGGTCACTATTATTATTATTATTGTTTGTTGGAGCTAATTATTCTGCTGCCTTAAAATATCTTAATATTATTACTGTGCTGTCAGTACTGTATAATGAATGTGTATACGCTGTTAATGATTTATATAGTGTACGAGAGGCATTGATGTATATACATCAAAGTGCTTAAGAGACTTTGATCTTGATGATGTCATTCTTCACACTGAACGGTGAAGAGTGATGTCACTTTATGTAATTGTTGTGACACTCCACAGTGGCTGCTTCCAAAATTCCATACATTCAAAAAAAAACACTGGTGCTACATCCAGAATCACATAGAACACACTACACACCCTATTTACATTCAAAATACTGTGAATAACACCTGGTACTGATTAAAGCCCTAAAAACTCAATCTCTGATCATCACAAATTTATATACATTTATTTATATATTTTATTACTATTATTCAGTGATTTTATTTTCTGTCTTAAGTTATGCATTGTCTTTATTTTCATCCTTATTCAACCTTATTTTTATTATTATCATCAAGTGGGTTTTAGTCTCCATCTTATTTTACATTAACTTACTATCTTACTGTCTAACTTTGAGCTGCAGTTGCAAGATGCAAAGATGCTATACAAGTAAAGGGTATTATTATTATTATTATTATTATTATTATTATTACTTTTCTCTGCACCTGTTTGGCAGGGTACCACCACAAAATTTCTGAAAGCACCCTGCCTGCAGCTTCCAAAGGGAGCTGCTCAAATTCGAATCCAACTCTTAGGTAAGAAGAGCGAACATTTGGATATTCCCACCCACCAGCCACACCACTACCTTCTCACAGATCCGCCATTTCATTATCGAAAGCACTGTGTTAGGAATCATAACGTGGAGGTGCCACACGCGGTGTTCTGTTGTTGGCTGTAAAGACGAGCACAAATCACTCCATCGAGTCCCAGCTGCAGAGGACAGAAGAGCAGCGTGGATGTGCACATGACACAAAGTACCGCAACTCGGTACTTTCAACACAATGAATAAACCAAAAGACACGCATAAATACCTAAGAAACTACAAAATTGCAAAATGTCACTATTAACAGTTGTTGAATAATCTAGTAAATGATACTAGTAATTCACTTTTTGTGTGTGTGTTTGTGTACTGCACAGGGTATATTGATGATTTCATGTACATGATCATGGAGAAGGTCCTTGTCAACCCATCATCATACAGAGCGGAGACTGTGAAGATAAACATCCTGTTCGACGTGTCTTCGCAATATGAGCATTTAGACAAGGAGGGGGTCATCGCCAGCTACGTGTAAAGATTCAATCGGGGGGGGGGGGGGTTGAAGGTGGTTGAAGCCTCCGAATCTTCTCTGAAGGGGAGATTTTCAGTCCCTTTAAGGGACAGAAAATGTATAAGAAGTGAATGTGTCAAGAATGAACACAACCATCGTCACATTCAAAGATCCAAGGAGCTCATCCATGTACCTGACAAACTGTAGAGGGTAAAATTAATTCAACAGGGATGATTTCAGTGTTCTGCCCTTTAAATCAAACCTGAGCAAGTGCCTGTATCTATTCCACAGATGGAGACTTAGTAATGGTAAAGCCATGATCCATATGTTGTCTCATCTAGTTAGCATGCTGTGTCTCAGAAAGCAGATTACCACATTTTGTGAGCCCTCTGAAATGCACACAGCAGAGCAGCTTCTGTTCAAAGTAACTCAACTAGTTCGCTGTGTTGACCCAGCCCCCTGGTTGCCCCCCACCCCACCCCCCCTCCAGCAAAGATTTCGGAATCAGTTTCCTTGTCACTCAAACGCCAAGAGTTAAGTGTAATTGCTGCTGTTGAGTCCTCAGTGTGCCAGTGCTCCCCATGCCGCATGTACTGCGTGGCCTGCAGAGAGGCAGTAAGGTCAGCCTGTGTTTATGATACTCTCAGGAGAGATGCGGAAGCTGTGGTAGCATATTGTTGAGGCTGATTAGTTTTTGTGTAAAACTTCACATACTACACATTTGAGAAACAGCTACAAACACAGAAAAGTTATTGAACATGGGGATATTCTATATATTTTTTTATTGCCAACAAATGAAAAGATCAAAAACAGCAATAAATTGAATTTCCTATCAAGTGTTGCCTGTGTAACTAAAGTTAGAGATTACATCTCTGTACCATAGATCTCCATAAAAGCTGTGAAAAAACACATAAATGAGCCATGCAGTTGCAGTGTTGACATGTTCCTTTGTTGCTCTGAAGATCATCATCATCACACTCATCCTAAATCCTGCTGCCTTGGATATTCACAAGAGCACCAAATATGTATTAACCAACTACTGAAAATAGCCCAACGAATCCACTTTACCCATGTATGCAAAAAATTACAGTGCCCACTTGTTTTAGGAATTTATTAAGCTCTTTCAAAATACAAATAATGATTACCCATTTTTAAGGACGTACATCTCCAGTAGGAACAAACAGTCTTGGGGCTGAGGGCCAGAAGTCTGGAAGTTCTGAATAATAGACTAAAGCAGTGTTGGTTTAGCTCTTTTCATGGGATACGATGATTAAATGCATCTAACCCCAACAGAACATCTCCGTGATACAATGCACATCTGCAGTTCTTCTCTCAGTATGGAGTGGATTTGTAAGGAGCTGGTTAAAAAATGCAATTCAGTAGTCAGTTTAAAACCTAAAATATGGAAAATAAATATCCCAGGAGGGATATAACCGGAGGCTTTAAAACACTGTAAATTCACCTCACAAATTGAATCTCACACACACACACACACACACACACACACACATACACATATATATAGAGAGAGCAAGAGAGACATCATCAAATATATATACATATTGAAAAGTAGATGAATGGATAGGTGCCATTGATTGAGATTATGATGGATTATTTCATATGTGTACATCCCTTTAAGCTCAGAAAAGCCAACTAGTCATAGAGCTTGAGAAATTCTCTTCTGTTGTCATTGATTGAATCTATTGTAAAACTGGCACCCTGTGGTAATGACGATAGCACACAGCTGCAGCAGAGAAGACTGCCATTGCCTTTTTTCAATCAAGTTCTATAATTAGCTTGAGTCTTGTGGTCTGAAATACAGCTTCATGCAATATGAATCCCATAGAAATATTGTAAGTAGGGAGGGGAAATACAACCCCGATTCCAAAAGAAGTTGGGACACTGTGCAAAACATATGTATGAACAGAATGCAATCGCGTAGACAAACTGTGTTTATAGACTGTTTTACGAAGTGTTGCTGAGCCCATGCAGTAATCTCCTTTATCCAATCATGCGTTCACAAAGTGGTGAACCTCGCTCCATCCTCGTTTGTGAACGACTGACCCTTTCCAGGATGAAACCAATGAACTTGTTTACCTGTGGAATGTTCCAAATGTGTTGCTGCATCAGATTCAGAATAAGCAGATATTAACAAAAATCAATGACGCTGATGAGGTCAAACATTAAATAAATTGCTTTTGTACTGTTTTTAAATGAGTGTACTTCAAAAAGTATCAGCGGTAGCATCCCCGGCTGAATGATGGTCATGCTCTCCAACTGATGCTTCACAGTTTTTTATTCCATGAACCCTTTTTATTACAAACACCATGTAGCACCGTGTAGCACCGTAAGAGCTACAAAAAATAAAAAATACATAGTTATCCTTCTGTATATTAATGAAAAGAAATACTATATTTATGTGTATTTAAACTACTACTAACACGACTGACGTAACAATCACGAATAAAATGCACATTTTAACTGAATGACAAACATTTTAACTGTTCACTTTAATCACACATTACCTTTTAACCGCATGAAGTGCTACACAATACACACAAACACCTTCCGTTACATTAGCAGAACAAATAAAGAAGACGGATAGACGGACACGGAAAGTCAGCTAATGCTAATTAGCACTCGTGCTAGCGATAACTTAAACACATTATAAAAAGCATAGAAGGTATAAAACTTCGAGCCTAACGCTCCACAACACACAACGCGATAAACAAACCTTGTGCCCCTATCAGCCAGGTGCTCAGAAAACACAATCCCCTCCTCTTAGCAGACACGCTTTTTACTTCAAGAATGCGTGTTCAGTTCTATTGACACTTCCTCGCTACCGATAGAAGATCGGAAAACCCGCGTATTGGCGAGGCGCTTTCAAAATAAAAGCACGATCTTACGTCTGCTCTAAATATAGAAAATAAAGGCCTGGCTTTAAAGAATATAATTAAATAAACATAAAAAACATGTTTGTAGCAATACTGTGGGTAATGTTAAAGGTACGACGGAGGATTAGGGTCACATTAAGGGGGAAAAAAAATAATTATTTACGAGAAAAAAAGTCATTATTAACGAGAAAAAAGTCATTATTAACGAGATTAAACTCATTATTAACGAGAAAAAAGTCATTATTAACGAGATTAAACTCATTATTAACGAGAAAAAAGTCATTATTAACGAGAATAAAGTAATTATTTATGAGAATAAAGTCATCAAACCTGCTACTTTTGGAGACACTTGGCAAAATGAGGGCTACAGAGGATTTGTTGAGTTCTATTTTAGGATAGGTTTCACAAACAAGGAGTCATATTTTACATTCCGACTCATAAATTTACGGGAGAAGTCGATGGGAGAAAACGCCAGAGACAGGTAAAGATGGTTGATGTACTACACAGGGCTCTCAAGTCTCACGCATTGAGCGTGACAGTCGGTCTTTTGTCACGCACTCCCACCACACATTGTATTTCTCACGCTGAGAAAAAATACTGGTAAATTTCTCTGGTGCACCGTTGCTATGGAACCGGGGGGAATCAAGCACGTCTGCTTTGGAGTCGAGCCTGTCACTTACATGTCAATCAAAAAGGTAAAGGGGCGGGCTAAGATAACGCAACAACGAATAAAAAAAGAGCATTATTATCACGTGATTCTGCTACAGCGGAAACTGATCAATACTTGCCCATTGATCAGAGCATGGAAATCTAGTTAATAATGACTTTTTTCTCGTTAATAATGAGTTTAATCTCGTAAATAATGACTTTTTTCTCCTTAATAATGAGTTTAATCTCGTTAATAATGACCTTTTTCTCGTTAATAATGAGTTTAATCTCGTTAATAATGACTTTTTTCTCGTTAATAATGAGTTTAATCTCGTAAATAATGACTTTTTTCTCGTTAATAATGAGTTTAATCTCGTTAATAATGACTTTTTTCTCGTTAATAATGACTTTTTTCTCGTAAATAATTAATTTTTTTTTCCCTTAATGTGGCCCTAATCCTCCGTCGTATAAAGGTCATTTACATCAGCAAATTATTATTTTTGTTTTCTGGAATCAAAGTTAAATGGCAGCACGTCTGTTTACATAACAGAACATTGTGTTTAATGGTATCCAGTCTGAGGGAACAAAGTGGTCCCAGTATAGATGGTTTTCATTCTTGTCATATGGATCTAGAACTGTATCCATCTGACTACCCTACCATCCAGAGGCATATAACAACATGTCTCTTGTATTCATCAGAATAACCATTTAAGTACTTATGCAACACCATGTCTGATCAACATTGTGCTATGTGATGATTCATAGCCAATTAAAGAACACTCTCTCGAGAATTCAGGCAGTGCACAAGCTCATGTTCAGAAGTAGACAAAGGGAAAACTGTATGGCAGAGCCACATCGGTTCAAGCAGTAAGAGTGATCAGTCAAATATTAAAATCAAATCTAAACCTAACAAGCAGTTATTAGCAGTAATATTACCAGTGTCACATTACGTACTTACAGGGGAGCAGTCAAGATAAATCCGATCAAAATAACATAAAAGCATTTGTCTGTGTCTTTAAAAGATACGACTAATCTGATTATTGCCAGGTTTCCAGGATGATAGAATGATCTGTACGTGAATTAGCCTTCCAGTGTGTTGGTGAACACACTGAACATGAACAAGTGCACTACTGGGGCTTGGAGGAGGAGAACTGTGACAGTTTTCACATCAATGAATCAATGCATGTATAATAAAATGGTTGCATTCGGTGCACTTTGCACACTTAGATGACTTAATGGAGTAGTTACTGCAATAAAACAGTTTTTGGACTGTAAAGTGGCCATTTTAAGATATCTCAATTCAATGTTCACAACTCACACATCACTCACAGTGTTAACAACTAACACGTCATTACGCACACAACTGCAACCTAAAGCATCTTTCATGCCTTTTTTTCAGGAAGTGCATGATGGCGGCAGCAGCACAGGAGCTGAAGGGATGCAGTGTGAACAAGGACAGATAACTTGCACCTGTTTAAGGAGTAAATACAGCTGATGACGAACTACAACAGCTGCATGCTAACATTTAGCATGTTCACTTTATTAGCAATCTAATGCTAGCCCAAGGTTCAATGCTCAGCTGAGGCTTAAAATTCAGTCTTTGTTTTAAGGCATCTTTAAAGCTGACTTATCTGATATTTTTGTAATAACAATGCATCAAATATGTGAAGAAGTTAGTGACTGGCTGTTCAACATAGTGGAGCATTTAGCAGCTACAGATGCACATATTTTTCTGGGGTGAAAACTGGACTTACACTAATCAGATGGCCAGAAAAATGACTGTAAATGAAAGATAATGTTGCTCGGTCTCTGCTGGATGTGTAAATAGGCAAATCAATCAATCAATCAATCAATCAATCCATCCATCAATCAATCAATGCAGACAACAACTCAATGCAGGTTTAGTGCTACATGAAAACTCAGGGGGTCAACGAAATCATTAATGTGCATCCTCATCCACCAAATTTCATGGGAACAGCTGTGGAGACATATCTGTGTGGATGAAGGTCTTGGACAGGAGGACCAAGAGATGAATGGAGTAAACAGTTAGGAGAGAAGTTAAAACACTGGAAACGACAAGACTGTTTCTGCTGGTGTTGAGTGGCACTTTAATCAGGCTGTGTTGGCAACCAGTTGCATCAGCTTGACAATTCTTTATTAATATCAAATTCCTGTTTTAATTTGGCTGCAATGCCCATCTTTGACTGGTCAGAGAAGTAGAAGAAAAAAGATCAGTGACTGAAACATGAGAGTTAGTCGAGGCAATCCCAAAGACGCAACAGATTCCTCAGTCTGTGGGGTGGTGCACTGTGCTCAGTGAGAGGGACAATCCTATGATGGTGCTTGGTTCTAGAAACATTATTGTTTGAGATTGCAGCACTTGTGGAGCACTTGTAGTGTTCCCACCTATCCAACACTGAATTTGGTTGCTCAATATCAGATCAACACTTGTGTTTGTGGGCATCGTGTCCACACTCAGTGTGACACAGATTTCATTTCATTGGGCTTTTTGCAAGAATGGAAATGAGGGAAACAATGCCTCAACTGCTTGGCACAGAAATTTGTAAGACTCCGGGTCTCAGCCCTGTGTAAGCCAAGTCAACATGCTCAGCTCTCCGAGATGTGAATTGTGTGGGTTTTTTTCCTTGTCTTGTGCTGTGGAGCAGAAGTGGTCCCTTCCTTTCCTGACATCACACAGTACTGTCCTGTCTGGAATGGGAGATGAGCAACTGTGGAAAGGAAAGTGAGAGCCAGAGAGAAGAAGAGCGGGACCACAACAAAGAAATGGGAGCATGATGTATAATGAATAGTGCAAAATAGAACAAAAAATGAACCGAGTACTTTTTAAGGAGAGAAGACAGGGAGAAGGCAAGAGCAGCGATTGTTTGTATGAGATAGCTACTGGGAAAAATTGCAGTTAAGTGTAACAGTTATGAGCACAGAGATGTGGAGTCACAAGCAGGACTCACAGGCACAGTAGCTGGAAGCACTCAATAGCCCCTTTTGCACAGAGATCCCACAATACTGCTTTTTTACATTGAACCAAACAACGCTGGCATCATGCTGCTGAATTTGAGCTCCTTTGACGCATGCAGTCTATCCCTGAAATGTTGAGGAACATTTCCTGCATGGGGTCACATGTGAATGGGTGCAGAGAACAATATTCTGGGAAATCAATAATTAATAATAAGTAGATCACAAAAAAAACATCAGTTGTCTTACAGAGTGGCTGAATATTACATACATTACAAGAGCGCCAGACAAAAATAGCTCCTCACCTGCCATGTTTCTGAAAATAATAAGAGACATCTTCTGCCAAGCACACGTACATTCAGCCGTGCGTGGCCTTCTTCTTCTTCTCCTGTTGAGTGTCATGGTGGTTGACATCAGTAAATGTTGCATCACCACCATCGGCTGGACTGTCCTCTGTCCCATCTGTTCTGGCATTGCCACAGCATATGTGAAAAGGCGCAAGACAGAAATGTTCCTGAATGTTCGATAGCTGCCTGTGTGAAAAGTGAAAATCAATGAAGGAATTTCCCGGAACCATGTGTGAAAGAAACAAGGCGTGACTCTGGGCTCAGACCGCCATGAAGCGCTACGATATGTCAATTCTTGTAGCCTGTTTGAATCAGAGCATTTCTCTGCACTGGTCAACAAGTGATTCTGCTCCTCTGCTCTTTTCCAATCACACGCAGAGATGCTAACCTCGTGAATTTATAATGCTAAGCTTTTTATTTGTTCCCGCATAAGCTTCCTTCACAACTCATCATCCCAGCAGCTCAGCTGGTAGAGCTCAAACAGCAGCATCCAGGTCAGAAACATGAAGCCAACAAGGAAGTGCCAAGATGGCGACGGCCGGAGCCACCGTCACTGAGCTTCACAATGGCACTTCAGAAACCTATGGGTGACATCATGAGGACCTCAACTGTGTTTTATACAGTCTATGGTAGAAACCATTTACAGAGTCGTCAGCAGCCACCCAGGCTCGATTCCAACCTGTGGCCCTTTTCTCAATGTCTTTCTCTCTCTCTCTCTCTCTCTCTCTCTCTCTCTCTCCCCATTTCCCGTCTGCTCACTACAGCTGTTTTGTCCAATAAAGGCTAAAACGCAGCAAATATATTATATATACTGTATATGCATTAATCAGTCAGTGAGGACGAAGCAAGCAAGGGGGCAAGGAAAAAGCAGGCAGAACCAGGAATAGACTGTGCTCAGGGACAAGAGTAGATTGTACATTAGATGATCTGGCAACAACTGGGGAGAGAGGCCTGGTATATATGCAGGGGAGATAATGAGGGGATGGGTAACAGGTGTGCTGGTGAGTGAGGGGACCAGGTGACTGGCAGGAACACAGTCAGGGTACAACAGGCCATGTGGAGACTGGCAGGTATCTGAATAGATAGGTTAATGAATGGGAAAACAGGAAAATGACCAAAAATGTGCAAAATGATTAAACAGAAGCAGCCATTGTGACAGTAACAGAACAAAGGACTGACTGGAGTCACAATGACTCACTGTGTTGTCACTGAGATTCCTTCACTCCAAACTGCTAAACTAATTGGATCAAGTCGATAAGGCGAAACCTTGACAAGCGTCTGATAATCCAAGGTGGCTGCAGTGTCTGTCTTGAATATTTCAATCCTGTGGGAATCCAAACCTTCAATGCCTGCATCATTCATTTCTTCCAACAGTGTTGGGTTTTGCCGCTGCCTATAAACATAACCAACACAAATCAGTTCATCTCATAAGGCCTAAAAGCAACAAAGCCCCGAGAGGATTTTTAAGTAGCTTGAGGATGTGATACAATTGAATAAAGAGCGGCTGACGAGGTGGGGAGGGTACACATACCAGCTCATTTGCATTCGTTTCAATGGGTGTTGAAAAAGTGAGATATTTATATCTTGAAAGTAGTGTTGTGTATCTTTTACTTATTAGAACCGAGCACATGGTGAGTGGAGATAGGCAAAGAGGAGAGATGGGTGAGAAGGTTCACCTGAGGCTTAGAGCACAGATATCAGAGGCTCCGCCACTGCGGAACTTGACAGGTGAAAAACAAATAATACCTGCACCCTATAATGCAATCTCTAGCTCCATAGTCACTCCTTACACATGTACTGTATAGACAAAATGGTGTATACAATAAAGATAAAGAAGCTGATCATGTGAATCTTGTTTGGTAGAGTGCTCAAGGGCGATTACACTTATCAGGTGGCAGCCAGAGACATGATAAGAATATTAAATCAAACCATACAAAACATTTTGCAGACCGTAGAGGCTGTTTTACCATATATCTAAGCACAGAGGCCACCTAGTCGGCAAAGGCATATCTTCGTCTTTAGTGCATCCTTGTGTTCCACTTAATGAAATTAAACTTTCCAGTGGATTAAACCGGTTCACTCACATGTCCACGAGGCATGGGAGATGCTCGTTCTTCCTGTTGAAGATTTAGATCACAGGATCACACCAGGTGATCCTCATCAAAATTTACATCTAAGAGTGATAGAATACTGCTTTGATGTCCTACTCCATGTTCCATGCTATTAACATAACATGTTTTTTACAGACTTCTCTACATCTTATTTAACACCACATTTCTTAACACCTAAACGTTTTTACTCATGCGCGCCACACTGCCTTATGGCACATCTTCCTGTTCTAGATAATACAATAGCCACTTTTATTCCAGCACCCAAAGAAAGAATAATATCAAGCATTTCACCTACAATTCACTATTCAAAATACATACAGAGTCTGTCTGAACTTCATTGATATCTGATCATTATGGAGTGTGAGAGGTGTCATGGAGAAAAAAAAAAAAGAAATGTTTGCGTAATTTAATAATTTGTGTTCTTGAATTGGTGAACACAATTCAGTAATTTCTGCTCTCAATTTAATCATTTTCGTGCATGAATCAGTAATTTATACTCACAGTTAAATGTCAAATTATATATTTTGCCTCATCTCCTCTTGTACGGGAAAGCAAACATCTTTGCTGATGAAAGAAAAAGACATTTGTGAAGCCTTCCAGAACCTTGACATTGAGTTTTTATCAAACAGATGACACCCATAGTATCATGACATTTATAAAACAGTCAGGAAAAACAGTACGTTATGCTGTTGTGTATACATTTATGCGATCTCACAGATCTTGTGTTTAGCTGCCAAAATCACACGGCTAATGGCATGAAAGTGATAAGTTATGCTAAATTGAGATTATTAATTATAAAACTGTGCATGCAATTTAATTTTTTTGCCACCATGACACCTTCCAGCCTCCGTAGAACATATATAGCGTGAGATAACATAAATAATTTAACAAATACAATCATGTGCTTAACTGGCTGTTACATAGCCCCAGATCCTCTTTGGTGAATCTATTTTGGAAATTACTCTGCAACACTGACTACATAAGATGTCCTCAATTTGCAGACTTGGAGCGTCCTTAAAAATATGCCATTATGTCCACATAATTAAGGGTCAGGCGTTAACATTCACATAACCCACTATGCTGGATTTTGTGAGGATTAAAGGCAGTCTTTGTCAGCTGTCACCAGCCATTTAAGAAACTATTCACCGTTCTTTCTGGAAGTTGCCTGCCTCAGAGTTGAAAAGGTCAGTCAGTGGAAATTAAAATTTGTGCTAGAATTTGTGAGGGTGAAGGCTTATAATTTTAATTTCTTCTGTCCACTGCACGACTACATTACGTGATAAAATATGTCCCACTAAGAATAGACTTCCTGGTGGGTCAATGTGTGCTCATTTTACTTTGATGTTACTCATTTTGTCCATGGATTATTGCAGTAACACTACAGTGTTAAACAGTAAAGTAATCAAGCAAAATGGTGTCACGCTGCCTTTAACTGTTAGTCATTTTCCTGTTCTTCAAGTTTTTTTTTTTTCCTCCTGTTTCCCTGCCTATCAGACAAGATATAAGGAAATCCACAGTATTACCCTACTTACAATGTAGGACACAGACAAGTGCTGTTGTGACTGTCATACATTATGAACTGTGGAGTCAGATAAAAATATTTCATATAAATAAATCATGACATTTAAGATTTGCCTCTCATTACTTAAGGTTATAGTAGAGTTTTGTGCTGGTTGACTTGGTGACCCCTGTGGATGCTGGTGGAAACAGCACATTTAATACTTAAGTTCCCAGAATACCGGCTGCAGTGAAACGCTCCTCGAACAGCTACTCTATAGTAACTACAACTATGAACAACTGGTGTATTTGTGTATGGTGCAGCCAAATGTCATTTTAATGCAGGAGTCACGCTAAAACTGGCCTTTTACCATCACTCTGCCATCGTTATGCTGCATACCGAATGAGTGTGTGGACAGCAGGTCACAGTGAAAGGAACTACCTCACTGAGAAGTTGGAGGTGTGCAGCCTGTTGCCTGCAGCTCTTCAGCTAATTTCATCTCACTGTGGCTGCTCCTTCTTGTTCACTTACTTCCTGCAATATTTCAAACTGATTCATTTCCAAAAAAAAAAAATGCAGAAATGACCATTGTTTGTTTTGTAGATACATTTTTGATGAATGACACCGGTCACCGGTTAGGTGTACCTAATAAACTGGCTACTGAGTTTGTATACAATGCACCTTTGCAGTAACCTGGATATGATGCCAACTTGTGATCGTACAGTTTCCAGTAAAACTGCATTTGTGTGTGGATGAAAGGCCAAAACGCATAGAAAAAGCTACGTTTTGACAGGCCTGTGTATGTGGAAGATTTTGCTGTGCCAAGGAATCAAGAAAATGCCAAAAAGATGTTGTGCTGAAGGTTGAAAAACAAATAAAAACAAGAGGCCAGATCTCCATTTCCCCATCCTTCATGAGAAGTTCATGGTAATTTCCTTTTTGATGACTATGAACTATCATCGTATGTTTTCATCCAACTATTTTTACGTAATATAAAGTATTGACTTGAATGGGAACATAGCTCGAGTCTTTCAGAAACCGGAAACAACTGTACAAACAAAGCGCTGAGATAGCGCTATGCTGTCTTTACTCATAATCACCTGTCAGGTCTGTTTAAAGCGTACTTGCTCCGCCCACTCAGGAGCACTTTTTTTTTGCTGCGTCACAGCGCGTTTTAACAAACTGCGGGAAACACCTGCAGCTAGCGCGGAGTTTCTGAAACAAGCTAGCTGTGGAGCTTCAGGATAACTTAAGGAGGAATTCTGAGTTTTGCGTCTTTCTCCCTGGACATAAAGTTTCTTCGTCTGCCTCAGAGACTGTTTCTGGCCGCAGGTGAAGTTTTCTTGCGCTGCTTTGGAAAGTTTTCTGGCAAAAAGCTGGGAGTCAGGACACCAAAGCAGGTAAGCTAATTTGCTGCTTGCTAACATGTAGCTACATTGTGAGTACGTGTGTTGTTGTTGGTGTTTGTATGAAGCTACCGAGGCTCCTGTCTGTTTTTAAAATGCTAATGCTGGCTGCTAATTTATGCTGTTACACTAGCTGCTGTATCTGCATTGACATTAGTTGGCAATACATTTAGTTGTTTTTTATTTGTGTTGTAGTGTTATGATGCTTTCAGGGTGTTTACTCGTGCGGTAAACGGCGGCCTTACTTTGGCCTTGTGGATATAAACACGATTGTTGTCCTACACAGAGCCCATAAACATACACATTTCTCTGTAATATTGGCTTTTGTCACACACACTAGATAGCAATTCAGATTTAGTCCACAAACTTCATATTTAGCCCCACATTAGAGAAATGCTTCAGCTCAAAGTAATGTGTTTCTGTGACAGCTTCTTTACTGTTCTTCATATCATAATTACATCTCCACTGCTGAGCTCCTGCTCTTGCCCTGCTGCTTCGCTCAGCTGCACTCTTTGTCAACCCGGAGCTTACATCCATGTACTGATGGTCATCTCCTGCTTATCTTCACTCCATAACATCTCATAAGAAGAGGCAGTCTGCTCTAAGCCGTGAATTGTTGTGAGTTTGATATGCTTAAGTGAATTATTACTGGCTGCAGAGCTGGTGAGTTTTAGCCTGCTGCTGCATATCAGGTGGATTTCAGACCGTTGTCCATCTCACTTCACTAGATAGTATATTTCCAGAAATGGTCGGACGTGCTTTGTTTATTATGCCCACTTCTCAGTCTCTGCTGTGCCTAGCTCGGTGTTTGCTTGTGGTTAGTGACAAAGTCAGACTAGATGCCAAGTATCAACTCTAGTTATTTGTTTTTTTTTCCACACAACAAAGGTGTCCTGTGAGTTGGCTGGCAGAACTAAAGCTAATATATGGCTGTTCAGAGTTTTCCCAAGAAAAGTGGTTGGAGGAGGCTGCAAAACTTCTAGAAAATGATTTTCATTCATGCTTATAATTACTGCAATCAATATTCAGAAAAAGTTGCATTCAGATGATGTTTGAAAGGGTCGCAATGTTTGCACCAGCAGAAAGTGTTCATAATGTTTCTAAGGAAAGAGTTAGCAATCAATGGGAATGACTCAATCTCTACCAGTCTGACAGATTGGCCCATTAAGTGAATTACTGGATATTGAGGGCTGCAAGGGTTGTTTATTGTACATTTACCTTAAAAATCCTGCATTTCTTACTCTTTGGAATTGGGCAGCTGTGTCAGACCGCGATGCCATTTTCTGTCTTTGATAGAGGACTTTGAAGGGAAATGAATGACTGAATAAACAACCGAGCATTTAAAGTCAAACTGAAACAGAAGTTGGTTGTTTTAGCTGGTTTGAGTGGGCTGATTATCTGGCTGAGTGTCGGCCTTGTACAGTGGCCACTGGCCAGCAGTCATGTCTGCAAATGTATAGCATGCTTTGTTGATTTGCCTGCTGTCTGTGTCTGAGAGGTTTCAGTGAAACAAATTGGTCAAATGGCAATTCATCACTCCAGTAACTGCTGTAATCAATAGCTTTGCTATGGGGTGTTAACATTATGTCCTCATACTTGAGCAACTCTCCTACATTTCATACATATTTTATTAAACTTAGTAGAATGAAATTAAAAAGTAAATCAAGATAAGTTCTGTTGTGACATTACAAACTAACAACGGCCCAGAAGTTCAGATTGTTATACATGAGAGAAACTTGTATTTTTGCATCATTTTGCAGGAAACAGTGTGTTTACTTGAGGCTAGAACTATTTTTGACGTCCACGTCTTGCCTAATCTCCATATCTAAAATTCCTTCAGAAGAATGCTCGAGTGGCACAAACATCTAAAAGCCTAAACATTTTTTCAGAAGAGTGAAGAGACTAATAATTTTGAAGTGGCCCTTAAAATTGTATGTTCTGGGATGAAAAGACATTCATATTTTGACAATGGTTATAGCTGACATGCTCTTATTTGGTTAAACCACAAAGAAAAATGCCTGCAGTTTTTTTTGATTCCCCAAAAGCATTTGATGATCAAGTTTTCACAGATGACATGCATGAATCTAAGTGTGAATAAAGGAAATAAAATGATGCTAAGAGCACTATTCTCATTCTCAACAGACACTAAACTGACTACCTTCAGCTGTTTTGTGCTCTTCCACTGCTAAATCCAATATGACAACGTCATATGATTGTACCTACATCTGAAAATTCACTGCACACTTGAGGATTGCACTCCTGCTCCTTATGCGTTGACTTCAGTTTTTCTGAGTGCCATGAAATGAGATGTGAGGATGATATACCGTATGAGATGAAAACCCTGACAGGGACAGGGACAGGACCGAAGTAACCAAAGATATTCCCCCCTGCCTGACAGCCAGGCAGTGGCATAATGTGGCTTGAAATACAGTACAGCCTGCTTTATTTTCAGGAGGCTAAGCTCATAGTGCAAAGACCTCATATTTTCACCTGAAAATCATGAAACCACAGTAACCTCAGTGACATTGGGATGCTTCCTGCATGCTCTGTGTTCTTATAGAGATTGTAAATGCCTTAAAGACATTATTTTCGCACAAGAAGAAAGGTAATTCTGCCAATTGTGATGTAATTTCACTTCACAGTGCAGTTTTGCTTTGTTTCTGTTCACTGTCACGTAAAGCGGATTGAAAATTAGTTTAGATAAAAGAAATAAATGAGATAAAAGAATCTCAGAACAGATGACTTGTGTTGGCAGGTGGCATCAATTCACTTGCACTTAGGTTTTAAGGATTACTTGATAGAGTTTTGTGAGAGTAACATGGTACAGTGAAGGGGGCTGAAAGAATTAGTTGATTAATTGATTAACCAGTCAACAGAAAAGTAATCTGCAAGTACTGTGCTTTGTTAGTTATTAATCATTTAAGTAGGCTTTAAGCAAAAATTCCAATTACTGTTCCAACAAGAGGATTTGCTGCCTTTGTTTGTCTTCTGTGATAGGAAACTGAATATTTTAAGGTTTAGTAATCGGACAAAACAGGACATGAAGATGTCACCTTGGGTTTTAGGAAATTGTAATGGCCAGTCTTGCCATGTTTCTGACTTTTCATAGACCAAACGATTGACTGAAAATAATCGGCAGATTAATCATAATGAAAATGATTGTGGGTTTTAGCCCTAAAGTGAAGTATTTCAGTTTATAATTTTGAAAGGAGCCACACAAGACAGATACTGTATATCCACCAAGACTGACCGTGGAATGACAGAAGGCTGAGAGATTTCAATTATATCTACATGCTGTAATGCTGTTTGTATTGTTCTTTAAGCTGATGAGACTTCAGATCCCACAAGAATAAGCAAAATGTCGAAGATAGTGATGTTAGGAAATAATGATTCATGATTAAGCTGCCATCACGTACCATCAATAAATTTACCAGTAAATCATATTTTTGGTGCTGGAAGTGGAGCTTACACAATGTTAAAATGTTCGATCAGCCTACATCTTCGTCTCTCTCTCTTCCTTCCTCCTGTATGTGTATGACTCATCTGCATGTTGTGCAGTCGAGTGTAACATCTTACACTGCAGCTCTGCTCCCTCTGACAGATTATGATCTACTGTTATATTGCGATGAAAAGAGCAATGCTTAGATTTCAAGTTGAAGTCATGCCGGAGGGCTTACACGGTGGCTGTTCAGCGTTTTCTCTGCAGTGATTCCTCTTTTATCTCAGCAGAAACAGGACAAATTCATTAGGGATGTTGCCTGTACAGTGGTTTCTTACATGACTCCTCTTCACAGCAACAGCTAATGAGTGTGAACAAAAGAAGTGGTACAAAGGACTTCAAGGGAGAGGCAGTGTGGCCCGGTGGTAGTATTGGAGGATAGGTGATGGGCTCAGCAACCTTGTCATCATTTTTAGCTTGAATGTGCTGAGTTTATTTGTCTTGCAAACACTGAGTTGTCACAGCTCAGATGAGGTTGCAGTGTCACCAGACTAGGATAGACTATTTCATGTTGGTCTCCAAATAGTGGTAATAGGGTGGACAAAGTGTTTAAAAGGGGTATTGATTCAACTTCATAGTCACTTTTGAGCCTGAAGATTGTGGCCATTGAGTTGTGTTTTGGTGATAATTGTTTCTAATATATTTCCTAGAGCTTAATCGATTAATCAGTTAGTTGTATTTATATATATATTGTTCAGAATTTCATCTCCAGAGTAAAATAGATCTCATCATCTAATTTGTTCCTCCTTGATAAACACAAGTTTAGTGTAAAACCGCCATTTTGACCATTTCCCCCTACTTTTAAGTCATCCAGTTGTATTTTCTGTCTTGCTGTCGGTGCTTTTTACTCTCCTCTTTCACTAGACCTCCTTGTGTCTCAATTTGTACTTGTATTTTAAGTCTCTAAAAGGTCATTAATAAGGAACATCTCTTAAATCTAGCAGCACTCTCTCAGCGAACTGTGGCCAATTTGTACCCATCTGTAATGCAGCCACTCTGTTGCCACTTGATTGGGTACACCTGTCTAGGACTTGGGAGGGTATTGCCTCCATGGCAGCCTGAATTTAGATTCAGCACAGGAAGTTTTGGACCCTGCTGACTTGACAGCATCTCTTTTGGATTTGTTTTCTTGATATTCAAGCTGCAAATATTCCCATCTCACCTCAGAGTGCTCTGTTGTGTTTGGAGACTCACCACTCTATTCCATCACAACCTCTACCAGCCTGTATATTTGACGCTATGCAGGATCCATGCATCTATGAGGTTAATGTACCATCTGAAATAGAGATTTGTCATGTAAGCCAACTTTTCCACTTTTCAGTCAACCATTCTTATGCAATCACATGCCCACTGTAGCACTGTCTTCTTGCTCTTGGCTATCAGGAGTGGAGCACAGCATGGTCCTCTGCAGCTGTAGCTCCTCTGCTGCAAGGTTCAATGAGTTGTGCATTCAGAGATGCTCTTCTGAACACGATTGTTGTTATGAGTGCCTGTTAGTGTGCCTTTGTGTGTCCAGCTTGAAATAGTCTGGCCATTACTCTCTGACATTTGTCATCGACAAGTTGTTTTTGCTAACAGAGCTTCCCCCTGACAGTATGTTTTTGTGTATTGTTCCACTCGCTGTAACAACTAGACATATGCGTGTTGTAGGAAAATCCCAAGAGGCTGAAGGCTCAAGGGCTAAAACCAGGAGCCTACATCCAGCACTAAAAATGCCAACAAATTCATCATCATCATGTGTCTTACCTCAGCTGAACAGTAGTAGACTCCCTTGACAATGTCTGCATTTATATATTGGATTCAGTAATTTACTGTTTGAAGGAGCTGCTTGAAGTATTGAAGTATACCTAATCAGGAGACCATAGTCTGTATACCCATTGAGTGTGTGTGTGTGTGTGCGCGCGTGTCCGTGTGTGTGTATGTGTGTGCGTGTGTGTTTTGAGATCTCAAAGAAATCAGACCTGCCTCTGCACATTTGGTGAAGGGAGAAAGGGTTTCAGAGCTCTGGATAATTGGAGACTTTGTCCTTAAAGGTGAACCTGACATGTATGTGACATTTTTTGAGGGACTGCAGCAGCACCCTGGGCAGAAACACGTCACAGGGCCACTGTGAGCACCACCAGCACACAGCAAATGGGCATTTTTGGCTAAGCAACGAGCAGAGTTTTAAAAAAAGTACCTAAGAATGGCAACAGCTAATGATTATTTTCATACCCATCAGTTTCCCAAAGCCGAAGGTGACATCTTGAAATTGAATTGTTTTGTTTGTCTGACCAACTGTCCAAAACTCAGATGTATATGCGCATATATATATATATATATATATATACACACACACACACACACACACACACACACACACACGTATATGAGATATAATTCTTTGACATTTATTGACAAAGTAAGTAATTGATTTGTGAGTCGTTGCCCTACTTGGATGCTTTTTTAAAATTTTGATTGTGAAAACTGATGGTCAGCTGTCAAAGTGATTTTTTTATTTTTGTATTTTGCTTGAAAAATTACTTATCAAAGTAGTTGCTGATTAATTTTCCGTGAATCATCTAATTAATTGATTGACTAATCACTGCAGCTGTATATGCATCAACATATGTGCAATATGAAGTCATACAATTTGAGACATTTCTATCCTGAAGAAATCTCAAATATTTTTCACAGAGACTGAAATGGTTACTGCAATTTAAATCTCTTTGAAGTGTGCAGGTGCATTGAGTTAGCACATTCAGTTAGCATTTGTGTGTCTTAATTATGGCCTTGAACAAAGGTTCACCTAATGCATTAAATATTATACCTTAAGGGGGTGTGAAAGCAGAGAACCTCATTATTCCTCATTAGATATAGTTATTGTAAGTGCATTATCATACACTTAGAACATTAACAGTGCCCTACCTTATAAAATATTTGATTTCCCAATGACATGGACCTTCACTATTATAAATAACGAGAAGTGAGGTACTCATTACATTCAGCATTGGGAGGATTATGCTTGCTTTAACTTTGTATTATTAAGATGTTGACATGGCTTCCTTCATGTTCATTCTTCACTACAGACCGGCCAAGAGCTTTCATCGCCATTGCTCATCTCAGTGCAACGCAGCGACTGTATAATGAGCCGTTTATTCAGTCTTCACTTTAAGTGTATTCAGTGACCTGATGCATGTCACACCTTACGTGCTCTTGAGATTCATCATAAGATCATGAGAAATGCCACTGATCCTTCTTTCTAAAGCGTCCTCTCCACCCTGCTGTCCTGATTCTTTCATAAAGATTTAGCACAAATGCAAACAGTAGAGCATATCTATCTATATAGATGGAGGAACATGATTTGTAGGCCGAAGCCTCTCTGTGTCACCACAGTACTTCTTTTAAATGGTATGTTGTGACACAGTTTACCTGTATCCAAAAAGAAGCTCCTGCACTTTGGGTATTGCATTTGGCCATTAAACGATTTTGATTAATTGTTCCAAGATATGAAAGAACTAAACCAATATAAAAAGACAAATATAAATATGATTTACACAGAGTTAGATTTAGCTGAATTTGGAAAATTTTGAATGACTCCATGACCCAGATAACACGTAATATCATGTCAGTGTATTTGTTTTGAGAACACAAAACTAATTTTTATTTTTTATTCATCCTCTCTGTCTACCAACAATATTTCTTCTTTGTGTCTATACCCAACACCTAAAATGTAAAAAAAAAAAAAAGAGGAGACCAATCATGGGGGCTGAGTGGTTGGAACATGAACAATATCACCATAACATTAGATGTGTGCCATCAAAACAGTTTTTTTTTTGTACATAAAAAAAGGGATTTGGATGTTTGGCTCAGTTACAGCCACCCCCCTTCTGTTTTACAACATGTCTTGTTTTTATGTTCTCCCATAATTTCTAATGGTTATGATAACATTTTACACACCTATTTAATTGCTGCCATAAAATGATTCTGTGGTTTGGCATTAAACTGCATTTTTTATTTATTTATTTACTTTTTTAAAGTCATGCCAATCCCAGATGGTAACAATTCTGCTGATAAAGTTTCATCAGCAGCCAAAAGTATCACAGCTAGTCCAAAGTTATAAAGCAAACAACTGTTTTTCCTGTAGGTGCAGGGCTGACTGTAAGGAGACCATATGTGATACGAAAGATATTCTGAGGGCATATGAGCACACGCTGATGCCACAAGTTTAAAGCAACTGTGAAAACTTCTGATATCAGAAAGCTGGCTGTCTTTGTAATCAAAGCAATGGAGAAATTCTATCTTGGCCAAACAATAGTCAACATTGCAGAGCATGTGCATGTTTGTGCAGAGAGAAAAAATGTTGAGAGATTAATATTCTTTCATCCGGTACCGTAGGTGCTAACAATAAACACAGGGTTTATTTACATGAAAATAGGAACTGAAATATGAGCCTGGGTTGTTACTCAGAAAAAAACTCTGTCATTCATCATAAATTTCTATACTGCAGAGTCTTGTTGAAGTTACAATGGTTGTACTGCTGAATAAATCCTTTGCAGACGTTGTCTGCAAGTAAGAATTTAGAGTCATGAGAGCAGATTTATCATGTTGACTCTCTGCTCTCAGTGGTATTTCTTGCTGGCAGTTACAGCTTTCTAAAGCAACCAGGCACTGTTTTGAAATCTGGAGGTTAGGGATAGACCATTAATTCACTGAATTTGCTTAATTAGCCTACTGCCTCATGCCAAACCCTGAATAAAATACCCTGGGACTTATAAGCAGAGGTTTCAAACAACTTTCTAGTGCAGCTTTGCCCTGTTTAAAAGCAGGAATTGTTTTTTTTTTTTTTTACACCAGCGTAGTGGGAATCTCATTTAGAGTAGAATCAGTGTTAGGGCAGTTTGACAGATGTTCTCATTCAAAAAAAAGCTGTTATGTCAAGGTGATTCCATATTCAATACCATCTGCTCTTGAACCCAGATACATCTGGAGAAAATCTGGGGCGATCAATTCTTGTTGCATCTTATCTTGCTACAGACCTTGATCCAGGGCAAGTTCCTGGCTCTCTAAACTAACTGTAGTAAGCATTGCGTTTCCTGTCGAGTCAGTGCCTTGTATCACTTCTTGCTTTGTGTGTGTTTCTGTATTGGTGGGAAGAAAAACGAACACTTAACTTCAGCCTTGAAAACACTGACTGGAAGGCTGACGTGAAGAGCAGCGTTTTAACGGAAAACAACTCTGCTGGAATATAGTCCAACTTGTGCTTTCTGATGTTAAACGTGGCATGAGAAGGACAACAGCTACATGAAACTCCACTTACAAAGCTTGAGTGAAATGGTTCATTAGGAGAACATTAAAGAAGAAGTTTTTTTGATATTTGATATGTTCTCTTATAAGAAATCTGTCAATGACCAACAGTCCAGACTGTGCTGTACAGCTCAAAAATCTATTTAGAAACAGAAAAGATTTGCTCTGAGTTGTTCCCTTATTGCATTGGACATTGACACAGATGTTTATGATTAGTTAATTACTGTCCCGCTAAGTAAATTCTCAGGTTCGCACAAAATAATATGAATCTACACCTGAAAATAATTCCCTATAAATGCACATTTCACTCCTTAGTAACGTTTGCTAAAAGCTAACTGCTAACTGAGTAAATCTTTAAGCCATAAAGGGAAATGATCTTCCCAGATTCCTTATTTGTGTACACAATTTGGAATAATGACAATAAGATAATAATAAACTTTATTGATGCAGCACTTTTCAGAAAAAGTTACACAGTGCTTTTCATGGTTGAACCAGGACTAATGGACTCCAATGGGGCAAAATAAATCAGATGATTTACATTTAACACAAAAATATAACAGAATAAAATACCCAACAATAATACAGGATCTAGGGCTGCACTCTGGCTCATAGAAGATATGCAATTCAGCAATGTAACTGGGAGCTACACGAAGAATGAAGTGCTTCAAAGGTAATCAATAAAATCTTAAAATCAATTCTGCAACTTGTGGTAACCAGTGAAGAGAGACCAAACAAGTGCTGATGTGATCTTGTCTTCTATTATTTGTCAAAAGCTGAGCAGCTGCATTTTGCAGTAGCTGAAGTCGTGAGAAACCCTGAATACGACGAACTACAATAACCGCGATGGTGTAAACTGACCATGAATGACCTTCTTAGGAGCAGGCCACGAGAGAAAAGGCCTGATTTTCAGATGCTCCTCAGTTGAAGAAAAACATTATTGAACGACTTTTGTAACTAGTTTTTCAAGTTAAAGGTCACTGTTGAAAATCAGTTTCTGGCTGCAGGTTTGACATTTGTAGACAGGGAGTGAAGATGTTTTTGTAAAATTGGGACAGACTTTGGGGGACCAAAATTTATTATTTCAGATTTGTCTTCATTTAGCTGGAGAAGGTTTAGGACTCAATGTAGGGCTTGGTGTTGAATGCCAGTACCTTTTTGGTAATATGTCCTCTAAGCATCACATTCTGTGTGGTATTGAATGTGTGGTCAGACTAATAATGTTGTTTATTTTTTGATTCTCAGATAGTTCCCAGTTTTTTAGGCACCATCTGGCACAGCTGCTGGAGAGCTTTGTCTTATTTTGTTGAATGAGAGTTTTGCAGAAAACATGATTATATTTTTCAAAGTAAGGTATTGACAAAGGTTTTGAATTTTTTTTTTTTTTTTTCCAGTTAATTTATTTTTGTTGTTGCTTCAGCACTGAGACTAGTATTAGACCAGTACCAACCATTTTCAAACAGCTAAGTCACTGCTTATCACTGGTACCTCACAGCATTCAGTTCTTGGGGTCAAATCTCTGCCTTTGTCCTTCCTTTTAAATGTCCTTCGTTCTGCATGGCTTTCCTTCACTTACTTCAGTTTCTTCTTTTAGTCCAAATATTGGTCTGATAAAACATGTGCTCCACCTCCACTATGACCTTGAATATTCACATTATTGAAATAATTATTTTCATTGATTTACTGCTTGTGATGCAGCTCAGTATTCGTGTCTCAAGAATGATTATCAGCTCAAGTCGAGATATTTGTTTGTGATAAAGTGATTTTTCCAGCCAGACATCTCAACCCCTTAGATTCCTGGTGAAGCAATTTTTGAGAAAACTGCTATTGATCAGCAACCCCATAATACCCCTACAGCTCTATTATAGTCCTAAGACAAAAATTGCCCAGTACCACAATTGAATTTTTTTATTTACTTTTTTATTTTCTTGTTTTGGAACCACGCTCTAGTGCTGCTTACCCGTGGCTGTTTCAAATACACAATGAATATAGTACAATGGACTACCATTGTTGTCTACCCAGCATTCCTCTTGGGAATCTTTCCTACCATCTTAGGTGATGTTACTCTTAAAACTCAAGGGACCTTTTGTAAGATCGCCACTTCTGTGGCCGAGGTACCATCCCATGGCAGCTAGAAAGGGGGAGAGCATCCTCCCCAGAGCACATGGTAATCGCTTATTGTTTCCTTCACACAGAACACAACAGGAGGACAAGTGATATGTAAATGTGAGCAAACAAGCCACACTCACAGGATTTGCACTTATTTATAGAAATGACTCATTTGAAATGCATTATATTTCACTTTAATGTCTAACTTTTATCTTTCCTTATCATTCTCAATTATGACGCCTGCCTGAGGGCAACTTAGTTCCATTTTAAACCCTTTGCTTCCTCTTGGACTCCTCTGTGCTGCTCTGAAATTGGCTACTCACATTACCAATTGTGACACACATAACCATTTGCCACGGGGAAGTCAAAGATGACATGTTGGAAAAACAGGTAGGTCTGACAGAAAGGAGAAATGTTAGAGATGAGCAAACCTGAAAACCTAATAACACCATTTTATTCCTTTTGGCAGATCTATATTTGTATAACCCAATAATCTCGGTATCCATGTGTGAAGATGCTAGCTGACTGGCTCAGTTTAACAGGCTTCACAGCAGGCATATTGGGTGTGGGTCAGATGCCTGCAGGCTGCTAATGATTAATGAATTCCATCACTGTCATTCAGGGACTGTGGTCGCACAGACAGAAGCTGTCTGTCAGCCTCAGCCTGCTCATCTCGCTGCAAAATTAGCTTAAAATATGCTCTCAAGGTTCCATGAAGGAAGGAATTACAAATCAAAGAAAAAATACTGGATGTTGTTTAATTGGGGAACAACATTCTTTGCTGATTACTAGGATAAAAATAAAGGCTGTGGCTGTGAGGCTGTGCTTTGATTATGTGACTGCTGGTTAGAATTAGAGCGTTGTTTCCTTTCCATTCATTTAGCCTGTTAGGGAAAATCTGATTTTTAAAGGATATGTCATTTTTCAAGTCAGGTGCACATGTGAACTTTCCTTCCTGGTACACAACGTAAAAGATCGGGACAAAATCTACTGTCCTTGATCTATGCAAAAGTGTATTTAGATTTTATTTAACTGTAATATGAAGCTTCAGTGGTCTGAGTTATTGAAATCAAGCAGCGATCTTCCAAATTTAGTCTTTTAGTACAAAATTAAACTATCCCCACACTGTTCTATAACTCAGCACGGAAATGCCGTCTGGGGAAACAGAGGGAATTTCACACTTAAAAGACTGTAGCTTTGGTAGATACCCACTTAATATGACTAACTCAGACTGCTGAAGCTTCATTTTAACTGCAGATAAAATGTGGAATACATATTTGCACAGAACGCAGACTGTGGATTTTTCCCCACCTCTCACATTAGAGGCTCAATAGGAAGGAATTACTTACTGGACTGTGTGTACAGGATGAATAATTACTGCAAGCGCAATCAGTTTCAGTGTTCATATAGGCACCTGACTGTTGTGTTAAGACGAACTTGAGAAGTTGTTACTCTATTGTGTGATCATCACAGAGGTTGATAACAGTCCATCTTCAGTTCTTAATGTGCTCGAAAATGCACTAATAGAAAATGATTGATACCCAGGACAAACCTTGGGACAGCAGCATAATGGTAGATTAAGTGGGCTGATGTCACGTCTGTTACAAATTGCAATATGACTTTTGGTTGGCTCTCAACAAACACAGCTAGAATAATGAACAGTACAAAATGTCAATGAAAGCTTCTCCATTATCATTATCACCTGGCAAACAAACTTACCAGGTAATGGAGTATAACACAATCTGTCATTGTGATCACTTTAATCCAAACTTTGATTTCAAAAATGTTTGGACGCAGTGTAAAATATGAATAAAAACAGAATGAAGTGATCCTTTTCACACTAAATTCAATTGAATACGGTACAAATACCGTGTACTTAATGTTCCGACTGATAAACCCTATGTTTTTTTTGTAAATTGATTTGATTTTGAAAATGGTTCCTACAACACTGTCCCAAAAAAATATATTTACAAAAGAAAAATCCCACAAGGTTTATCAATTGGAACATTAAGTATCTTGTCTTTGTACTGTATTCAATTGAATATTGGTTGAAATTGGATTTGCATTCTGTCTTTAGTTATGTTTTACAGTGTTCAACTTTTGTGTAATCAGGATTGTACACAAGGTCGACAACTGCTCTTTTATTCAAGTGTGTTTTTTGTGTCAAATACAAGATGTATCATGTTAGAAAAGATAAACAGAATGGCAAGGCTTTCTATAGTGTCTTTTGCCATTGCCACTTTCACTGTTCTGATAAAGAAAAAGTGCATAGTACTATAAACATGTTTGTTAAATACATAACAACACTTGAGCAGTGCTGTCTCATTGAACAACACTGAGTGGTTTAAAACTGTGTTTAGAAATCTGAGAAACAGTAAAATATCAGTGCCCTTCAGAAATGTCAGACACTGTTATGAGGCCACCATTGTACTCTAGTTGAATATCAATGAGTTGCATATGTTGTTGTTTTGTCCTTGGATAGCATGAAATACTCAATGTGTAAGGCTAATGTGAAAAAGCTAATCAGTAATCAATATTCAAACCCTAATTTGGTGGATTTTTTACCCCCTAAACTCTCAAATTTCTAGTCTATATAACAGCATTTATTCATTCTTTTATCCTAGCTAGCATTTTATTTGTTTTACATGGCTTCTAACAATCAAAATGTGTCTTACGATTGCTTAGATTTTGCCCTGACCGTTGAAACAACCTTACTTTTGTATTTCTAGCTTGTGTTTCTTGCTTGAACCTGTAGTTAACACACTATTTCCTGGAGCACTGATGTTTTTTAATTGGTAAAGGGACAGAAATGGCCATCACCTGTACGATCATTTAACAAAAGCATCTTGTTCAAATGTGCAAAGAAAGTCAATTAATCAGGAGAAAGTCGTTAATAAACTGATATAATGATAAACCAAGACAGCAGTGGACTCTGTTGTACCATACAATAGGTAGTGCTGCACTAAAGTGAAAATTGGTCCTGTCAAATGAGGTTTTCTCATGTAGCAGTTAACTTAAACTGTGTTACCTGCATTTATGTTAGCAAATAGATGCACATGTCAGCAACTAACTGTGGAGCATGAACAAATCTTACTCCTATGCCAAAATATTATGCTTTAACCAGAGATAAGGGTGTAAAGAAAGTAACAAGAGACGGCCATTCTCATGTCATAACAGATTAGTCCACACACAACCCAACCCCCTCAAACACCCACACACACTCTGCTTCTCTCAGATCTAATTTTTATTCCCTGGTTTCTTATATCCAGTGGATTTGTGCTTTGGGAGTTTAAGCAAACATGAAGCTGTGATAAAGCCTGAACTGGAAAATTGTACTTTAAAATATTCAGTCTTTCTGGAAAATTAGAACTTGTTGTGGTTAAAGTAATTTTTGCATAGCGTTTGTTTCATCCACCAGCAAAGAAGAGTGTTGCATTTTCACCTTTGTTTTAAAAGGAGACACATTTGGCTGGAATTGGAGGGCAGCCAAAGCTATTACACTGCATACATAAGCTGAAGGCAAAGTACAAATTATAGGTTCTCTGCTGTAATGTAAACTCCATTTTAGATGTAATTAAGCATGGTAAATGATCCCTTAAACCTTAGTAAGGTTATACCTGCTACTGCTTACTGTTTTGATATTCAAATGCTTTATTGATTATTGAAGCAAATAATTACAGGCCTGGAATTAAGTCATTTTTGGCCAAGGCCACTTTGGCCTTTGACAAATTTAAGTGGCCAAAATGTAGGACACCAAGCCCAAAACCAATGGTGCATCAACAATATGTGGTAATTATGAAGAAATAGTAAATGGACTGCATTTATATAGTTTGACTTTTCTGCAAAATGCTGCAGTCAATGAATATCAGACAACCTTAACATACTTTAGCAGTAACCTCATGTTACAGATGCTCCAGCGTAACAGAGGCTTTCCCGTGCCAAGTTAAGGCACATTATTTTTGATCATGAAGGTGTTCCCATCTTGCTGTTGTTCACTTCAGTAAAAGTGATGTCACGACCATCATCGGGCGGCATCTCACATCATCGTTGCTGACTGGTGACGTCACCAGCTATTCGACAAATTCGTCTGGAACTAATTTGGTCACTGATTACGGTCGGCTATGTTCATTACTGCTTGCACCACTATGTACCTGCACACCTTTGTGATTTTGCACATGGCAGAAATTTCTGAATGTTCTGCTAAACAACATTTCACAACTTTTGTAGACCTTTGTCACAATTGTGTTAGAAAATCAACTAATATATCCTTTAATTCTGAGATATTTCTTTTGTAAGCCCTGCACAATGAACAGGAAGCTGCTGTGTGTATGTTTACATGCAGGTAGATCTGTGTATTGATTGTGAGATTTTTTAGCAACACAGCATTATCAGCAATTCTGCAGTTCAGATTTAATGAGATGCACAAATTGGCCTGGTAGGGCATCCAGAGAAACCATGGTATGACTGTTACTCAGAATAAATCTCAGGAGTTACTAATGGCCTTACGCTGGTGGATGCTTTATGAGTGCTGTCCATGGTGCTGACCAGGGTCCATGCTCTGGGGCTCTGCTGCAGTCTAACTGGGGCTCTACAGCAGTCTAACTGGGATTCCAGATGTTCAGTTAACCACTGACATTGTTTTGTACTACGAAATTACCCTCTTTGATGCTCGTAAACTCTCCCCAGATCACCTTGTCTGTACTCTGTAACCCTCTAAAGGCAAAATCAGCATCTCCACATCTTATTTGTCTCAACTCAGTTTAAGTTTGTCAATACTTTATTTTTCCAATACGTGTTTGCTTTGCTAAGACCTACTTCTTTTGGATTAATTCAAGCACACTGATTCTTGCATCACAGAAAATTAAGGTAAGAACTTAGGCCCAGCACCCTCAGTCTGTTGGATGAAATGTTGAGTTAAAATGAATTTATTCCCCTGCCATGCACACACCTGCGGGCTGGCCAGTCTAAGCCCCACTTGTCCAGATGGCCAGTCAACCTTATGACACCACATACACATACATACTACTTCCCTTAACATTATCTATTCAGGGATGTCCATAATCTAACCCCTTATGTCCCATACTCCAAACAGAAATATATCTTACCATGAAACGTTGATAAGCTGTAGGGAGCTGTAACCGGATAACTCTGCCGTACACTGGGGTCAAACTCTTGACAAGCATGTGCACCGTTTACATCGGCTGCATATCCACTTACTCTGTCAGGTGAAATAGGTGTCTCCTAATGGATGCAATAGAGCCTTTGTTGAGTAATGAAGTGCCACTCCACTTCTACACCTTCTAGAAGTAGGGACAAGATAGAAAAATGGTCAAAGTCATAGTGTCGTCTCAAACAGAAAACTCTAAGACTGAGATGTTTGTCTTGCTGTAGACATATTATACTATTGATATTCAACTCTTTATGGTGATGTTGTACAAAACCTGCTTGATGTTTGCTTTTGTGTGTCAGAGGAACTTTCAATTACTGCCATTGTTTTACTTTGTTGTGCGACCTGATTCTGTCACAAGTATTCCACCGTAGACAGTTATAGATAGTAATGACAGTCACATTAAAAGTGGTGGAAAAAGCCTTCGCTTTCCTTAAATATGACATGTACTGTATTTATTTCTGAGTATGTGTATACTCGTGTGTATTTTAGGAAAGTACATATATAAGACAATATAAATAAACAATCTTCACTTGTTCTCTGTAGACTAGAATTGCTATTCAGTATTGAAAAACCCTGCGTATATATGCAACCAAAAACAATCGAGATGGATTGCTGTCTGAGGTGATTTCCCATAGGTGTAACCACATCAGTAAGTGGTGTATGGAAGAAGCCACTTCCAGGGCCATGCCCTTATAATAATGGCAAGTTGATAATGACACTGCAGTTATATACAGACTGAAATTATGTCTGTAAATACAAACATTTTCTGATGTGACAGGGAGTGTCTGCAGTGGTTTTCAATGCCTATTATACAGAATAAGGTGCTTTTGTAAGCAGCGTTTATGTAATTCTTGAGCAGTGCAACCATTGAATGATCTGTGTGGAGCCGAGCGAGCGAGCAGCCGATTGTTCTATGAACAAAATGTTTACCCTCCTTGTTAGTTGATCCTTATGAATCATCTATGTATTAGTGTCATTTGGTGGTTGTTTGTTAGCCAGCTGAACAGATTATACGCAAGTTACCTAGAAACATTATGTACTCGTTAATGACTTCTGGCTCTTCTGGCATAAGTTGTTGGTTTTAGCTTTTAGTTATTTTGGTGTTATAGCCCACCCAGATTTGCATCTAGCATGCATAAATGCAAATTGGACTTCTTATCTGACACGTGGCTCAGTGTTAATGAATATGTATTTGATCATATATAGATTGTATCTCGATTTGAGACAAATTAAGTGACAAATTAAGATCTAATAGATCAAGACATTGATCAAATGAATCAAATATGAGATTTTTGAGTGCTTTGCCTATTTTAGCAGTTTTTAAGGCCCTATATTACCAGCAAGCTCTTGAAATTGATTTTAAATTGAGGGTGTTTGTTGACAGCTCATAATAACCCCCAGATGTAGCTCCCATCTTACCTGTCAAAGAGAAAGTCCTTGGGTGCTTTTATTTCTTCTCCTTCATTATTTACTTGTGATCTGCCTTTAGTTTTCTCCCCTAAGGCTATTTCTTGGCTGTGTTATTAATCTTAATCTCCTCTTCTACAAGCTATGCTGACAATATTCCAAATTTTTCTTTTACGTAACTGTAGCACTTCTTCATGTCCAGAATAGATCTGTAGACAAATTGTTTTCATAGCAGTAAAACTGTACATCAGGTTGGTCCAAATGAATACAAAATGTTATGACGTTGTGACTCAAACTTAAACTAGGGTATTACTTAATCAATTTTGAAATATTGAATAGTTGGAACAGACTGCTATTTTTTGAAGAACACTGACTTTTTTCCCCCTCAATAATTTCTCGCTGTTTGTCCTCAAAAAGCTGTGGCTCAGCTCCAGTTCCTGCATAATTCTGCTGCCAATAAGTTGCTTATTATTGATAAAGAATAAACACACTTCATTCATCCATATCAGCCTCTGCTGCCTCTCAGCTTCTCTACGCTGGTTTCATTACAGAATCGATTTTAAAGTTTCAGTGATTACTTGGCTCAGCGATGTCTGGCTGCTTACTGCTTGTCTCTTTATAGGCCTAAGCCAGAGTGCAGCAGTAATTCTATAAAGTGTGGCCTGCAAGTTTCCCTTGCTTGAAATTGAGGCATAAATAAAACTGATTCTATCCTGAAAACACAAACCAGCCACTGTGCTAGAGAGCCTCCAGTAGCTGTCGTGTTTCAGCTGCAATGGAGTGTGGTAGTGGAATAAAATGTTCATCAATCATAGTAGATGGCCAGCTATGTTGTCTGCCCATCAGGATAAAGAAAACTGTTAAAAACCGATGCTTTTATAGTCACACAAGGAAAATTCCATCATAGAGGAAAGACTGAGGGATTTTTCGGCAAGACACAGCAACAAAACTATTTTATGTTAGGATGCTTTTTGCCTTGAAACTGTTTCCTTTTGTCTTCACGCTTTCTTGTTTTTATGAGGGTTATAGTTATTGCTACTGTCTATTGCTCTATCCATCTAAGGGTGTAATCCAAATTCAACAGGTCCCAGCGAGATCTCTTGGAGCATGTCAACCAGCTTATTCTCAGACACGGGTGGCAAGTTACCTTGCTATTTGGATATGACAAAAAGATATATGGTCTCTTCTTCATCTCAAAAGTGTTTGAAAGCCTTGAACCTGCACGTTGATCCTGTGCGAATGAAACTGATATTCAGTGACCAAGTATGAACTCTAAGGAATGCTTCATTGAGAGTAATGAGAAATAAACAGTGCAGTTATGCGACAATCTCTGTTTCATAGAGTAACTTTGCTAAAGTAGATGTCATCACATTTACCACAGCCACAAGGGCAATAGTCAGGGATGGGGGTTGTGTAGCCAAAGCCTTATTTCATTCACATGGCTTTGTTAACCTGATCAAAATGACAAAGGCAATAGATATTTCATGATATTAAATCTTTCATTGAGAAAAGCGTGCACTTGGTTAGGCTGCATTACACAGCCTGTCAGAGAGTATCACTTAAAGTTGCTTCTCTTTCCTGTCGTCTTTGTCAGTCAGTATAAGCCTATGCCTGAAAATTCACTAACTCCTATACCTGGAGTCAGTTTCATAGCAGTTTATTTTTTTGGACATCCAGGGTGTTGCATGTTTGATACTCTCCGTCATGAGCTCTCTAAATTTGTCATGCAGTGTCACGTTATGTTGTACTTATGTAAAAAAGAAAAAGAGATGTTTTTACAAATTTGTCCACAGTCAAAATAGATAATAAATAAATTAATCTTTGTTGTCCTTGAGATTTTGGATTAGGCTGACAGTTAAATTATGTTTCTGTTTTGAGCAACTGTCGTCTTCAGCCTGCCATTTAGTAGCACTCATGACTGCTAAGAAGAATCAATACTTACTATACCACAGCTAATACATTTAGTGTGCTTACTACTCAAAAATGTTCTTTTGTGTAGGTTTAACTTACTAAAATTTTTGTTCTCCAATGCTCTGTAGGTACACATTATCCTCGCAAAACATTGTGCATTGTCAGACTTAAGATTGTGCACAATAATTATATAATCATGGTAGCATAACAATATTAGCATTAAGCTCAAAGGACAGCTGAAGCATACAATATGTAGTTTAAATTGATGGACTCAGAATGAGGTGTGACAGTAGAAATGGGATATTGTGGTCTAATATGACCACACTTTGGCATGCCATGGTTTACAGTGTACAAATACAAGGACCCCTAGGAACATGTGTATGCTATAACACTACACCCAGGTCTGAAAACACCATGTGATTTTATGACTGCACTGGAAAGTACCAACATTAAAAGACTGCACTGGGATGAGTCAGGTGTATTCTATTCTGTGTACTTCACTATTTGCCTTATAAGTAAAGCAATAAGCTCTGTGAACATTACTTGCAGCACAGGTGATCATCGCTCTTAGAGATGAAAGATGTGTCTTCATATTCATTTTTATGGTAGATTAGCATAAAATAAGCACCCCGTAGTATAAAATGTTATTTATTTTAATAGAATTTCCATCTGCCCATCCCTTTCAAACAAGTATTTTAAGAGTTAATGAACACATTATCTTCAGAGCAGACCTTGACTGTGAAATTAATTAGACAACATAAAATCCTTATGAGGCATAACACTCCATTTTGCACATAAATATTGGGTATTGCTCAGTGAAAGCTGGAAAATGGGTTACTTAAGGCAACAAATTAATAATGTCACCATTTTTAAGATGCACCGGTGACAATATGACCTCAGGACTTGGCCAGAGTGCTTGCACTTATTGAGCTGCCAAATGGGTAAACAAATTAACTTTGTTACACTTGATGATTAATTATTAATCTGGTTATTTTCAAAAGTAGGCATATACACTCTGTAAAGCAGTAACACACTCTTGGTTAAGTTACATGAAAAACATGTTAACTGAATATTTAATCTGCTCTTTAGATTGTAATATGTTCAAAACCCACAGCCATTAAAAGCATTACTATTGTGCCATACCATAATGTACAAGGAAAGAATAAAATACAGAAAATATGTATATCTGAACATGTCAATACATTTAATGACAAACTTCCTTTGTTGGCAGAAAGGGGCACATACTGTAGGACTGGCTTATTTTTCTTATTCAGTGTGTTAACATACCCACTTCCTATTCAGCTGTTACCAGATTAAGGACATACTCCAGTTATTATAACTAATAGACAGTAAAATTGAAGCCCAAATGACAAAATTGCTTCTTTGTTACAAGTAAAGGAGATAAAGGATAATACTTGAAGTTTTGGACATGGTTTCTTCCAGACAGCAGTGCCAAAGAGAAAACATCAAAACACAATTTACTGATGTTGGAAAATAGTTCAGGACCACTTCTCACTGACACGCGACAGGAGATACACTGACTCCTCTGTCTCTAACCCACCAAATGATTCGAATTTCACAGAATTCAGATCCAAAAATGTGTCGTTTTTGGCGATATTACAACTCTCAGCAGTACAGTTTACGAGTATTATTCTTTAATGCTTCTTATTTTTTCTAAAAATACTCAGCATACTTGTCAATTGCTTGTGATGGGACAAAAGAAACTTTCAATTTAACATTTCAAGTAACAGAACTTGTGTTCTAATAGTGGGTTATTGTGCTTTGTACATCCATCAAAGCAAAAGACAGCAAACAGCAGGAAGATCATAACAACAAGATCTTTCTCTTATTTTGTACGGATAGAAAAATTATACCTGTAATCTAATGTTTGAATCCTTCCAGACAGTAACCCAACTACCATGTAAACTGGGGAAATCCGTCTACTGTGATCCATGTGCTTTATTCAAACTATTAAATTAGTTTGATTACATACAATAATCCGGTTTAGTGCATGTTAACATACTGATTGAGAATTGCCAATACAAATTTACAGAAATTTGATTATTTGAAATTCAACACCTTTAAAGATTCAGTCCCTGAAGTAAAAAAAAAAAGAAAAAAAAAGTTTAGGGTATAGTGTCAAGATGCGTTTGCTGCTGTGCAATTTCTATCGCTCATAAACTGAGTACATATTTGAAGCGAGGATAGTATGCATCCCGACTGCAGTTTGTAAGCTTACATGTTCTCCTTTTGATGTTCACATGATTTTCATGTTGAATTGTATGGGTGCCTCAGTTGGACTGGCCTCCTCGGTTTCCTCTTTACGTGGCACGTATTCAACCTCTATACTTGACTTAGTGTTGTCTTTGCCTCTACTCCAGAGGAATAATATTACAAGACAGAAGAGGACAACTCCAAGGAAAGAGATAAATCCCATGGTGGTTGCAATGATAAGTGTCTTTACATCAAATGGAAATGGAACTGTGGCCCGGGTCACATTGGCGCCTTCGTCACTGGGCTGGTTGGAGATGAAGGCAAATGTCTTGTTTGGCTGGTGGGGCCAATTCGGTGAGTAGCTATGCACAAAAAGGTGAGCGGCTTTGGTGTCATTGCCGGCTGCATTGCTTGCAATGCACAAGTAGGTGCCATTGTCCTGGATTTGGGAGTAACGCACCTCCAATGTGCCCTCGTTAGACACAGAAAGTCTTGACCCCACAGTTTTGGTAGTGATGTACTCCTTCTTAGGGGATAGCCACATTATCACAGGGACTGGATCACCCTCTGCTTGACAAGTAAAATGAACTGTGGTTCCTTCATCTACATGGCTTTCTTGAACCTTGTAATCCACGATTTTTGATTTCTGGCAGATGAAATAGTCAGAAGGGAGGATATCTGGGAAGTCCTTGAATTCTTTTCCTTGCACAATCTCAGGCGAAGCACACATGGGCTGTTGTCTGTTGAAGTTCAGCCTCCAACGCCGCCGGAAGACCCAGAGCAAGCGACAGTCGCAGGCTAATGGGTTGCCAAACAAAGCCAAGGTCTCCAGGTTTCCCACTGAGTGGAAGACTGACTCCTCCAGGGTGCTCAGGCTATTGCTGGATACATTGAGTACACGGAGGTGATTGAGTCCTCGGAAAGAGTAGGGCTCAATGGCAACTAATCTGCCACCAGCCAAATGAAATGCTTGGAGCTTCTGTAGATTGAAAAGTTGGTTCCCTTCCACAGTATGAATGGGATTGAAAGACAGATTCAAAAACCGAAGATGTCTTAGGTGACTGATGGCTTGGTAAGGGATGACAGTAAGATTACAGTTTGTGACAGACAATGATGTGAGATTGAGTCCAAACAAGCATTTTGGGGTCATGGTATCCAGGGCGGGCATATGAGAAATCTCCAGCACTCTGAGCCGATACAGCCTCTTGAAGGAGTAATCCCTTATGACAGTGGCATTGAGATAGCGTAATCGAAGTGACAACAGGTTATGCAGATGGCTAAGGGCATCAGTGGGCACTGCGGCCAGATTCCATCCCTCAATGTTGAGGCTTTCAAGGTTGCTGAGGCCATGAAAAGATCGAGGTGAGATGAATACGAGGTCATTGTCACCCACCTCCAGAGCCCTCAGGTTGTACAGCTCCTGAAACATATAGTCAAGCAGAATCACAATTTTGTTTTCACTAATATCCAGCTGGGTGAGGTTGGTCATGCCTGTGAACACCCCCAGCTGAATGAGCTTCAGCTGGTTGTTGCGCAAACCTAGAATTCGAAGGTTCATAAGGTTGCTAAAAGCCCCAGGTTCAATGGATGAAATAGTGTTTTCGTTAAGTTGGAGCTCTTCCAGCTGAGGGTAATTAATGAACTCCTCAGGCCCCAGAGTTTTGAGACGGTTTTTGCTGAGGTCAAGCAGCCGTGTTTCAGTGGGGATGCCCTCAGGAAGAGCAGCCAGTCTCCGTCGATGGCACACGACTGACCGCTCTTGAGCGTTGCAGTCACATCGGGAGGGGCAACCAGTGGTGGACCCAGAAAGGACGGTGCCTAGCATCAGGATCAGGATGGGCTGCCAGCATGCCACCAAGTAGCTGTGCCCTCCTGCCTCCCCAGACACCATCCTACTTCTTACCTGTGAAGACATGGAAAAAAAGAGGTTGGTAGAGTGGAATGGTGGTACAGTATCATACTAGAAAAGAAAGATCCAAACAGATAAATGGAAATCATATCTGTCATTATTTTCTAAGAGACCAAATCAGGATTCCAGTCAGACCCTTATCACGTTTTGAGTCTTAATTAAACCGTGAATAACAATCATATGTCCTTAATTCCAACTGAACACACAAAATGAAACAGACTGCAGAAAAACAGGCCGCATTGTGTATTATTCGTAATGTTTCCATTTGTAGATAAAGTTGTCCAAATGTCTGAAAAACTGTATCTTCAGTATTTGATAATTGTTTTTCTACAATACGTCCCTTACATTTCATAACCATATGTAATATCACTGAAATGTTTTCCTATGATATGTACACATTAGACTACATTCTATGAAAACACTGTTTGCTAAATACTGTGCCATTACAGATGAACCATTGATTTTCAAATCAATGCAAATTTCAGATGCTACTGAATCCTCCCAAGTTACAGGCAGATTTTGGCTATTTTGAGCTACGTACATTTGTTACATGTAAAACCTTTGTAAACTGTATTTTCATGGATATCACATGCTCTTGTTATGTTTTTATCTGCATACCATTACAAAGATATAAGCTTCCTTCCCTCTTTACTTGCATAGTTTCATTGTGGTGGCTTTCGTCACAGGTGGTGAAATTCTTAGTGTACTGAAAACAATTGCTGCTTTTATTAGTGACACATTGTCTCTGCTCATACGATGTATTTTTCATTAGCAACCAAAAAAGTCACAGTACATCTTGAAATGGTGCCTCCAAGAATTTGCAAGTTTAACACATCCTATGTCACTGCTGAGCTGTTGACCCCCTAGTGATATAAAACAGAGATTGCTGCCGTAGTGTAGTGATAAATGGAGAGAGGGAGATTGTCAGAGGACTTTAAACCCCTATTTGATTTTGACTCACGGGAACTTTAACTTGCTAAAACCTTCAAGCTCTACTTCTCCCATCAATCATATGATTTAAGTCACAACTATATCTGTGGGACACACTCTTAGAAGAGTCTCATGCACAGTAAGAAATTACATTATGGTTTGTTTGTTATTGAGAAGACTGGCCTTACCAGTGCTTTGCTTACAAAATGACAGCTTGGACTTAATTGATGTTTTTACTTCAGCATTTTTATCGAAGCAAAAAAATCATCTAAAAGCCTTACATTGTAAACAAAGCACTAGCTTATGTGATCAAGAGGTAGCAGATCTATATTGCTTTACAACTGGGAAATTAAATTCCACCTTATGAAATTGACAATAAACAGTGATGTAAAGAAAGGTGTCTTTGGGAAATTCCATTATGAGAGGTTAATGCAGTCTCTGTCCAAATATTCATCATAATGAGCATTGTACTAGTACATGGGAGCTGAAGGGGCACTGCATGTTCTTTCTGTAACTCATTCACCATAGAAGTGCTTTTGTAAGTGCCCTTGAAATTATCGGTGTAGTGCTTTTTAGCACCTCTTTGGCTGTCTACCACACTGCTGTCACTTTAAAAAGATATTACTCTTGATGGCGAAGATTAGAATGATCTTTTATTGCACAATCACAAATTACACATCACCCTAAGTGAATTAAAGTCATGGCACTAAGGCAGCGTGGACTGTGGTGTGACTAGTTCCAATGAAATGGTAATTGCAGCTTTTATTTTCACTTCCTCCAGAACTGTAAATTTCTGTTGGTTGCATATGTCAGACACATTGGGTGTCAGTCCAGTGTGTATTGGGTATTGTAAAAAGCAGACTGTCAAAATGTAAGTGTCTATTGGTAGTTCCTTTGTGAACTCCCACTCCATTCTGTCTCACACTAATTACATGAATTTACAAATGGATAGCATGTTGAATTTTTCAATGGGATAAACACTTTCTAAAACAAAAACTGCAATTCAGTGTGTTTAAAGGCAAAAATCTCATACATAGCATAAGCACGTTGTGACAGATGCTAAACCTTCGAGTGAAAATGAAATATTACCACGCTACTCAATGCAGAAAATGGGTGACATGTTTATCTGTTTGACACAGAATGTGATTTTTTATCTTGTCAAGTCAGGGATATGAATGAAGATGAGGCTCACTGATGTCACTGCTAATCGAAAACAAGCGAATGCAAATGCAGTGGTGATTTTCTTACCAGAATGCCATGCATGATTTATGATTCAGAGTCTAGTAAGGGCAGGGTACTATCTTTGTAATCTGGCCTTACAGCCCAGATCTGCTCACTGTATCACCACTATGTTTTGACCTTGAGCTGTAATTCTGAAAAAAACAAAAGAAGTTGGCAAAAAAACCTTCCACTTACAATAAGCCAGTACTTTATATACACACTGTAGTCTTTGGATTAAATTTTAGCACTTGATCTATTAGTCCATGTGTTTTTTGTCCCCACCTTCATTCTTTCCGTTCCACTTTTGATGGTATTATGCAAGGACAGAGTTCCAGTGGACAAGCCTTTCTACTCCTGTCCTTCTATGACTGCTTGCTTTTTCTCTGTGGACCTCTCACCCTGATGTAGTCTTCTCTCAAAAGCATGCTCAGCTCACCATTAGACCCTTGTTGCCTTGAATCCCTGCATCTCCTCTCTTATGGTGCAATGTGGTTTGATACAGGGCAAACCGAAAAGAGGTGTGCATTGCTAATGGGTCACTGAATGTCTGCAAGCTGCATGCAGACAAATGAGTTATACGCATCAGTGTACACATGCCCTTTGGTTGTTTTTATTTATTCTTAAGTACCTTGGTTGTGCAACACAATGTTAGAACAACTAATGGGATATTGACAAAATAACATAAATAGTTCATGAAAAATAACTGTAAAGTTACCAAAATGTGGTTGCAAATACAAACCAATGAACACTATTTGTCAGCTCCCTATAAACTGCATGCTGTATTTGTCTATCATGTCCCCGCTAGATCGCATCAACTTGTGACCACTGTCAGAAATCATCAATATAGCATGACCTCTGAGAGTATTTCCCTTCATAAATTATTTATCTTTTTGCTTTGATTGATGCACATGCAGTTTAGACGCAGATGATTTGTCTATTTTTTCTTCTTCATAGCTTACAATTGCTGCTTATTGGCATTCAATAATACGACCGTCCTTTGTAGAACTGTTTTCTAATTGTGATTAAATACATCAGACTTAAAGACTTTTTTCATAAAGATCATTTAGTAAAGTGAAAAAACTGTGATGTCTTTGGTGGACAAAGTTTGTTGAGAGTCAAACATATATAGTCCATAATTTCTCGTGTACAGCCCACGTTTCACTCAGCAATGCTCTCGTTTCTGTTGATGGCGTTTATAAATTATCGTACTCACTAGACTACTTCTCACTTCAGTTTTCTAGCTATAGGTTTCTTCATTATAGAAGTGCACAGCGTGCTCATTAGCACCCATCTTATTCATGGCTTTTTAAGTGGCAAACTTATCCCAAATGATTAAATTATTCTGCAACTGTTAGAGAATAGTGAGAATGAAACAAAAAGGAAACCACAGCTGCAAAGTAAATGTGTATATGATTAAAAGATAAAGATAAAGCTTCCACTGGTGTGTGCTCAACCAGGAAAATGTAAAGCAAACATTTAAAAGTCAAAAAGCAAACAAACAAGAAAATCTTGGGGGTGGGCTGCACAGAAGTGGGAGATTACAATGGACAAGTCTTTCAGAATATTGAGAGGCTCTTTAAGTATGTCATGTCCAAACAGACACTTTGACATTTGGCAAATATTTTCTTTACTTTTTAATGTGTACTTTAAATATCAACACAGAACACATCAAAATGTGTTAACGTCGATCTTCCAATTCGTTGCATCATAATTGGTATGTAAATATTCAGATGGAAGCCAAATCTCTATCATGTACAGACCTACACACAGCTTATTATACCAACAGTAATGATATTGCAAATATACAATGACCTGCAATAATAAGTATATTTCGATAAATACTTGCTGCATTGCAGTTCTGAAGTGTCTGTGTTTACCCGGCAAGGCTTGCCAGCTAATCTACATCCTCCAGAAGAATAAGCAGTCAGATATGAGAAATCCCATGAAAACAAATCCTCATTGAAAGTCTAAGATAAAGGTAACAGCCCCTGCAAACCTAAAAAGAAACTGCGTGGCCTGATGTTCCACCATGCCAGGATCAAAATTTTAGAGGAGGACAAAATGGTTCAGTGCATGGGAAATACTCCTGTTGAGATGCAGAAACACACCTGCATGGGGTCAGCGAACTCTCAATCTTTCTTTTTTTGACAGCAGTATCCTCTAGTTGATAGACCTTTCAGCCAGAAAGACATGCACTTTTGCCTCAGAAGTTACGCAGAAGATACCCACACTCAGACTTATTTTTGGAAGGAGATAGTGTCAAGAGAAATAAGGAGAGTCTGCATAATTATCGCTTAATCGCTGTTGAAGACGAGCAAACACAGAAGCTTCATTTTGAAGGAATGGATCATGCCGAAAATGAAAATGTTAGACAATATTTAATTACCTGTGTCAGTTTGTATGCCTCCTTAATGCACAGTAAATTCTCATACTGAAGCTCTGACAGCCCACTCCATACAAAACGGGCTGGCAGTGGTAGTTCCAAAGGGAACTAAATAACTCCAAAACTAAATAACTAAATAACCGACCCACTCAAAACACCTCATGTCCCATAATCCAGTGTGATAAATGTTCAGAAGCCAAGCAATTGCTAGTCCAAAGACAGCAGTATTCATAGCATTTTTTCAGTAAAACTACATTACTGCAGTGTTTCTTCCAAAATGATTTTTCACACTCTTTAAGAAACAGTTCATAAAAGCTTAAGATGTAAAGAAGTGTGCGCCGGCAAAGCTCTGTGCCACTGTGGAAAAAAAATTATGACCACAAGTCATAATATTGTGTATAACATTACATTGGCACAAGGAAAGGTGAGGAGAGAAACTGAGCCTACTGATTGAACTGGAAATGTCTGCTTGGACATAAAAAAAGCAAGAAAAGGCAAACATGTACAAGGAATAGCCAAAAATGAAAGAATAAAGTATGATAGTATTAGGAGAAGGTGATGTGGAGCACGGATCATTTCAAATTTATTGAAATGAATGGATAAGTAGTTTGGACAAAAAAAAAAAAAAAAAAAGGTATATAAAGTCGAAGAGTGATTTTCCAGCAGATGCAGGCAGATACTGACGCTTTGGCATTCATGCTGCATAGTTTTCCGTTTGACAGGTGGCAGTGTAGATGAATGGTCGTGAAGATTTCAGAGGACATGGAATAGCTGATCATAGAAGCCTGTTTTCCAACTACACATCACCAACAACTGTGGTTAATGGAACTGAAAATAACAGTGTCCATTAAGCTTTCCCTTTGACGGTCCCTCTCAAAGTACCTTTACTGCACTCTGACCAACACGGCATTCATCCAGCTGTCAGGAAACATGGTTGGCCATGCAGGTTGTAGGCTTTTCTTTTAATGTAATATTTATTCAATCCCAAATCTTTTCAACACAAAAACTGTTGTCATCACGTGAGTGGCTGTTTTTCAATTTGCATAATCACATAAGAAGAACAACACATATTTTCTCCGCATTGTATTTTATCGCACAATAAAGCAATAATTAATATGAGCTTTTAACAGTGGGCGCTGCAACCCATTTCACTGCACACCCTGCTGCATATGTACAATGTGAGAATGAATTGTTCTTTCTTTACTCTCATAAAGGCATGCCCTTTCATGTTAAGACTGCAGACTGCATGCCCCTCCACAAGACCATTACTGTGTTCAAAGGGTGCTGGCTGATAGCAGGTCAGTAAAAACTGCATTGTTCTCTCATGTTCTTCTTCTATACTGATGACCTGGTATTAAGCAGCTTCAAGATCAGAAGGCCCCTCTCATCTCCTGTG
Source organism: Chaetodon auriga (assembly GCF_051107435.1). Classification (NCBI taxonomy): domain Eukaryota; kingdom Metazoa; phylum Chordata; class Actinopteri; order Chaetodontiformes; family Chaetodontidae; genus Chaetodon; species Chaetodon auriga. The sequence continues at coordinate 28,422,338 of NC_135074.1, read as the reverse complement.
TGGTCAGTTGACAAGGCTAACCTTATCATCTTTGATCCTCCCAGCTTATGTAGTGCACTTCAAACAATTCGGTGGATCTTTAAGACAACTCGAGTGCCAAGGTCAGATGGCACCAGTACTTTCAATATTATACAACAGGCCTTTTCTTGGAGGACATTCGGATATGTTGTAGTATGAAATGCACAGGTGGAGAAAATGATGACGGCAGAATTCAATTTACCAGTTTCAGTTTTAGTTTCAGGATCCTGGTATTGTGCCTCCCAGTTGATGTCATTGTTAACAACACCTTTTCTAAGACTATCCTCAACTATGACAAAAATATCTCAAAATGTCTGCTGCAGCAAAAGGCTGCTCATGATTCCCTGGAATTACAACACTAGATAAAAGAACTGATGTGGATCACCACAGAAACAAACATAAACAAGACACACCCAGTAACAACAACAAAGCAGTACAAAATCAAACGAAACAAAAAAAAACTGATTGACATCAGTCTAACAACAGGAATAGGCAACACAAACCTTCCTGCATGACAAAGTTGATGTCCCAGCTGGAGACAGATGCACTCATAGGTGCCACGGAGACAACTTTTGGTTTCATATGCCACAACAAAATAAAAAACATGCCACACAACTCTTCTCCGATACGTCATGCCTCATTATCCTCATCTGATATAATCAACTATTTTGCCCTCCTCGTGGAAGTGCTGCATGTTTTCATTTTGATGCATTAGCATTTAAGCTCCGATTGGTCTGCACCCTGCTGTTCATGCATACTTAAAGTTTACAAACTGTTGGTATGCCACAACAACACGTAGTTTAGTCATGAAGGAAAAACACATGCACACATACACGGAGCATATTTGTTTGGACCCTCTGCCGTGTATGCAGACAAAGATTCTAAATCCATAAATTGAAAACATTAAGTCCTTCCAGTTACAAACAATGTTGTATTATATGTATATATCTGTGTGTGTGTGTGTGTGTGTGTATATATATATATATATATATATATATAAACACTAAATTCAGGCGACAAAGTTTCTCTTTGGAGTTGAAGGTTAGAGGCATGTGCAAAAACAAAGGAGAAATCGTAAGTGTTTGCTGTTGACGCCTATGTGTCACTCCTGCTGAAATGTGGGTGTCAGCTATGCTTGAATAAAAGCTTTCTACTACTCTTAGAACTACCTTGATACCTCAGAGTACCTTGGATTTCTCTTTTGTTTTTGTACATCGAATGTATGATATGTGAATCTATCTTGCTTGCATTTTATTTTATAGTTCTGGAAATGTTCACCTCAAGTATAATTTGTTTTGTTACTATACATTAACAATCCTAAAAATACAATATACAACGAACATGACTCTTAATGTCCCACCTTGCTTAACTTGACTAGGTTCCGTCTGATTGGTTGGTAGTAGACCTATACAGCTTCTTCAGACTGTACCATAGATGTCTGGTTACTATCTGTAAAATCGTTATATAATTTCTGTAGTTGGATTAGATTAAATGTGAAGTATGGATTCACCATTACTATGTTCGAGAAGTAAAGAGGCCAGTTGGTAACGGAATGGTTGTTGATTTGATACCTGGAATCGACGGGGATGCATTCAAGCTGTGAGCTGGGTGGTGTTACATTTATGGTGAGCAAAGTGTAGGAACAAAATGGCTCGTAACACACTGAAACATTGCAAATTCCAAATTAGCTGTTTTGAGATTGTATTTTTCTTTCATGAACTAATGGAACACTTTTGCAGAATGGATTGTTTTAAAATTAAATTTCATTTAGCAGCTTTGACCAATAGGTCCAGAAAGCCATAGCCCAAGAGCCTTCAAGTGTTAAGAGTTCTTGTGATGAATGTGGCCTAACGTTGGCCCGTGGATGCTTACTCATTCAGTTTACACTTAGATTCTGCATTGAAACTCTACTTGACTCTTTGCCGAGCCATGTGAGAAATGGTCCAGTAATTGCTTTCATTTTGGTCCTTGTTTGGTGAAAAAGTATCTCTTTGGGTTTCTAGATGTTCGACTGTCTTTGCCAGGCACTCGACTCTCCAAAAGATAGTGGCTCCTACTCGACTATTTCACACTGGGCAGGTAGTGCACAATCACATTGTGGGGGCTTTTGAGCTGTAAGCTTTTGAGCTTGGAGCAGCTGCCCACGGTTTTATATGGGGGGGTCAGTGAGAGCCAGAGGGACTCAACCAGACGGCCCGGTGAACCAAAACAATTAACTGGAAGAGGGTGAAAGCTGCACAGAGCTGCAGGCTGCTCTGTTCATTCTCTGAGATCAGCAATACTAACAACCCTTTTAGTATTTTCATTTAGTGTTGATATGGAAAATATTGTTTAATGGAATTTTAATTTGCCATCCAAAGACTTCCTCTTCCTTCTTCTTCATCTCTTTATATTGCTTTTCAAGTGACATACAACCTGTCTTACACTATTTACTCAAATTCTCTACTCCCGTTTGGTCCAACAACACATTATTTGTTATTAGATTAAAATTTAATTAAAGACATGATGCTGAGATATTTGCATCCTGCTGGACTTGTACTGGCTCAGAATCAACAAGATCAGTGAGATCCGATGACAAGAGACGTTAAAACGGCCAAATAATCCCGGTCCACAGAAAATACTGGAAAAAACAGGACCCTGGACTATATTTAACCTGTTATACAGTATTACCATGCAGATCTGTTTCTTGGTTCATTGACAAAGTCGAACAGTAATACTACAAAAGAGGATCCTTTCTTCATTAACACCCATTCCTCTTTAAAGTCAAGTAGGATAAGCTGGAAATTACACAAACCTTTATCCCCGACTCACCATCAGGGAATATAAAATGTTTTGGACTGGAATTGAAAAGAAAGGGCTAAATGCCATGCTGACTGCAACTTTACCTCAGACAAGCCTCTTACAGCCCTTCATAGAAAGCACAATGGGAGATTTTGAGAGATTTTCACACCAAATCACTGAGGCAATAATCACCGGCTACAGAACAAATATGAAGTTAGAGTGCCTTGGCACTTTTTGTACCTCTGCATGGCTGGGGCTGAAGGAATTATGTGTACGTATGTCCCATTCTCATGAACACAAAATCTCAGAAGCACCTTGAGGGAATTTCATGACATCCTGGACTCATGGGTGAACTGAAGTGATGCACTAGTGGTCAAAGATCAAGGTCACTGAAAACCTCACAAAACATGTTTTTGGCCATCACTCAAGAGTGAGTATGCTAATACAAAATTTCACATGATGAAGTGATTTTATATCCAAAAGCCAGCAAGTGATGGCGAGGGTAACTTTTATGTCTGCTGAAGGCACCATTAATGCTGAAAGGTGCACACAGGTTTTTGAAAGCAGGCCAATGCCAACCCATATTCTGCACAAGTTACAACAGCATGGCCTTGTAGGAAAAGAGTGTGGGTACTAGACTAGCCTGCTTGCAGTCCAGACCTGTCATTGAAAATGTGTCTACACCACCTCTTGAATTAGTTATATTGAGGGTGCTCTGAAAACCAGAATGCATCAAGAACAGTGTCTAATCGGGTGGATCAGGACAGGACATGATTATTAGAATGGTTATGTCATATTGTATATTCTGTTTAGAAAGTTATTATGTAGCTGTTAGTAGGTTGCAAGCTATGCTCTTACCCCTACTGTTGAGTGATCTGCTGTTATGTGGGACGAGGCACAGACCGGAGCAGGAAATTAGCCTGAGATATTAACTGGACAAAATCACTGAGGGGATGTAGTGGTAAAAAAGGGGTAAAAAAAAAATGGGTAAAAGGAGTAAAGTATGAATTCCCGCTATTCGAGTAATGATAAACTCATAAAAACACAAGATATCTTTAACTACTACTACTATTACTACTACTACTACTACCACTACATCCCAAACAATCAAATCAACAGGGCTAATGCAAAATATTAGTAGCTGTGACAAAGTTAGCTAAGGTTGACTGGCAAATTGGTTTGGTGTTTCAGCAACAGTGCAATCCTAGTTGTAGCTCATTTAAATTCAGTCAGTGGGCCGAGCAGGTTCATTCACTGGCCTATCTTTCCCTATTCTCTATTTTCAGTCCATGATAGCGGTTAAAATAAATGGCATGTTTCTCACCTTTGTAAACAGTCAGACTCCTGCGTGGATTAACAGACTGTGATTGACAGCCAAAGCATGCTGTGACAAACCATCAGCGACAGGCTCGACTGAACCAACTCAAAGGTGGTCCAAACACCTGATTCGTTTTTTTGTATTGTTTGTTTTTGTCTTGCTGAAAATAGTGGAATGATCATTAATATAGGCTGCATAAATATGATCTCCTGATTGAGGGGACTGTATGATGTTGTGTAAAAGACAGTAAGTGAGGTGGCAAAACCCTAACATTGCTCCCCCTAATTGAATAATGGTGATGCATTTTCTCCACTTGCTCCATTGCTCAGGAACAGTGTGCTGTGGAGCCAACACAGCATCCTTGCTCGTTTGCACACACTAATATACCATCTAACTAAGCAAAACTGCAAAGGGACATTATGAAGTCACTCAGTATCGATCACAATTAGAAACTTCATCTAAAACCTTATAAATATTGCCCTCATCAGCCAGTTGCTAAAAAAACAAAAAATTTGACACCCTCCTTTCTTTTTGGAAGACCCACCTGCAGCTTTACCGTCTGTCTTTTCTCCTACCGGCATTACTGTTTCAAAAATAAAAGCGCCAGCCTTTATAATGTAACAGAACAAAATGAACACTGCCTCAAGATACCTATAAAATGAATAAACATGAAAGAAAACAGATTGTTTAGTCTTTATTCATATTAGAACTACATATTTATGTTAAAAAATGACCTATTGTTATTTTAATTCCCATCCTGCTAACTGCAGTTGACTTTTTCTTCCTGCCTCGTCCCAGTCACGTGATGAATAGTGAAATTGACTCCCATCCCAGAGGAATCCTGTGACCCACAGGATTCCTGCAAAAAACTCAGCCTCTACTCTGTACTAATATAAAAAATAGTCTCCAAGCGAAGGCAGCATGTTTCTCACGGGAAATTGTTCACTAGAATCATACATTTCAATATAGTGATAATTTCCATTTTGCCAAAACATCCTTCAATGGCTTCACATATATTATATGAGTCTGGACAGGCATGGATGTAAACTGCAGCTTGGCTGGGTGGCGGAAGCATGCAGCCAAGAGATGGTAACATCAGCCTTGGTGTTGATAGAGGAATATGGCATAAAGATGCAAGAGGATTAATTGCTTACTGCCACAGTCCTCACAGTTTAGAGTACACAGAAATACAGAGCAATAATTCATCATGTCCCTTCTTTCAAGTGAATCCTCAGTCCTCCATCCAACTAGCCCCTAACTGTCTCATATTTTGCATAAAGCTGTTATTATTAAATTTAAATGAGGAAGGCTGCTGCAGAGCAGCAGGACTGTGACCTTCTGAATACATTTGTTGAACGCAAATTTGAGTATCCTGTGACAGATCTGCCTCCGTCTGTCACCTCGCCATCCAGCAGACACTTTATAAACACTTGGTCTGGTCTTTACCACAGTCACTTTCACCATTTCCTTTTCAAGGGGGCTGATGTTACCCATTATACAGCAGCATCTTGATTTCATGTGGATCTCGTTTCAGAAAATGCTTTAATAGTAACACCGTAGATGTCGTCTGGCCAGTTTATACATTGCTCCTTTCTGGGGCATCACAAATGAACTGTTATGTGCAGGAGTGCCCTGATTTCCGTTGTAAATAAAATGGGCTATAATTAGATCCCGAAACCCAACATGAGAAAAATAAACCGGAAGAGACCCTACAAGAGCTTCAGATGGCCAGGACATTATTCTGTATCATTGTTCCTCATGTTGAGCACGTACAGTATATTTTCATTCCAATATACTTTTGTTCAGTACTATGTAGACTGCTACGTCACAGAATATTAAGCATGTGACAGCAAGGAGCAAACCACTGTGAAAAAATGAACAGCAGCGCTGCTTTGATTGCATCAAGCTGCCTTGTTTGCTTTGGAATAGACTGAAGTATAAATGTGTGCATCTATGCTTTTACTGGTATTACTAATTGAATTACCAGTGCTGGGGAAATAATTATTGTCAGTTGAAAGACAACAACACCAAGCATCATTTTTCAAGCAAGAAATGTCAAACATTTCATGGTTCCAGCTTCTTAAATTTGCTACCTTTCTTTATGACATGTGACAGTAAATGAAGAGTCTTTGACTTTTGGACTGTTGGTTGGTCAAAAGGAGAAATTTTTATTCTGGGAAACTGAGATAAACTTGATATTTATAGGCTCAATGATTAATCAATTAATCCTGAAAGTCATCAGCGGATTAATCAATAATGAAATCATTGTTAGCTGCAGCCGTAAACCTTTTGACCTTTTTTTCCTCAGATGTCAGAGTGAAGCGAGTTCATACAGCAAACTGCTTATTATTACTTCTTTTTTAAGTATATACACTATTTATGAAGAGCAGTGCAAGAACCTCCCTGGACCCCACAGATTACACAAGCTCTCTTTGCGTCACTTGTTACAGATGATTCAAATATATTACCATGGACTGTTGTATGCACACACAACTTGGCCACTGAGCAGCCTCAGAGGACAGTGGGGCTTGTGTGCCTTATATAGGTACTTAAACAACAGGCCCTGATTTCCAGTGAAGGCATTTGAACTAAAAGCATCTCAAAGTATGTTTGCCATGTTAACAATTAGGTTTTTGTGCAAAACACTTTGAAGCAGTTGTCTAGTCTAAATTATATACAGTACAATCTACTAAAGCTCATGTTAAGTACTCAGACAGTAGGTTAGCGGTGGCTGAAAAGGTTCTCACTAATCACATGGATCATCTCATCAGAACATTTAGCAATGCTGAAAATAGTTAGTTGCATGCAAAATCATATACACTAGGATCCGTTGTAGAAAACATTATAGCTGGTAAAAGAAATACTTTTATATTAACCACATGACTAATTGTGATGTGAAAGGCTGTGCTCGCAGTGATGAACCCTGAGTCAATGGATCACCTGACTGCAGTTCCCCTCTATGTGTTTTAGCGTCTTTTAGTTCCTGCAAATTCACTGTTCTGGTTCAGTCACACCACTCTGCATGATTTCCAGCCACAGCAGGCAGCTGTTTTCAGCTAAAAGCAGAAAAAAAAAAAAAAAGAAGCTCTGCTAAACCCACTGTACTCTACCTGCCAAGCACCACATGGAAGAAAAACAAACTGGTCACTAACCAGAGACGTATTGTCACATTTTCCAAAAGAGCCATATATTAAGGAGTTGGTGAAGACCAAAACAGCAAACCTATTTACATATTTAGAGGATATGGAGCAAGATTAGCATTCAATTAGAGGCATATTTATATCGCCCCAGTAAAAATGAATACAGTATTCTAGCAGTTTGCTCACAGATTCATCTTTATGCTGTACGTTAATAGTACTGCAGCCCAACGTGTCCCCCTAAAGCTGGGGACAAAAAAAAAAAAAAAAAAAAAATTGAATTGAATTGATGCAGGTTAGATATTGTGGTAATCTATAAATGTGTTTATATAACATACATTTGCATCTTATATAATCAAATCAATGTTAATTTATTGAAATGCAGGGTAATGTAAGGGTGATAAGAAATTGTACGTTTGTTTTCCAGTCTTGATTTACGAATGTAATATGCCCACAAACGGCCCACAAATTTTATAATTAGAAACTTATGCTGGTATTGCATTCGACACACACTGAGACACTTACAGACGTGCAAACAGAACTGACGATAGATTGCAGAAAAAAATGTTTGCCCAGTAATAATGATTTCTCCATCAGATGTAATTAGAAATTCCAGTCATACACGTTCATGCCTTGCTCATTTCAGTCTATTGAAATTTTATTGAGCGGTTTGAAGCTGCAAACGTGCACATAGTGACACGCATAAACAACCACCAAAAACAAAGATTCCAATCAGCTGTCATAACCTGATTACAGGGGCCCAATTAAGAGCTTCAGCTCATAAAGCTTTGACGTGAAGAGCAGACCCTTCACTCAGAGACTGTCGGAGGTCTGTCGTTTGCACAGGTTGTTACTGCAACAACCAAAAAAAAAAAAAAAAACAGAGAGGAAGAGTCCCCTCAAAGCTGTCTGTCTGCTGGAGCGTTGCAACCACGATTATGAAGATGCAAATAAAACAAGCAATGGAAATTAAACTGGCCTGCGTAAATAATATGGCATACAAAGTTGCCCATCACCTCCCACACCCACCCTCCCCGCCACCACCACCACCCATCTGTCTAACCTGTGGCAACTCAAACACCTGCATAGGATCCCTCATAGCCACTGGAAACAGCCAACAGCAGAAGGCTGCTGAGAATGAATAAGTGTGAGTCTAGATGAGTTTACTGGCATTTGAAGGAACATGAATGTTAATGAGGGCAGATTAGGAAGCAACAACAACCACCCTGGCAAAACACTCAGAGAGAAACACCAAACAGACACTCCTGCTCAGCCTCACACCTTTAACTGTCATATAAAAAGGTAGGACTTAAAGGTGTGTATGCATGCATCCGTGCACAATACAATGTTTACAGTGTACCTGTGTTTACATAGACATCATAAAAAATATCTAAGCTACATACATTCATATGTTACATGCACACATGTGTGTGTGTTCCATAGACAGTGCAAACCCAGATTGCACAGCACACAGCAAAATGAAATCCATCTGGATGACAAAGCACAAATAAGATCTGGAGCTGTCTTCAGTGAATAATTCTCCTTCTTTCCATCCCTTCCATTTGCCTACGATACACAATTTTATTCCTGACATTAATTTGCTCCCTGGCGATCCCCTGGCCCCACCACTGCACCATAATAAATCTGATCCAATGCCTCAGTGCTCAAAGCCCACCATAGAGACAGAGTACTTACCAGGACTGTCATGCAGAGAATTCTAATTCAGGCAGCTCCATGTTGCCAAGGAAATTCAAAATGCCTCCGAAAGCATGGAGACAGGGATGCAGGATTCAAGACAGGCTAGATTCAAACGGGAAAGAGGGATATATGCAGCGATGAGAATCCCTTGTCTGAGGGGCATTTGAGAAATGCCTTCGTCCTCTCCAGATGCGCTAAATCCGGCAGCACTGATAGGCTGACATGTAAACACACAGGCGGCTCTGCTGGCTCGCACACGCTCACATACATGCTGCACCTAGCAGAGACAGAGAGGAAGAGGGAGGGGCAGCTGATGAGGGAGGTGGAAGGAGGAGCTGCAGTGCATTGGGAGAAAGAGAGGCACAGAGCACAGGCGGCGAGGAGAGTTGAAAAGAAATGGAGAGAAACGTTCCCTGATTGCACCGGCAGCGTTTTCCTCTGATTTTTGTTTACTGTAGTTTCCCTATTTTTGGAAGGATGAAATGATCTGGTTAATAGGAATACAGGCTAGTGTGTGTGTGTGTGTGTGTGTGTGTGTGTGTGTGTGTGTGTGTGTGTGTGTGTATGGGGGGGATCAGAGTGATGTGAGTGGCTACAGTAGAAGGGGGGTTAGAGAGGGACAAGTATGAACATGCAAATAAAGCTGGGGGATGAAGATGAGCAAAAAATTGATGGGGGGTTATGATGGGGAGGAGGGAGGGATGAAACTACGGGGATATAGAGCAAATGAAATTCAATTCCTGCAGTATGCAAACCTTTGCTGATAATGAGAGGCAGCTTAAGACTTTGGTGGATAGGGATGGATAAGTACTCTTTCTGTTTTCAAAGATTTCTTGCCAGAATTGAGGATTAATGCCACCCATAGTGCAAAGAGAGGTAATCATCAGACAGACTCACCTTTGCTGTGAGGAGTGGGGATTGGGGGTGAGAAGCACAGGCTTAACGGTGCTAATGGTTATATGGGGCTGGCATACACATGCTGGCAGTGCCAAGGAGGCTTCACAGTCAGGGAGTGTTTATGGGAGATTATGGGGCTGAGGATTTAGTGGAGTGGTGGTGGACATGATGGGCTCCTGGCCACTGAATGAACCATGTGACAAATGTACGGCTTAGAAAAAGACGTCTATGTTTTACTTTATGCATTTAATTCCATATTTTTTATTGTTTCACAAGAAAGAAATTTATTTCATGTACTTTAATTTTTTCCTGTTTTTTGAGACCAAGTTATGGCATATACCTTCTTCAAGGAAGCCCACCCTGCTTTTGTACTAAATCTGTTCGACAAACAGTCTGAAGACAGAGCTGAAGACAGCCAATGGTGGCACATCTCTGCTGCACAATAAAACATACAGAGGGAAAAGAATTATTCAGGCAGTTTGAAAAGGGGAAGCACTCTACACCAATACAACATAAAAAATATTTATGGCTCATTTCACCAACTAGAAACTAATCTAAAAGAGATGAGTTATGCACCATGTAAGAAATAAAACCAGATGAAAGGTGAGTTTTGAAGAAATTTGAATGGATGACACCAAGGATAAGACCCACCAGACAGGGAGCAGGATGAATAAATCTCATTTTTTACGCTTTGAATGGGACTGTACCCACTATGGCCACTTAGAAGAGATTGGACTGCTGATTCATGACATCTGCATTTACATTCAATGGTGCCATGAATTTTCCTATTTCTGTGTTAGCAGATGAAGGCCTTCAAAACCATGTGACTCATAGCTTATGATTTGTGACTGGATTTGTTCCTGAGACAGTTAAAAAAACATGAGCGTGTTTGTATTGTGTTGTTAGAGAGTTCAGTCTCCACTATGGAGATATTACATTTTAGGAGGGGGGCGCCCTCTTTATTAAAATGAAAGGACTCAATTCCCATAATTAATGTCTGCACATATGCAATAACTTTCTACTAAGATGTCTTTTTGTTTTTTTAGAATAAGACAGACCTAGCTCAGAGCTATGAGTTACTTGCCTGACATGACCCTGCCCTGCATGGATCGAGTGAGTCAGCAGCTCATTGATTCCAATTGAGAACCACAGTTCAGACAGTTGGGATGAAACATAAATACAAACAGAAAACAATCACTTGCAAAAAAAAAAGCTATGTTTACTGACAACGGTTTTCCAAAGTGTTCCTGAGCCCATGTAGTAATCTCCTTTATCCAATGATGTGTTCGCAAAGTGGTGAACCTCGCTCCATCCTCGCTTGTGAACGACTGAGCCTTTCCAGGATGCCCCTTTCATACCCAAACATGATACTATCACCTGTTACCAACGAACCTGTTTTTGGAGCATTCCACAATTTTCCCAGTCTTTTGTTGCTTGTTTGAAATGTGTTGTTAACAGTTTTGCCATTTCAGCTGTAGTTTTTCTGTTTACAGCAGACCCGTTTTAAATATAAATATTAATTCACACCCTGCACAGCATCAGGGGCAGTTTTGGGGTTCAGTATCTTGCCCAAGGATACTTCGGCATGTGGACTGCCGAGGCTGGGGATCGAACCACTGACCTCCTTATTGGCAGATGACTGTCTACCTCCTGAGCTAGAGCCGGCCCATTTAAGAAGTCTTAAACATGCGCTTGAAGGCTACATACAGTATCAAGGTTTGGACATGTTCAAAGAGTTTTATTTGTTTTAATTGTGTTCTGAAGACATGAAAACTTCAGCTAACAGAGCAAAACATGTTTTTTATTTTAGATTCTTCAAAGGAGCCACCTTTTGCTTTTGCAGCTTCGCACAATGTGGGCTCTAATCTGTGGTGCCGTTAATTGTTTGATTTCTGAGGCTGGTAGCTGGTAATGAACTTATCCTCTGCAGCAGAGGGAACTGTTGGCCTTCATGTCCTGGGGCGGTCCTCATGAGAGCCAGTTACACATTCACCATCAGTTTGGTGGTTTTTACTGCTTCACTTGAAGATGCATTCAAATGACTCCAAATTCTTAATATATATGGAATAAATATTATAATCTAAAGCATGTCGTGCTGAAGGCTGCTAAGCTATAGTTGAATAATTGCCGTTCAGTTTAGCTAACAGGCAATTCAAAGTGTAACCTTTGAATGTGTGCGATGATCGGGATTAAACGTCTTTGTTGACTGAAGGGTCTCAGATGACCCGCAGTTCAGATTTTGCTGCACAGCTCAGTTCTGTTTGTGGGGGCTTGGTGCCAGCTGATGAGCTGCTGCTATTCAAACCCAAATACTCAATCCACAAGCTGAATGAATACTGTATACGACCACAAAACTGCTGTGCAAGCTTGTTAACATCTGAGCTTTATCAGTGCTCTGTGGTTTGTGCTTGAGTGTGTCCTCCTGCAACAATGATATGATCCAGTGTGTTTTTATAAATACGGAAATCAATGGCCAAAATATGACGTTTATGCTTTTTTTTCTACATACAACCATTTAATACTGCACTTACAAAGTATATATAATGTTGCTTTTAATTGGGCAGTGGCACTGTGCTATATGTGGACATGGACACTTGCCAATACATACAAATTCATGATTGGCTGAGTGCGTAAATCTCTGGAACTAGAAACTGTGAAGCTACAACCTGGAAGGCTTCAGGAAGTCAGCCGCCTCCTCCAAAACATCCAGCCAAACAACTTTGCAGCTTAAAGATACACTCCCTGATTTATTTATTTTTCGCCCAGTGCACTGTTGATATTTTATTTGAGAGGAATAGTTGAAAGCACCAGTACTGAGGTGGAAGGAAATATTGGAGTTATGCAGCTATTTGGTGATATATCAAAGTCCTTTTTTTTTTTGACCTCGTCGTCCATAATAGGCTGGCAGGCTTTAATAGTTAGCAATATCTTGTTTCGACATGAGAGGGAGAGTTTTTCCAGTCTTGCTCTGTGGCCTGCTCTTAGTATTACTGACAGTGCTGACGTAGTTTATAATTTTATAGCAGTCACTTCAAATAGGTCAATGTGACATTATTTAGTCCATCCAGACATCCACAGAAGTAAGAAAATGTAACTCCACCACACAGTATTATGGCTAAAAAAAGATAACTGCTGCTTGGTTGGTGTTAAAATGTTTTAGGGTAGATTTTTTTCCATTAAGCCTGATCACTGAGGATTTAACACCAAACTGCGCTCTGTGTGTGTGTGTGTGTGTGTGTGTGTGTGTGTGTGTGTGTGTGTGTGTGTGTTTTCAGACCTGCTATATCTGGTATTAAGTGTCTCACAGGCAGCTGCTAACATGTGGCGGTGTTTTCCCAAAATACACACAGCAGCTTCCGTCTGAGTCTGTGTCTGCAGGAAAACTGCTGCAGCCCGACGAAGAACAAATTCTTTCGGAGAGCGTGAGTGGTCAGCTGTAAAGAGGCTTCTGCTGCTTGCACTCAGCACTACACGTGGAAGCCTGAAGTCATTTTGACTTGTTTATGTCATGTTCAATCATGATGATGAGGAGGAGGTAGCCCATGAGTTAAACGTAGGGCTTAAGAAAAGAAGAGGTTAAATGTCAGACCTTAGAAAACAAGAGGAGATTCTGTGCTCGCAGCTCGAGATCAGATTTCTGTTTGTGTGAGAAATAAAATACATATTAATACGCAAGATGCATCTTTAAAAAAATATAGACAAACACACAGAGGATTGCATGAGGTTTATTTACCTCTAATATTGAATGAAGGGACTGATATCTCAAAACATCAAAGCCTGTTTCTCAAGCTTAATGAGAGCTTGGCCTCCCCGGCTCCATCATTACCACCATGATCTCACATAGCTTATCAACACGCTCCATTCTTGGGGAAAAACACTCAGGCTTGTTTGTATTCTTTAAACTACTCACAGTCATTTTGCCTGGTGCTCAGTCCAGGATGCAGCGACAGTGTTGCAGATACACGCAGATAGCGACTAGCTGACATAGTCAGCAGGCTTGTACCATTAGCCTTCTTCCTGTTAGTCAGACTGCCACCAATAAAATCCCTATTGAGCCATATTCTCAAAAGTCTGGGGTAATATTTGACTTATTTGATAAGCATACAAACTCAGTAATAAGAGTAGTTACGTCTTATTTACATCTAAAATCTTGAACCCATAGTGAACGTTATTCATGTCTCCATCATAACTGGTCTTTGCTGTCCCATCTGTACCTGATTGTCCAAAATGCTGCTGCAAAAGTTTTTACTGGCACTAAAAAGAGAAATAATCTTTCTCCTGTGCTGGGCTCTCTTCACTGGCCTCCAGTGCGTCAAAAATTGATTTTAAGATCCTGCTGTTTGTTTTTTAAGGCACTCAACGGAGCATGTTTGAACTGTATATCTCAAATCTCTTAACCTGTCACATCTCTGTGAGATCCTGCCTTTGGTGGGGTTATTTCATGAAAGTGAGCAAAGCCATTACTGCAGCTGAATACGGATTAACCCAATCTTATTTGAAAATACTGAGCTAAAATTTAATAAATCAGCGAGATGGGTTCTTAAATTCCTAAAGCTGCTCTGGTCAATATTTTTCGATTACGATCCATTGACTAAATGTTGCGAATGGGGATATATGTTGTACGTGAAAGCATGCAGCTGTTTTCAGTGAAAAAGCTATGAAAAACCCGCAGTATGCTGCCAGCACAAGCAGACGTCTCGCTGGTGAACAAAGTGGAGCATTTAACTGCTAAAGAACCAGATATTTCCCTCAAGAGTTCTTGAAGATCAAAATGTATTTATATACAGCGCTTTTATCCAAAGTGCTTTACAGTATGCCATGCAAGATGCTGGCCTGACCATCGGGAACAATTTGCGGTTCATTGTTTTGTGGACAGGAGGAGCTGGGGATTGAACTGCCACAATACAAGACAAAGGTCAAAAAACAAACAGGGCATAGAGAAGCAAACTACACAGTGATTGAACACCTCTGTACTAATCAGGCAGCTGAGGCTAGCATCATTACACATTCTAACTCATAAAAGAAGATGTCTTCAGAGGGCTGTGGTTGATTTGTTTTCTAGCATACAGTAAATATTTTAATTGGTCCGGGTGTTGTACACTTAGTGATTCCAGGGAACGTCTAGCAGCAGAATGTGTCCACACAGGTTGACATGAATCGCAAAGTCACGTTTTCACAACAGAGACACACTGGCAGCCTAATTAGTGGAAATCCAGAAGAAATGCATATGAACAAAAAACAAAAACTCGCAAAGACAATCACACACATGGACCAACACTTCAGCGCAGAGCTGCAGACAAGGTGAACGAGGTGGAGTGAGTCAGAAAGAGAGAGGTGAAGTCATCCAAGTGAAATGTTTATCACAGGGTTTATACTCACCAGCCTAAAGGATTAAAAAAGACTAAGTGAACATGCTTAAAAGTCCGGTATCGCTTCTTTTGTTGTCCTTGATTATCACTGTCAAAGCACAGATAAAAATCACAAGGACAGCCCTCAAAGGACTTTGTCAGTATTCGGGTAAATCAAATGTTAAACAGCCGTAGATATGGTCCTCAATTATTCAGTTTTTGACAGATGGTGACTAAGAATGTGTGAAGAATGGCAACGATGCAGCTGGATAAAAAGACAACGGATGATTGGCAGCCCGATATGCATGGAGTAATGAGGCTAATGTTTAATTAACTGTATCTCCAGACAGTAACAGCACTGGACTTCAGTGATATCACTGAAGTGTAAAGTATGGACGGACTGTATGGATAAGATCAAAATGGTATTGATGTTTCAATTAAACATTCCCAGCCTACGGGTTTTGCAAAGGCAGCAGAACTTTTTCGAAGTGACAGTTTTTCCACTTGGATGGATAATTTTGTCCCCAGAAGAACTGTCACATTTATATTGGAGCCTTTCATCAGCTGCCACCTTTGTTCAGAGAACGCACTGACATATACAACCGATGTGAATGTTCACTTAGAAATGATTTCCTGTTACTCTCAGTATTTTACTTATCTTTACAATTCATGATCAAACTGTGACTCAGTGAGCTGCATATTGTATGTGTGTGTATTTGTCCAAATGACATGACATCTTCTTGGAGTTAGCTATAATCCATTAACCAACTGTGAAGTAAAGGGTAAAGCCATGACCAAAACCTGTCTTTTGATATAAGGAAATCCACATAACAACATGTGCTACTAATGTCTTACATATTTGCGTAATATCTTAATATCTGTTGCTGTGTAAAGCAAATGCCAATAATGTTCATAATACATCTCTGTATTTTCAGTATGATCATGAGACAAACCTAAGTGTGAACAGGAATGAAATTTCACTGACTTGGCCTTTAACCAAAAATAAAGTGAGTAGGATTCATTGACGGAACTGATAAGATTGACTTTAGCTGCCCAAAACTTATAAAAGAGCACCACCCTGTGGATCAGAGCTGTCATGACAATAGTGAATTTATTCATGTCTGCATTATGCTTTTGTTTGCACATTTCCTGCAGCATTTTCGTGTTTTTTATGTTGTGAAGAAGCCAATTTATCTGCAGCTGCTTGCCATGGGCCAGAAGCTGAGCAGAACTAGAACGAGAGCCATTACATTCAAGAGAAAACATGTTATTATCTACAATACATCACAGCTTTAACTCACATTAAAATACGCAAAATGTCTTTACATCGACAGTATTTGCAGACACTCACAGGAGGAGCATCTCATTTTATTTGACAGCAGTGCTTCTCATAGTTGTCATTTGAAAGAATCATACCAGCTGCACAGCTGGACACAAAAACAAACCCACAGCGCTGCTAATATTATCACACGCAGCTGAAAATGTTTTGCACAGACACTTTTATTCAGTGAATAGCCAAACAGACAGCTTCCTCTTGCACGGTGCTGACTGCACTGGGTGCATGTAAAAGAAAAGTCTATGAGTGTGCTATTTGAGCGTGACATATCTGCTGAAGATGTTTTTTCCGTTTTCTGCTGCAGTGAGGGAATGTGAAGAAGAAAGAGAACACCTGTCCCTAAAATTATGGAGAATGCCACTGAGCACACAACCGATTGTGTTTAAAGTGCGCATAATTGTGTAAGCTGTGAACCATGTCCACCTTCCATGCTTGGCAGTCATGCACCATTTCCTGTGACCTTGCTTTACACGAGAGAATCTGAACTGATTTTGTGTGTTTTCCATCATTTTGCTCTCCAGTTTAATTATATTCAGAATGGATTGTGTTTTTGAGTCATTGTGCTTAGATTTATGCCATATTGAATTTGCTGGAGTCCAAGTTCCTACATTTAAAACATGATTTTTCACACACACACACACACACACACACACACACACACACACACAGAGTACATTTTTAAAGGTTTTCTCCACAAAAAGCACGAGCTGGAAACACCTGATTTTGTCTTTATAGCATGTATGAGCTGGAAAAACAACATTCACAAGCAAGAAGGAATATTATAATTTGGTTACAAAAAAAAATTCTCTTCTTTATGTCGTTAAAAACATCTCAGTCTACTTGCAGGTGTCAGTTGTAGATATGGGATTTAGAGAATTTGGAAGGAAATGCCAGAATAGAACATCAGTCATTAGCACATTTTCTGTTGTTGAATTTCACAATATGTATTTAAATATATGTACATATGTATTGTTTAATTTATTCATTTGAAATTACATAAAGACAGCCTGGAGAAAAAGGAATTAACACACCAATTAAATAATGTAAATAGTGTGTGCACAATGTAAGTTTAAAATCAAATGAAATGCAGATACTGTATGACTTAATTTAACCACAATACACTTATCTATCTTATCTTAATAACAGATAAGATAACAACAAAAGCTTTAGAAAAGCCCCCCTTAGGTTTGATTATGATACAAGCTTGAACTGTTTAGTGCAGATATAATATTTTCAGGCTTATCAGAATTTTATAAGCCCTAAAATTCTCAAAATAGATGATATGGAATTGATGGCATGTGTGTATTTAAAACCTCCCCGTCTGCATATAAAGAAATATTAATAGCCTCCGGTGTAGTGGGATATATCACTGCACTGAACTCTGCTTTACCCAACTTCTCTTAGCTCCGAAACTTCCCACCAAGTTTTAGATCTTGTGATTGGGGAATAGCTTCTGGTGCTCGTCAATTCACTGTTGAGTTTGCACAGTAGTTTCTATAGGGGCTTTGTCATCTCTCAGTATGGGAACAGCATGAGGGAGCAGAGTTTGCACCATATGGTGAACGTGGTCCTTTAAAATTTCTCTTCATTCTTTGGTTATTAGATGACCATTCAGAGTAATCAGCGACCTAATGATTCCCATTAGTCTCTTTGACTGTCATCACAGTTTGAATAGGATATTATTACAGATCTATCCTCTAGTGAAGGCAAGGGCAGCCCAACAGGGATTATAAGTAAGCTGAAATCAAATGTTTGTAACCGTTTTAGAGCAAAAATAAACCAAGGCATGTAATGAAATTAAGGGGCTCAGTGTCAGGTTTCAACATAAATTAAAGCATCTCAAATGTTTCCGTTCTAAGAGAGAAGGGAGATTTTTTGCACATTACGTGTAATCATCTTTTCTTTATTCAGGTTACTCATCTATCAATTACAGGCTGCTCTCACATCCAGTACATGCAGAATATATAAGGTAGATTTGTGTGCCATGTCCTCAATAAAATGATTCAAGGATTCAAGGATTGATTGTCATATTTATGAAAAAAACATCAGTGGATTTCCATATGATGGGAAAGTTGTGTCCTGGCTGCTCTCCAGTGTACATAGTATACAGTAATGCTACCATGCATACTTTTGCACACATACATACATAAAGTATAAAGACATGACATATAAAACACATGAAAAACAACTAAGTCAACAGCTTTCCAGCACATCTGTGAGGCTGAACTTAAACACAGTGGTGTTTTTAGCTATATGCTAATGGATCCATGCTAACACGCTTACAATGACAATGCTTACATGCTGATGTTTAGCAGCACAATGCCCAATACTGATACCTGCTGAACTGCACTATATGAAAACAATAGCTGAAGCTGATGGGGATGTCATTTGTTTTGCAGGTAATGTTGGTAATGTTCTGACAAGTTAAGATTTTGATGCTACGTTCAACATTAAGTGAATTAACAAAGTTATTATGATGCATCTTGAGGGGGACATAAGTGTCTGAACCCAATCCAATAGTTGTGGAGACTTTTCACTAAAAACCACAAATGTCAACGTTATGGTTGCAATAGTCAGTAGTAGAAAAGTCAGTAGGCTTCATTCTTTGACAAATGGAGTGTCTGTACACAATTTCCTGGCAATCCATTCAGTGTCTCTTGAGATACTTGAGTCTGGACCAAACTGGACTGGCTGACAGTGCAGTACTGCCATCCCTTAAGCCATCCCACTGGAAGTAAGGAATTACGTATGGAGTGTACATTAGGAGTTATGTATGGTGTCCAAGTCATTTCAGCATATGCTCACACAAAATTTTAATCCAACGAGATGTAAGAAAATATTAGAATTGCTTGGTTAGTTATCATATTGTTATCATCTGCTACACTCTCTTAAATTAAATACTTGATTCACACATCATGTTCTGGACAGGATCTGGACAGTACAATCAACTATACAGGTAATGTTTTGCTCATTAAAGCCCCATGACTGCAGTCTGAGTCAGGTTACTGACTGACAACAAGATAAAGTCCCCCCTCTACAAAAGCTGTTGTCTATAAGAAAAGAAAATAAGAAGTGTTTTCTATGACACCATAAAGCGCCACTCTGTACCGTCATTGGAAAAGGCACCTCTCACACTCTGCAAAGTGCTGGCTGGTGATACATGAGCTGAACGGAGATTTAACAAAGTTGAGTGTTTTGATGAAGTGGGCAGGACTGCTGACTTCTTCTTTTTTGTCCACTTAGTTGGAACAAAGAGCCTGTGTAATGCCTCATCACTCCTGTAAAAAGCTTGGCTGATGTAAAGCTCACGCACCACCATCAGTCTCTGACGCCAGCTGAATTACATGACAGCTGCTTCGGGGTACTTGCTCTAAGTATTTCTCTCCCCACATCAGCAAGTGGGCCTGTGTCTGCCCACGAGAACCATCATAGGGACCTACCTGCCTTCAGAACAGCTCAGTTATGTGGGACCCTGGAGGGCCATGCCCAAATTTACTTGCACCTGTCATAGCCACACAGTGGCAGGTTGTCAGGACAGCCAGAGCTATGCTGTACTGTCCTTAATAGGGAAGTTTCTTTCCTCTGCAATGGCACCTAGTTGAACAGGGTGAGGAACTAGGTTTCCATGCTATGAATGTGCTCAGCTCTGGTTAAGGTCTTTTATACAAAGCAACAGAATTCTGATACCAACATTGTTTATTTAGAGGTTGTTCTTCGGATGAATGATGATTGTTGTGTCCTCGGTCATCTGTGTTTGGTTCAGGGTTAGTGTGAACCCTCGGTGCCAGGAGACTGTCCATTTGCGTTGAGTTGAATACAAATGATTGAATTGTGCTGCTGCAACATACAGTTACTGTCATTCATGCAGCTTGACGTGCATTGTCTAGCCACAATGGTGTAGACCAACCCGAAAACACATGACAATACCCGCAATTTATATGTCCTTACTTGTTAATTTGAGAAAAAAATCTCTCTCTCATTGCTGTCAGTTGTGTCATTATTTGTTATTTCGGGGTCCACTTGAAATGGCCTTCGGAGGACTGGCTCAATCTGTATCATATTTTTCACTTGTGGACTGCATTACAATGAATTTCTATAACAGGTGCTATGGATAGAATTTAAAATATTTGCAAAATATAGTAAATGGTAGAAGTAGTCATAGTACTTATTCCATCATAATAATACAAATGGTCATAATTTTTACACGGTAGCTATCAGAACACATTTACCACGTGCTTTAAAGGGGGAAGACAAGATTTAAAAAAGTTATAGTTAAATAAAATCAAGCAAAACAGAAATGTAAGAATAAAGCTTGGTTCTGAGAAAGTATTTAAAATATGTGACTGATTCTGTGGGGTTCAGATCCTCAGGCAGGGAGCTATAGTTTATTTAAAAGTCGATAGCACCATGAAAGAATACTCCATTACAGATCAACCATTTATCCAATATCTATATCCACTTATCCCTTGCAGGATCACAGGGGGCTGGAGTCTATCCCACCTCACGTGGGTAACACATGAAGACAAACAACCAGGCAACCGCATTAATATAAACTTATATTAACAGCAAAAGCTGTTCAAGTAACCAAAGTAAAAGTTCTCATAATGAACTGTCTCCAGCACTGTGATATTGATGTATTAACATGCAAGCAGCATTTTAATGTTGTCACTGGTCCAGGTGGCACAGAGTCTAGCTCGTTCATCATATTTTATGGGCGTATCGCATATTCTGAATGCAACACCTTAATCTGCAAAGTAACTAGTACCTACATCATCAGATAAAGATAATGGATGGAATTGGAAAGGCTGCTGCTATTGTATGAAGGACAGATAGAAATTGAACTTCAGTACAGTCCTTGGCAATATTTCACCTTTGGACAAAAAGAGAGAAAAGAGAATATATTATGTACAAAAAAGCTCTGCAATAAGCTCATTTACTGTAAATGTGTTTGGGAAAGTTTAGATAACCAACGTTCACACATTAGCTCCACTATGTAGCTACCATTAGCAGATACAAGTCACTTAACACCCATAACCGCACAACACGACCGACTACAAGCCGTACACAAACATAGCTTGGTTATGGAACCACTTAGTCTGAAGAGAACCCTGTCGGTCCCTGTGGCATTTGTTTCTTTCAGTTTGATTTTGGAGAGAGCTCCCAGCAGACGTACTAGGCATTCCCTCTGTGCTGCCATCAACAACAGAATCTGACAAAAACAACTGCATGTCGCTGCAGCATTTTAACTCGGTTATAACCGTTGGCTCGGCTGGGTCTCTATCCTCCCTACTCGTGGCGCAGCCGCACTTTGTCAGTCTTTATCATTTTGTCATGCGGTGTGGCTGGCTCAAAGATGCACAGATAAACCCGCATGTTTATGTCCTCCTGGCTCGTGCTGTGGCCGGCTGACTGGAGGCCCATGTTTCTGTTGCAGCCTGAGCTCTTCCTGCAGTTGTTTGTCTGAATTCGATTTTAATCGTGCATCCCTGTGTGTTGCCTGTACCTCCTGTAGTCCAGACAGCAGCTGATCAGTTACAGTCTTTGACCCTTCACTGTTCTTCAGGCTTCACTCTATATGACTGGATTTCCAATCCAGCTGTTCAAGTGTTTCTTCACGGTAACTGTAGTATTTGAGCTGCTGCTGCTGCTGAGTCCATATGTGTTAGCGCTTACCTTAAATTCCATGCTTGCTTGCAACTTTCTTTCCAAACTTTCAGTTTCGAGTCCCAAGTTTATAACCCACAATGTGACCTTCTACAGCTTATCGACATAATGAGACACCGCTGTATAAAAATGGCATCTCCTTTAATAGCTGTCAGTATTACATGCAGTGTAATATGTGGAATATATTTTCACACAGCTGACATTTTACATTTCAATCCACTTAACAGAATTGTATATTATCCAGTTTTTAATCTGTTCTGTTCCTTCTTTCTATCTTGGGTAACCTTTTACCTTTCACACACTCAAATAATTTCAATTATGGGATGCAGTCAGAACATTTTGTCCGTAAGATGAATGTTTGTTCCTGGACTTTGCCTGGATTGGTGGAGATTGAAAATGGATAGCCTCTTTCAAATTCAATTTAATATGTTTTTAACTCATAGGAAAAGGGGGTGATTATACTTTTCCTGCCTCAATGTGCATTCAGTTCTTCAATTATCCACAAGGCTGATAATAATAGAAAAATGTTGTATCATTTTAAAATAATGGAGTCTGAAGGATATAGGAAAGATTAACCTCTCTAAAAATGTCACTGTTCACTTCAAGCATTTAATGTGAAATTGACACCATTTAGCTTTACGCTATAAAGCCCGTGTGCTTGGTAGTGTCTGACATAACAACAGCAGTATGCTGTTAATACTGCTGTATCTGCAGCATTTTGTTTATCCAGGTCATGCAGCAGCTGTGCGACAGAAGCAGCTATGCGAGGACTTAAAGATGCCTCACTGCCTCTCTGAGAGGGTTCAGCAGTTTGGAAAGAAAAACAACAACAATATTAACAAAAGGCACAGAATGATGAGTTTTCTTGCTGTGGTCACTGCTTGAAGTCCCAAACACTTGCAGTTTAAGGAACCACCTGAAGATGGAAGTAAAAATCCACCGATGAGTTTAAATAGCAGACAGCCTCTGAATTACGAGCATTGTTAATCCTTTCACCTCAGACAATTCAGTTTGTATTCTTGAAATACTTCATTCTTCCTTCCCCTCTGGAGTCATGTGTTAAGGACCCCCACCCATGTGATGGCACAGCAGTGTGACGAAACCCGAACAATTGCTCAGATAGAATGGGAAGCGATTTTATTTTCTCTCTCTGGCTCATACAATAGTTCTACCAAGAGGGACACCTCATTTCAGTGCAAAGTAGGTGCTCAAATCAATATTATATGCATTCACAAATTCAATCTCACACAATTCTCCATCTATGGAACAACTCCAATTTGTGTTTCATAGCGTGACAGATGAGAATCTTGGCATCTGTTTTTTTTTCACATTTCGAAATTGCAACCGCAAGATAATGTTATAATATGCAAATGGAAAAAAGCCACTATCCCGGGATATTCGTGGATTACACAAAGCAGGTGCTGTATTTTGATGGATGCAATACATATTTTAATGAGTTCTTAAAAGTAAAGTCACCAAGAAGGTATGATCCTATGTAGTTTTTATAAACCTTGCCCCAAAATATTGCACATATAATGCAACCACCTTTACACTCCTGTCAATTTTTTACTCCGGTGAGAGCAAGAGAAGGTAAAATGGACCCAGAAATGGTCATTTAATGGCACAAAACCAATCGAAGAAGCAACACTGAACTGTTCGAACGTAAAACCTGGGGGTGATCACATGGCAAAGCTGCTGATGTTACAGAAACTAGAAATCTATATGTTTATAGATCTCCAAATGAATAGATTCTTTGCCTGGAGCTGCTCTATGGCGCATATAGTAACAATCAAGTACCCTGCAGCAATAGGCCTATCTCTGTATTCTTTTCAAGGCCACAAGTCTGAGACATGGAATAAGTGGGTATTGGAAAACTGCCAGTTTTTATATCTCAGCAGCAGAGCAATGCAACCACATAACGGCTGTTATACATTCACCACTAGTTGTAAAACCTTGGTCCTGACATTGTGGAAGTACATCTATATTGCAGACCGATGACAGTTTCATGCAAACATGAGCTTGTCTCACATGAGCTCCAGCTGACCCTCAAGAGGGTCAATATGAATATGTTGTTCTTCTGAGTGAATGGAAACATGAGCATTATACATAAAGTTAGCATCTAAATTACTCGTCCCAGTCTCCTATATATTCCTCCCACGCTTGTGAAAATATTTCCACATTCAGGTTAAATATTCTGCTCTCTGTGTCCTTAGACCTTCTGGGTCAAAATAATCCTCCCGTAATCACAGGAATAATTGTTACATCTGTTATCATTAAGTTTTGGCCACATCACTGCCAGTCCGAATAATTGGATTTGCATGTAATGTTGCTGATGTCGGACTTTAAGCTTATTCTGCTGTGAGTTGCTCTTCTTCCCAAGATTATCAACTAAAGCTCTAAAATGTAAAGTATAATCAGCACTTAATTATACTTGATGATACATAATTAACTTAATTCATAATAGTCTTCTTATAACAATCACATGGGTGAATAATTTGCAGGGAAAGCTGTTTAGCAGTTTTTGCCTTCACTCAGAGGATGCAGGGTAAGTAGCTCACTGGCTAACAACCCCACAGAATCACAATAAACTGAGGCACAATCCCACACAAATGCTCCTCTCCAGTGGCAGCATCACCATGGTTTAAGGCCAAGGCTCTGCTCTGGGGGTCTTTCTGGAGCATTACAATGCATCAGAGTAAACAAAGCTGGACTACAATGACTGGCTTTTCCATACTGGTTTGAATCATGCGTGGTTTCAAAACGTCCTGTACTGTGTTATCATACAAATCCATAGCTGCTCTGCCACTAAACGTGGATGTCCTGCTGCTGTCTCATTGCTCCAAGTGGGTGTCCTGGCATCTTACTACAGCTTCATGTGGGTGTCCTGCCAGTTTATCGGCTTTAAATGTGGGTGTCCTGGCATCTTGCCTGTGATTGTGGGTGTCCTGCTACTGACTTTGGTTGTTCTACCATTGAAGCCCCTCCGTTAGGCTGCTATGTTTAGCTGTCCAGCAGCCCTTAGCATCGATGTGAAGGGATTGTTGCCTCACAGCTGAAAAGGCTCCTGAAATTGATCAAATTGCACTGGTTACTTAAATATATAAATATATATATAACTTAAATAGTTCAACCTCTTGAACACCTTAGTGCAGTTTAATCAGAAGTTAAAAAAAAAACAAGTATTCACATGTATGTCGTATTAACACATTATCACTTTACTGGTGCTGTAATAGCCTTTATATTAACTTAAATATTCAAAGCTCAGGTATATTATGAAGGATGCACTATAACATAAGCTGGAAATGTAGTAGATGCTTGATAATTTAAGGCATCCACAGGCTAGTGCTCTACTTTTTGTAGAAGGATGTCTTTGTGTGTTAAGTACCTGATGCCTCATTTACCCAATTCAGCTTCAGGACATTGACGTAAATTATGATCTCCCTTTAAAAAAAGCTAAAAAGATGCTGACATAATTAAATTGTTGTGGTTGTGACATGTTGTATTTAGTTTGTTGGCAGATGTTTCTCAGCCTTTTTTTTTTTTTTTTTTTTTTTTTTTTAAAAGGGAGTTTATCGAGCTGTTGGTATGGTGACAGAGTTGGCTGATTCAAGCTCAGCTGGACCTGGTCATGGGAGTTGACCTGAACTTGCTGAAGATGACCTACTATACAAACGGTTCATGATGTGGGGTCTTGGTTCTCCAGGAGTCTCTAATGGAATCCCAGAAAGTGTCCTTGAAAATTGAGAAAGTAGTTTTCAGTCATTTCCAGTAATTGATTTTTGAAAAAACACTCTTTGTTATCTCACACTATGGTTGTATTGACGGTATGAAGGATTTTAAAAAAGTCTAACTTTGGCACAGAGAGTGGTAGTGTGGAACAAAAGCACCGTGGTCAACAGGTGTGCTTGCAGCAGACAAACACAGAGATTAGCTGGTGGAAAAAAATCAAATGAATGCAGCTTTAAACATAATTAAAATAGGGATATCTCAATCTGTTGTCCATCTTTTCTGTCTCTCAGCATACTTTATTTTCTTGGTGCTCTGCAGGGGCGGAGTACACAGCTGAAACTTTACAGAGAAACTTTAAAATGTGCCGTCTCCACCAGGTTGGTGTGTTACAGGGTTTAATAAAAGCTATTTTTGTTTTGCGCTGACATATTTGTTGGATGTGACATGTCTTGGTTTCATCTGAGCAGATGTTTCACGTGTAGTGTACGCTGTACCTCTTGAATATCAGGAGCTAACTACTGACCAAGAACAGCTGTGTGGGGATTTGTGCTTAGTGACATTAAAGCTGTTTATGTTAGTGTCTCCATTCATTTGTTCTGAGCGTGTGATGACAAACTAAACATCTCAGGCGTGATGTTGAGAGCTTATGTCAGCACCAGTTCTGTGAAGGCACATTTCCATACTTCTGCTCTGAGAGAATAACCAGCTGACAGGGAAGTGCCTTAAGCTTCAGCCTTGCTGCCAGACTTCTCTCTTTTTTTGTTTTCTTTTCCTTTTTCCTCACAAAATGTTGAATGGCACTGTAGATGTTGAGAATGGAAATTTATGCAAGGGAATGCTGGATTTTTTTTCTCTCTTCTAGTGCAAACCCTCTGTAAACATACATAATAGACTATGGAGATTTCAGTACTTGCTAACTTATCTTCCTGAGCTTAATATTCATGTGGAAGAAAAGCAGAAGAGGAAGGAGGAGCATCTTTGCAGAAAGCAAACAGTCATTGGTAATAGCGGCAGCGTTGCTGACAGGCCATTGTTTTAGCGAGCTCAGAATCAGGATATCTTCATTTTGCTACTTAAGCAAGTGTCAGTCAATATCACTGTCCTTGGACATGTTCTTGCAGATGTGGAAATGTTGCCTGCTGGGACTGCCGTAGCCTGGAGGTAAAGACAGCAGCTTGCGACCACAAGACTAAAACTTAGATAAGGAAATGTGGACTAAGAAGTAAGTACTCTTACTGCCAAGAGCGCCTACATAGTAGGAAATGCTGCAGGTTTTATTTGTCAAATCCACAGGTGAATATGCTTCAACTGTTTAAATGTGACACAGGATGTTGCTAAATAGGATAGTCTAATGTACATTATGCTGGAAAAAAAAACTTCCATGGCCAAATAAAGGGTGTAAAAAGAAAACAAAAACAACTAGGACTCATGGCCCTTTATGCTGGAGTCAGCTAAAGAATATACAGCTTCAAAGGCTCATAGACTCTTTGGCCATGCCTACTGTGCTTTGACAGCTGGTAGGCAAACTCTGCCTTTTCCTTACTTTTAAAAACTCTCATAAAGCTCTGTGAACACACACGTTTATACTTCTATTTCTGTGAGAGCCCTTACTGACATAATGCATAATGTATAGCACAATAACCCCATACTTAACTGTTACAATTAGGCAAGGCAATGCGCATTGCAGTTACAGTTCAAAATGCTTTTCTGCTTGCAAAATAAGGTAAATAAGACATGGTTTAAAAACACATGAAAACATCAGTGTTAATTATTAACACATGCAAACACAAACTGCCATATGTTACACCGACATACACCAATTAATGGTTTAACACTCAAATACGTCCCCTGAAATCAGCAACTTACAGGACTGTCACATCTTTCCGATGCTACACCATAGTACCACTCTATCAGATCGCCTGATTGTGCTGCTCAAGTCCAACAGTCATCGTTTCCTACGCAGTGACCACAGTGGGAGTGAAAAACTGAGAACTTTATACTTTTACTTCGTAGCCAAAATGTTGAAAATTGCCTGCATAAGATTTTTGTTGCATCACTCCATGGATGTTTATGACTTTGACTTTGCTTTCAGGCATTAAGAAATTATTGGAGGAAGTGCGAGAAGAAAAATATGCTCTTATAATAGTGTTTCTAATATGCCTCGCAGAGCTCCACGGCAGCCTTTTTAATTTTTTAGTTAATGCAACGACCTCAGCTGGAATAGTGGGATTCTGCGTGGTTCAGATTGTGATGAAGCAACAAGACATCTGCAGTGATTTTGTGTGTTTTTTGGGAACGTAAAGGAATTAGTGTCCAATGCTCAACTGGCACAGAGCTGTGGAATCTTTTCTGTTTGCAAAACTGCTTTAATGACAGAAAACCTCGAATGAAAAGTCTCCTAATGTCATTGTGACTCAGTCTGGATGTGCAACTATCATATAAACAAAGAACAGTGACACAGAAATGTGTTTTCGTCCAAGTAGAATCCATAGAAATCATTAAACGCCGCTTGGCTCTGACTGAATCAAAGCATCCCATTCAAGCATGATCAAGATTCAAATGAAGCATTCGTAAACAAAATATACAAATCAACTGATGTGACGTACAGGCTCAGCTATGGGGATTTATCCAAATGTAATCTTGCATAATATCAACAATTCATGCTCATTTGCTGGTGATTTTTCTTCATTATGATAAGATTATCAACAGGTTGGCTCAGAGCGCTGGGACTGCAAGTTTCTGGCTGATGTGATACATGATTGAGACGGATAACTTATGTCTGGAGAGGACGCTCTCCCCGGTAGCCGAGGCAAGCTGTGGTCTAGCAGACTCATTACAACTGGTCACCATGGGTTTCCATGCATGAACTTCTAATTATACCACATAAATGGGTGGAAATCTTTCAGTATGGAAAATGGGTTGGGGTACAAAAGACTCCAAACTCTATTAAACCTGTAATGGAAATCATTTATCATGCCTATGGTGTGTGACCTCCACCTTTTTGTATGGACTGCTTAATATTCTACCTGTATTACATGGCTTGGAGTCTCACTTGGAACATCCTCTCGGTTCTCAACATTTTGTTCTTGAGCTGTTCTTACTTTCATAAGGTTAACCTTGAATTTCAAAGTGGTCTGCAGGGCAAGTAAAGCCGGGGGTGAGATGATTTTATTAACTACACATTTCTATTTTGCCATCGATGTACAGGTGTGGTTAATTTAAAGAATGGGAGCTGTTGGTCTCACTTTACAGCCTTAGACTTCACTCTGTACCAACAAATTATTAAAAGCTCTGTATCAGCTTGTTCCTACAATAAATGGAGGTTATTCCCATAATTAACATCTTGTGCTAACGAGCCCTTTTTCTAGACCATGTGTATCATTGTAGCTGTTTGTGGGTGTATTACGGCCATTGTTGGCAATGTTGCCATTAAATGATTAGCGAGCAATATTTGATTTTACTGTAATTTCTGCAGGAGTGTGATGAAGTTTCATCATTTGTCAGGTATTTAATGCACTGAATTAGACAAAAATAGACAATCTCGTTATTTCATCCATAAATAGCATCTTAATATAAGTTCCATCAAGTTAAGCATATCATAATATATTGGATATCAATATCATAATGTAAAATTATATATACTATAACTGAGGATTTTATCCATGTCCCCCAGTCTTTCAAGTTTTAATTAAATGTCAAATAATTATTAAAACTTTACATTCAAACAAAATAAATGGATTTTTTTCCGTCATCTTTGTTGACTCCAGGCCAAAAATTGCACATCGAGCAACTTATATCCCTACTTCTTCGTCATAACTTTGTAACTGTCTTTTAAATCTTTATTTTATTTCAAGTTTTCTGAGATGAAGGTTTTTATTTTTGCTTTCTAAAATACTTATTTCAGCAAGTTTTTGTTCACTGAATAATTTCAGTTGAGCCCGTTGTAGCTCAAAAAAGAAATGCGTTTGTTTACTTTTGTATTACTGCACACACCGTGGAGCAAGGGGAAGTCATTTAGGCTTAAGAAAGAAAAAAGCAAAGAGAGAAAAAATGAAGTAATACTTTGATCACAGTTCATTTCATTTAGTTTTGGATTTTTTTCTGTACTGAAGATGATTGATTTTTTTTCTTCAGTGTTCATTCACAATTCAACAACCTAACCTTGCGTTCTGTCTAAGCACAAAGCTTCATTGCTAATTGCAATTTAAATCTCTTAGTGTCTTGCCTTTACTGAACTGTGACTTTGCTGTTACTCAACTGAGTGTTTTCGTATGGTGATGACCTCTTTCAGCCAAATGTTTTGCTGTATCTCCACCCCAGGCTGCAGGTAGTAAAGAGGCAGAATGCAATGAATGGGGAGATGTATTGTTGGAGGAACAACCGGCCCCAAACAATGGCAAGAATGCCTCTCTCCAATAGCTGAAGCTGCCCGGGCGCTGACATCATATCACTCCCACATCTCCCTCTCTTGATTTCAGCCCCACCCGCTCCTTTCCATTAGCAAGTCGGTCCGTGTCCCTGTGTTATTTAAAGCCAGAGATCCTCCCTCTCGCCGAGCCACTGTGTTGCATCTGTCTGCCTCGCTGCTTGTGTGTCTGGGTGTGTGCGTATGAGAGTGCGCTAAAAAACCCAGGCAGCCAGTGGGAGAGCTAGAGAGCGAGGAGAGAGACACGGGGGGAAAGGCAAAAAGCATCTGAGACGGGAGAAGGAACGGGAGTGTGAGACAGCTATGAAATTCATCCAAGCTATTTGCTTACTGCTTCTCTGTCCAGCTTTGAGCCTCAACACCAGGTAAGAGATGAATAAGAAGAGAGTAAGACCCTGCTACAGACTCTGAGACAAAAGGGGGGTATAGGTTCAAAGGATATAACAGGCAATCTTAGATTACTAATCTGAAGGTCTGTTCAGTCCTGCCAAATACTGAAGCCTTAATTCGTCCTGGCAGAGGCTCTCTGTGTGCTAAGCATGTTGGAGACCGAAAGACTTAAAAGGAAGAAAGAGCTTATCTGTTGAACTAGGCTATTATCTTTCTCAGTTCTGGACGGGCTGAGAGACAGTTGTCCTTTTGTGGTGGTAATTCACTGAAAGCGATGCCTCCTGAATAGTGGTGACATTGCTTTTTGGGACTTTTGCTGCCCGCTGGTCTGGGAGGGAGCAAGTTGAAGTCAGGGGAACTGAGAAAAAGGACAAGGCTACTTGTGTTGCAGTGTCTCGAAAAAGAGCAGGTGTGTGTGCTTCTGTATATATATGTGTGTGTGCGCGCGATGTAAGGCTTTTGAAGAAGCTGGAGGAAGAGTGATGGGCAAGAAGAATGCATAAGAGAGAAATGCGTGGAGAGGGAGAGTTTTGATGATTAATTAAATCATTGATAAAATCGTCCTTCTTCTCTGCCAGTGCCTGACACCACTGCCTTAATGAGAGCCGTGAGAGGAAATTCAGGGCTTTGACTATACCATGGAGACATCACACGCAGGAAGGCATGCATTATAAAACTTGCCTCTCCTCTTTCTCCTCAGTGCCCAAAACATTCTGATACTGTTGTCGTCTTTTCTTGGTGAATTAGTTGAATGCAGTTGCAGAGGAAGGCATGCACAGGGAGAACGATGGCTTTGAGCTGACAGTTCCGTTGTCGATATTAAGTGAATATTTAGACCAGTACCTACATTTTTGTGGTGTCATTCATAACACACGAATGGCCACTATGTGAATAATTTCATTTGCCTCAGGTGTTACAGACTTGTAGAAAAAGACATCAAGGTTATTGCCTACGTCCAACAAATTTGTCAATACCAGAGAGGTACACTGATGATGTATGAGTCATATAACTAGGGGCTCTATTGATGTATTAATCTCTTGCTTTTTGTAGTCAGCAAATGAAGCGCTCACACACCCTTTGACACACCTACAATTTTAGTGCTCGCATAAGGCAAATACACAAAAAGCCTTCAGGCAGCAGCTTTAGAAACATTCGATGGTTTTAGCAGGTTTTTTTGGGCTGTGCATACACGTAGACTTCTTAAGCTCTTTTCTGAACTGTGAAATTAATCAGTGCTTCCACAAATCACGTAAGAAAACAAAATATGGTCAATCATCTGATTCACTTCCTCAATACATAGGTTGTTATTGTAGCGCAACACTTTGTTACTCTGCCTGTGTCTCCGCTACATTTCCAGATCCACAGGTACAAACTGTAGTTGGAAGGTTTTAGGTTATTATAAATTACTTTAACCTGCCTCATAGCAGGATAGTAGTGTTTCAGTCAGCTCTGCTATGAAGAATGCATGAGGACGCCAAAGCAACGTTGCATTAAGAGGGACTTTTTATTTCTCCTCTGTAACACTGAACACTATACATGGCTTGCCAGTTACTATTATGTTTATCTAGCTACGTTACAGCTGACGAATGAGAGTTGAGTACTCCTTATAGCATGCACTTTTCTGTGGCTGTGGCTATGCTATGCTGGTACTTCTCTGACACACCGGGAGAGACTTACTTCCAACAGCAAACCCATTAGACTGCCTCACAAACACTGACAATACACCCCCAAGGCTCGGCAACATGTAGGTGCAGTTAGGCTGTGGATGTGCTAACCTAGCTTGTAAAAATACCGCCCTGAAAATGTTACTTAAAAAGTAAAATCAGCTGTTCATTTTGGACAAGACTGCAACTATGTATTATTTTCATTGTGGGTTAATCTGATTATTTTCTCCATTAATTGACTCTTTGTATGGTTTGTAAAAATTCAGAAAATGGTGAGAAATGCGGTCACAATTACCCTGAGCCCAGAGTGACATCTTCACAATGCTTGTTTTGTCTGACGAATGGTACAAATTAAAAATGACTGAAAATAGATGAAGATTATCTGAATAATTCAAAGGAAAAGCAGCAAATCCTTCCTTTTCAGAAGCTGGAACCATGAAATGTTTTTGGCATGAAAAATGACCAAATAGTTACCAATTGATTGTCTGTCAATCGGCTAATTGATTCAGCTCTACTTGGATGTTACTGTTGGGTAGTTTGATTCAGAACAGAACATATGTTAGAAGCTCTTTGTATGTTTTTATATGCAAAAAAAATGGACAGTGTTTTCGTCAGGGATGCAGAAAGTGACACAAAAAGAGAAGACTCAAGTAAAGGCCAAGTACCTCAAATCTGTACATGCTCGAGTAATTATACTCCGTTACCCTCCACCACTCGAGAGGGGACGTGGGTTGAGCATAGGGATGGAACAAAGACGATGTTCACCCACCCCAACCCCCACCCCAGCAACATTTCCCCCAAAGGAAACGCTGCTAATAATGCTCTTGTTAAGTTTGGTGTCTAAAATTTTGGTTTGTGTCTCAAGTTTTATTTTTAAATAGTGATCTTTTGGGTGCTAATTGGAGAGGGAGGCATTACGGTGGTAATTTGGCAGGTCAGCACAGATTGTAAGCTACATCTCGAGGGGGAATGTCATGAAAAGTAATTACCAGAACACATAGATATAATCAGTGTTTCATTAGATAGTTCATTTCTAAACTTGGCTTAAAAAAGGGAGAGCTGTGTTTTGTTAAAGGCGGAGGGGTTTTCCAGGCAAAGGTGGACACCTCAACTGTGACCTGCTAAACCTTGATTTATTTTCAAGAGTGGGAAAAATAAACATGAGCCAGGTCCTAAACAGATCTGCAATGCAGGCAGATACGGAAGCACAAGCTGTGACCATGTTAAAATGTTATAATTGAAAAAAAAAAAAAAAGATAACAGTTTGGGGGATTTCAATAATAAATGGGCTCTCATTACAACTTAGTGAAACAAAACAAGTTACAAACAGGGTCTTTTTCCATCACTTCATCTGCTCCACAAACCGAAGAAGATCTTTCCAGCACGCTGCTTAACATGCAGGCTGAAATACTAGAAGCCAGCCTTTAAAGCTGATCATCAGTTCTGTTGACTGTGCGTCAGAGAGGTGTTGATTGAATTCCAGTCATTTCTGAGGTGGTAATTAAGTGTTTTATATTAAATAATATACTGAAACTTTGACAATTTGTTTGCAGAGCTTCCTTCTCTGTGAGTTTCTTCTGTTATCATGTGACCTCGGCAAAGAAAAAGCTTGTAAATGGACCTTGGCTTATTTTTATTTGTGGCTTTTTGTCCAGAACTAAATGTTCAGATGGCCTCATTTTAATGAAAAGGACAGCAACGAGGAATCTACAAGGGCAGCTAAATGTTATTTTCCTCTTGCTAAAGATTTGTCATCACTGCACAAGTATCCACGGATGGATTCAATGAAAGGTCAACACTGAACACGGAAAGCAGTTGATCCATAACACCTGTCTGCTCCATCATTGTTCCACGGCTGCTGCAGTGGTTGGCATGCTTTTTGTCTACCATTCTCCCTGTCAAACATACAGAATTAGCTATGCTTTTAATAGCCAGTGCTAATTAACTACCATATTATACTGCATGTTATCTTTTGATCTACCGCCGCCCTGGAGTGCTTCTGCTGAGGCAATAATAGTTGGCAGTGATGCATTTAACATAAAGCTCTTGAAATTGGTTTTATTATTGCTGACGTAGTCGCATTTCATTAAAAGCAGTACAGAATTTTTGATTTTTTCTCTCCTCCTCTTTGGTGTACCTCCTTTCAAACTCAACATATTTCAGAGATTTTCAGCTTTATAGTTTTCTTTCTTTTCTAGTCATCAAAAACCACTAGCAAAGGGAATAATATAATACTGGAGGCAGACTTTGCTTTTAATCTATCTGGTACCCAAAACCTTTGAGTTGATTGGTGCCTGAAGCACCTTGTTGTGATTCTGGAGGTCATGGAGCCAGACAAGGCTTATCATATGTGACATCCTCATTCTTTTGTTGGGATAGTGTAACATCGAAGAGACTAACTGTAAGGTGTATCTGCAGCAGGAGAATGAATTGTGACCTGAGCTGTCTAGTCTATGTACTGCTCTGCCTGGCTTTTCTTCATTCACTATCATTTCATATGTTAACTGCAACATCCATTGTGTGGCCTGATAAAGTTGCCTAAAGAATGAGAATTAAAGGAACAATTTCAATGTGTCTGTATGATAGCAGCATTTTATACTTAATTCTGTTGTATAGCCTTTAAATCTAAAAGGCATCTCTTAGATAGTGTCATTATGAATGCTAGATAAAGGATATGCAGTTTAAAAAAAAAATAAAAATTCTGATTATCTCTGTAAAATTAACCATTTTGATGCCGGTCCCCGCTCATGTGAGAGCCTGACCAAGAAGAATTCGATTTTAATGAATTGAGTGGATTACTCAGGCCACATAATGGCGGTGCAGGGCTATGTGTCATTGCAGAAATCAATTGGTACTCAGGCAGAACACAAGGCTGCATTGACACTAGTCCCTCGAGATATGACTGTCCGCCTCTGGGTCAGGGTTGGGAGGCTACTACAAGACTGCTCTTCTGCATTTGCCGTGGTTTTTCTTCTCTGTGCAGATCAAACAGCTCCACCTTTTTTACGCTTTCAAATATTCCCTTTCAGAGCATTTCATGAAACATATTTGACACATTTTCTTGACACTATCTTTGATGTCTCTTACCTTAGCAGGCTCTTCTTGGAAACGGTGATATCTGGTGGGATCTCCACAACATCAAATATTTATGAGTATTTTGGACAGCAATTAAAAGGACTACAGAGAGCCTTGGATTATAAATAGAGTGTAGACACACAGCCACTTTGCTTTATATCTTAACATCTGCCTCTGGATATGAGCATATTGTAAATTCAATATCTCTTTAATGTTACAGATTCAGACATGAAAAGGAAGATGTATGGCATTTAATGATCGAGCCGGGTAGCAACTATAATAAATGCCTTATATATTGTTCATCGGGGTCATTTCTTATGTGTAATACTTTTGTAAACACTAGGTTGTGCTTTTATCCCTTTTATCACATTGAATAAAATAAAAATTCACCCTTGTTCAGTTGTCATGAACGGGGAAAATCTTTTCTTATACCAGACTGTAAACATGTCTATGTTGGGCATTTTGTTTTGGGGTCAATGGGGATTGACTTGCTTTTGGAGCCAGCCTCAAGTGGCCTTTTTAGGAACTGCAGTTTTTTGGCACTTCCACATTGACTTCATTTTTCAGCGCTGGCGGTTGCTGCTTGGAGGAACCATATCAGTATTAGGACATTTTCTTGTTATTGAAACTGTTTTGAAGGATAAAACAAAATGTCCTTGTCCAACTGTTTTCTGTCAGTGGAGCTGAAATAGCTCTGATAGGTGGTCAGCATCTGATTCATTCATCAGAACAGATGCCTTCTTTGTCTCAATCTGTCATGTTTGCTGAGTTGAGAACGTTCCACGGATCATCATTTACATCCAATCAATACTTTCTTACAAGTGACAATAAATAGATTTAAGCAAGATGTACAGCGGCGGAAAGAAACTCAACATGATATCTCATTGAATGAATGCTCACAGTCTGAATTTAGCTTCAGCTGTGTACTTGTTCAGAGATGTTGCCAGATACTTTGAGTAAGTGAGGATTGACTAGAGGTCAAGTGTGGAGCAGACGCAGAATTAGACCTAACTATTGACCAGGAGGAGGCGGTAATGTCAATCTATACACTGCTGGACTGCAAACGGTTAGCAGGGATAATGACTAAGTGGAAACAAACCACCTCTTATCCTTGGGCATTGTCTAGCACTTGGATGATGAAACAACAACTATTTTCAACAAACAAGGTTTACCTAAGTAAGCGTGGAATGCCGAGCTCGTCTATATTTTCTTTTTTTAAGTGGAGCGTGGCTGTGTTGTCATTTGTCTCGATTGTTATTGAGTGAGAACTCCATCGTCTGAATGAACAGGTGCTTTATTCATACTGAACGACATTGTAGAGGCCTGGCATGTTTGAACTGACTCCCTTGCATAAACATTAATGTGTGTTGCAGAGCAGCAGTTTGGTGGAAAGTGCTTAAAGTGTCTGGCTGGAGTGATGGTGCACCTTACAAGATGGCCATCTGTTTAATTGCCATGCAAAAGCCACCTCTGGGTGACTTTTAATGTGCAGCAGTGATGTGTGTCACGATTGGGCCGACGCAACATGAAACATTTGAATGTGTGACAATTATTTGGGGAAACAATAAACATGGTTTCCCATCTGCACTCTGTTTTTTATGCCATCAAATGACAGAGAAAAGATAATAGATATGACTTTCATGGGTCGGGTTTGACTCATCAAGATGAGAGAAAATGATATTTGTGCAGCCCGGTAACGTCCTCAGCACAAATCAGACTGTGAATGATAATTGAAATTCAAAGGACATGGCATAATGGTCACACCATGGCAACCACATTGGCCACATGACAGTAACGAAGTGGGCTACAATAAACAGAACCTTGGGTGGCTCCTACAAATGAGAAAGTAATTAAAAGGCCCATGATCAGTGCGAGCTGAAGAGTAGCCAGAAGTTTTATATTCAAGGCCACATTCCAGGTACTCTGCTTTTGCTTTCATTGCTCTCAGAAGACATTTGAAATGACAGCAGTGTTTATTCTTCAAATACTGAAAGTGTGTGTCAGTGATTACTTGCTATCGTGCTTCCTGGGACACAAAAGTTGAATAGCGTCATCCTCTAATGTGGCATGCAAGAAAATGAACATTTGGTTGGTGTAAAACAAGAACATTTGGGATGATATGTTACAGGCATTAAGAGGCTGGTGTCATCTCATAATGCACTAAGAAGTATTGGTATTTTAGACTCAAAGGTATTTTTGAAGGATTGAACAGGAAGTGTGTTGTTGGCTTGACTGAAATGTATTTGACCAGCCATTAACTTCATCACCCTATTTAATCCACGCTTATCGATACAAATGAGGTGGACAAAATATTAAAAACACTTCTCAGTATAACGTGGTGTAACTCAGCTGTACCATATTGTAACTGTGGCTGCCAAAATCACCATAAATTATCATCATAATCTTCATGAAGGGGGGGGATTTATTGCAGTTCTGGTATGGTAGACTACATTAGTTCGCTAGATATGCCTAATAAACTGGCAACAGCAGCAATCAGACACCAAAAGGAAGAAATGCATGTTATATATTTTTTCGTCTCATGATGGTGCCTCCAGGTTTTGCCTTAATTTGAAGGAATAACATTCTGGTATCCGTCTACGTAGATGGAGATGTTCTTCTAATACAGTCAGATTTTGCATAAAGCAGAAATGTCAGCGTTCTGTTGTCGTCAGAGCAGACGGCCAGTCTGAGCCAGACAGCAGGCGGCTGCACAACACAGAAGCCACAGACCTCAACAACAACCCACATTAGCTTTCCTGCAAAAGTCTCCTTCTTATGCATCTTACAAGGAGCCGATGAACAAACATTCACTGGCACAAGTGCACTGCTAATGTCAGTTTGCAGGCTCGATAGCTAATTAGGTGCTAAGCTACACCACACTGAATGGCTTGTAAACGTACCTGCAGATATCACTTTTGTCCGGTTAGATGCTTGTGCGGTCCTTCCTCCTCATTACATCTAACAACACACTGTCTGCTCATCATATGTAGGCTATGGCAGCCTGCCAGCTGCTGTCAATCAAACGCAGACACCGACACGCCCTCCAGTCGGCTGTGACGAAGAGGAGCATTTCTGATATTTCCTCAAAGATGGTAATAAAAAACAGTAACATTTTATTTTAAGGGACACATATTAATCATTCACTAGCTGTTTTTTAGCATGCATATTAGTAACATATTGCCTGTTAATTCATCATTACAAAGCACTTATTAATGCTTCATTCCAGAGTTTCGGGTTATTAAGGATCAGGGTTAAGTTATTAAGGTCATAATTCATTTGCAACAACTTTCTTAATTACTGTCAATAGTAATAAGGAGGTTATTGAGGGACCACGGTGTTAATTGTAGAATGTGGTCATGCAAAATAAGACACTAATAAGTAATTTATAATGACAAATAACAAGCAAATACCCAACTAATCCAAATGCTAATAAATAACTGTAATGAATTATGTGAAGTATTACCAAAAAGCTATTAACAATACATTTAAAAAACACGATGACATGCTATTTTTGATGACATAAAGGGCTGACTAAATGTGATTTCAGCTTTTAAAAGTAAAAATAAAAACTTGCTTTATTGTTATTCTTGTATTGGACATGTGGGCAGTTAAACAAGCAGTGAAACATTGACACGTTACATCTTTATGAAGATGTTATGGCAGATATGTGGAACATTGACTTTTTTTGGTTTGTTTGTTTCTGGCCACCCAGCAAATGTTCACTATCCTTTTAGCTCCAGTTTGGTTTCCATTTTATTGGAATATATTTGGTTCTTTAGCTTGGTAGATATTCACGAGCCACTAACTGTATTTACTACTGTTTACTGGTGGGCAGGTAAAACAGTGAGCTGCCTGGTTGAGTGGTGAGTTTGCTTGCTGGAAAACCAAAACAAAGAGCTGAAAGATGCTAAAACACTTTGTAGGACTAAGCAGATCTGCAGTCAGGTGATAAGTCTCACTACACAAAGTCAGTTATCCAAATTGGTTATTTGGTAGTCGAGTCAAGGATCCTGAGACACAGCTGTTATCACAACAAGCATTACTATCCTAAGGCACCGAAGAGACTTCTTCTGTTCCTATACTCATTGTGTTGCTGTGCTCTCTGTGCAGCTTATTTGATATTTGATTTACACATTACGCAGCTTTGATGTGAATCTTTACTGTTGTATCAACTGGTACTTTATTCCACTCCTTTGCTGCTGTCAGTATAGATATTAGTGTCTGGTTGTCACAGTCACTGTTGTAATTGGCAGGCACTTAATTGCTCAGTCGCTGTAAACATGATGCCCGTGTTCTTTCAGTGATGAGTCATTAGTGGGAGGCTTGGCTTTTTGTTTTACAGTGAAGTGCAAGATGTATAACCATAATAAACAAAAGCTGAGCACCATCGCTCGTCGCACTGGCACCACTTATAAAAAATACCTCTGCTGTTTTCAGTGGGTTATTGGTGGGCAGCTATTTCCTTTGAAACTGAAGGAGAATCCATCAGGGTTTTGCTCATGTATGCAGACTAATGCACAGGGCTTTTCATATGTTCTTTAATGTAGATGTCAGCTGAGGCATTAGATTGAAGTCGAACTCTATTTGTCTTTTCACGCTTTGTATGATTTTCCCTCTGAATCTGACATCTCTGTCAGTCCGGTCTGATTTATAGAAGGTCTCTGCTTTTTATTTGCACTTTCTCAACAGTCGTTCGACATTAATTTTAAGTGATGGGCTCCGAGGCCCTGAGACAGGTAACATCTGAATCACTTCAGTGAAGTGTATATTTAGCTGATAATC
Source organism: Chaetodon auriga (assembly GCF_051107435.1). Taxonomy (NCBI): domain Eukaryota; kingdom Metazoa; phylum Chordata; class Actinopteri; order Chaetodontiformes; family Chaetodontidae; genus Chaetodon; species Chaetodon auriga. Next base: position 28,382,075 of record NC_135074.1, on the reverse strand, counting down.
ATTAGGTCTGCAGCTGGTTATTATTTTCATCACAGATTAATTGCTTGGCCTGTACAATGTCTGAAAATAATGAGAAATGACCCTCACATTTTCCCAGAGTCCAAACATGCTGCGTTCACAATATCAAACTGAGAAAAGCAGCAAATACTCGTACTGGAGAAGCTGGAAGCAGAGAATGTTTGGTGCTCTTACTTTAAAAGTGATGGTTAGTTAAACTTGAACCTTATCAGAGTAGCTGTTAATTTTCCGTTGACTGACTGATTGACCAATCATTGCAGATCTAATAATAGTAAACTTTATTTGTATAGCACATTTCATACAGGAATTGCAGCATTAGTGCTGTACAAGAAAGAAATCACATGCACCAAGTGAGTGCTTCACATAGAAGAGACATTTTAATGACTTTTTAAAGGTTGACAAGTGTTAGCAACTGAAAATCTTAGCCTGGGAACTCTACTACAAAATTATTCTTGTTGTTTCTTCATGTCTCTCTTTTTCTTGTTGTATGACCACATTCACAACATCATCATTAACAATACCAAAAGGAAAAAAAAACATGAATGCAACATCTAAAGATTTGCATTGTTTTATAGGACTTTTTGCCATGGGAAGCTAACAAGATTATCCCATGTTAGCTCGGCGTTACACATGGCCACTCGTTATGCACAGTTCACAGTGCAGTTGCTTAATCTTAAACAACTCCCAAGAGAAATAATTACCATAATTATATGTGTTCTCTTCATCTTATCCATGATAGCTACTCTTTTTTTTACTGTGCATACACTACACTACTACTGAAGGTTGCAGCAGTACACTGATTTCACGGTATTAATCCTAATAATAATACCATGAAGCTGATATTTTCTGAGATGATTATTGTACCATAAAAATCTGATACCGTTGCAACCCTACTCTGACTCTACACTATTTTACTATACAGTATTTTGCATAAGTGGTGAGTCATTCAGCATTTTAACAGAGTTTTAATATCATGAGGCACATTTTATGTAACCAATCAATACTCGAAATACTGAATGATGCTGAGGTGATTTTTCAGGGAGAAGAAATAGATCTAAATAGTTTCTATATAAGCTCAAGTAAGACAACGTATGTGCCTCCCAAAACAACGGCATGAACGTACTGTAGTAGCACGTCTCTAAGGCAAGCTTAGGGGAAATCCTAATATAAATGTGTGTGTGTGAGTGTGTGTTTGACCAAGACAGAGGGCTAAGAAAGGTCATTAATTCTCTTCAACTTCAGTTGATATTGACATTCTCATGTGCTCCTGGACAGTTCTGGCATTGCAAACAGACTCTGTTGACATATTACACTTGAATCCTAATGTAAATATTCTCCCAAATATTCATTAAGACATTTTCTCCACCACAAGTCTCTAACATTATAGAAATTCTCTGGGAATTAATTGATCGCAATAGCAACCGTACACAGAGTTTAAATATCAAGCGTAAATGTCATTCAGACTGAGGCAGATGAAAATGTTACCTACTATTTGAATGATTTTCTTGTTTCTTTGCCTCACAGCTGCTACTGTGCTTTTTTTCCTACCTTTATTTATCCAGAGAGGAGTTGCTAAACAGCTCTTTCTCAAGAGCAGCGTGTTTCACAGTCATAAAGTTACACTCTTTCACACCGGGGAGCTGCCCTTCACAGATCACATGGTCTTCGATTGAGCAGCCCCACTGAAGTACTTAGTTCAGAGCTCGCTCAAGACAACCTCTACAGTAGTTATGAAGGGGTAGAGGGGAATGCTCACCTTCCCCACCTTGATTTTCTCAGCCTTTCTTGGGATCCTGCTCTCAGTCATGGGCTACTTCTCAAATCATTAAGCTGCCACCGGCAATCTATCCATTCCCTGATTTCATTCTTTTCTGCTGCTTAATTGGTTCACTGTGGGATGAATCAAAGTGCTCAGAGGCGTTACTCACAAAATATCGTGGGATCAGAGAACATGGGGATATTGGTTTTGGCATGAACAGAAGATGGGGATCATAAATAACACAGGTCTACACAAAATGCTTAGATCATGTTAGAAAAACACAGAGGAGGCTCAGCGGTTTGTCTTTCTTGTCAATATTTTTGCTGTGTTCCAGCCTTTGTCTGTGCTCTAGTTCTGCTGCTGTCTGTTGAGACTGCCCTGTTATCAAAAGCTGTCATTAATTGCTGTTCTTTCATTATTTCCCCCATAATTTACGGTAAAATGTGTTCTGATTTCTCTCCATTTTAAAAGCCACTGCAGCATTTGAAAGACGTGTCATTTGTTCCAACCTCTGAAAAACATCCTTCACCCTTAGTTAATAATGGTATAAACTGTTCTTTTTTGTTTTGAACGCTAATGACAGAAGTCTGTGAAGTCAAGGTTAATGTAGGTTCAGTGCTTGGCCATGGCTTCTAAATGGGATTAGTCTATTGATGGTTCAAGTCTGAATTTAAGCAGAACATCTCAGCAGTCCTCGTTGCTAACAACAAAAGTTACATGGAGACTTAAAACCTGTTGAATAATTAGAAATCTACAAAAACCTCAATTATAGTAAATGGTAAGTAAACAATGAGAGATGTGACATGAAATCTATTTCTGCTCAAGTGCTAGGCACCTGTGCAAAATAAAGCATTCCAGTCAAGGTCTTCAGGTCTTTAATTGTTTTCCTGAAATACAGAAATACACAAACTCTTGAGAGAACATTGTATTACGCCATGTCCTCGATCTGTTTTCATGGTAGTATGGTGTGAAAATATTTCTTTTGAATCCTGTATTATGCTGTTCCCACAGAGTTACGAACCCTGCACAGCTAAAGCACTAAAGGCTAAAACAATGAAGTATCTCCCTCAGTATTTTCACTCTTTGTCTCTTCACAAGGTTATGAATCACAATTGAATAGGCTGCACTAGTTTTTTTCTTCGGGGGCCAGCAACAGACATTAAAAAGGTTTTTTCAATATTTTAATTTAGATAAAATACAATAATTAATCTCAATCAATCAATGGGGAAAAAGGGCAAATCGGCATTTTTAGCATATAATAGCAAACTGTCAACCTAAATTTTTAAAACATAATGCATCCAAATTTCATGTATTTACAGCTTATGCTGTGCATACAGTATAAATACACAGGATCTTAAACTACAAGGACCATCTACCAGACATAGATAATGCTCATGCCAGTAAAATCACTTACAGATTCCACCTTGAATATATTACTGCTTTGATCAACAATCAAAATCACCATACTAAAGTAACATTTTCAACAAAAACTGAACTGAAACTGAAAGGTGGGATTTAATGCAGCACTGCCTTCCTTTTAGCCACAGTAAGTGTATCTAATAAACTGGCAACTGAATGTATATTGGTTGGTTCTCTTGATAAGAACAACCATTTGTAGAGATCTGCTTGTTATGCAGAACCAGCTGTGAAGCCATCCATGGAAACAGTTTGGAAAATGACAGGCACTTAAAAAAAAAACTAACTTTAACCAATCAGATCAACGAACAACAGAGAAATCCTGCCGATGCCAGTCAGAAGAACGAAAACATCTTTTCCATTGAGAAAAGCCTTCAGTGCTGTTCTTTGCTCCTCTTTCAGTCAAGATGCAGTCCAGCTAATATAACTGATGCTACAGCAGCATCTATGCTAACCTCTTTTGGAGCCGCAAGTGCTGATTTCGAACAAACTGAAGCTTCTCTCAGTATCGTCTACGGTGGCCAACAATGAGAAACGTGCTGCAGCTTCAGAGATGATGCCAATTCAAAAACACCAATGAATATCCAAAACAAACACAACAGAAACCACTCCCATCACCGCCAGTCATTCCTCACGGGACGCTGCTGCCGCTATTATACTGAGTTTTTGAGGACTGATAACTTTGTTTTGTTATATGGCCCAACCGAGCAACTTTTCCCAAGGCAGGTGAACAACCACCATTACCTGCCACATACAATACAGCATTGAGGGTGGGGATTTGCATGTCCCCCCCTGAGTGTTTGTGGGCCATTTCAAGCGACAGTTGCGCGACTGTTGTCCCTTGCAGGTTATTGCAGTCGAGACAAATTTGAAATTAATTTGGTGCAGAACAGTGGACTAAGTGTAAGCCTTCGTGTAGGTACCACGCCGTTGAGTAATTGAGGTCTGATCGGTGTTGAGAGCACGGATTGGATGAGTGTCTGAGCTGCCAGAATTTACTCCACAGCTGTCAGTGGTCTTGAGCATAATTCAACAAAACATCTTTGATGTGAGTTGCCCACTTGATTACTAAGCTCCTTCCTGAAATACACAACCCAGCTACAGTATCTACAAAGCCAGTTGTGCTATACTGCATGTTGGTATATGGCACAAGTCAGACAGTGCCTGACAGAGATGAACTGTCAATATTCAAGGACAAACAAAACAAACTTGCATTCAAGAGCTGCAATTGATTTCCAAACGTATCACATAGAGCTGCCAAACCGGGGCTGTGTTTTTCATTTCCTGTCTTTTATTAACCCCTCCATATTTGTTCTGTGCTCTCTGCTGGGTATACTGTACATCACAGCCAGGCTCCAATGTACCATTTTTCAAGAAGCATAATATCTGCTTCTTTTGGTGAAGGCTACATAAATCTGAATCCTTTATCAGCCGCCAGCACACCTCCTCGAAGACGCCCGGGCGGATTCTGTTATTTTTATCTAATCATTTCCTGCGCATATTCTGGTGTCAGGATCCATCCTGGCTGACAAGTGCTGGTTCCATTTGAGTCCCCTATCGCCCTGTTTTTCCAGTGTTTTGCCATGACACCTGACTGATAAGTGTGGTGTTCAGTGTGTATGTATAAGGGGAGGATTTCAGCAGTGACACGCAGCATTTAGCACAGAGAAGCCGTTCAGTGGTGCCCATGGTGGCAGTTTGTCTCATAAATGTTTTTGTTTTATATTTTGATTGAGGATTTTATGCCTGCAGACCTCAGCATCTGATGGCACTTCTGAGACTCCTGCTTGTTCACTGCAAAAGAAAAATGGTGTCTTGAGGAAATGTGAAGTGTCAGAGATGTCATTAATCCACAGGCTTTGGTCAAACGAGCCACAATTTGCATGAATTTCTGGCCACTATGAAACTAATGCCAAATTTAAATTACAACTATATTTTCTGCCTTTGTTCAAATTTAATTTTATAGTGCATTATGGCACTATAATAGCAATGTGCTATTTTTATTCTATTTTTTAGATTGGCAAGTCTCCAAACAGATGACATCCTTTGTGAGCCTGGCGTTACAAAAAATGAAATTGTAAACATCCTATGGTGCACCTGGTCATAAATCTTGACCCTGAAACATTGCTTACTGGATGATGGTTCTGGGATTAAAGGGGTTTTGTCACTTGCCAATCAATTTTTAGTGTCAGGTTTACTATTTGGCAATAAATGGAAACTCACTCATGCAGTTCACCCCCTTGTTGATTGCATCTCTCTGATCAATCTGTATCTGTCCCCGATTTTCTTTTTTTTCACCAAAGACAACTGCAAACTGCCAAAGAGCAAAGAGGAAGCCCAGGTTACAAAATATGGCCCTTCTTCTTTTGTCTGTGTGTGTATGTGTGTGTGTGTATGTGCATTGAACCTCACCACTGGTCACAGAGAGGGCAGCGAGAGGGTGTTATGTTGCTGAAGTCCACCACTCCCATTTGCCTGTCTGTCAGATGTCTTGCTTGGCTGGGCTCCACACAGTGATGGTGTTGACAAAATGACAGGAGGGGGCACACTCCAGTGAATGTCAATTTGGCTGCAAAGCACCGCTTCCCCAGGAGCACTGAAGCTCCCACACACCAAAACAGAAAAGGGAGAGAGCTGTAGTTTATAAAAGGCAAGCCCCACAGAACTGGATATTTACATAAAATCTACAGGGTCACGTGCATGTATAACAACGTATGCTGCACCGTCCCTGCATTTACACAAGCATAATGAGAACACACTGTGACTGAAATTACATCCCAGCTGCAATCAGCTGACATGTAGACAAGTCTCTATCAAAATGCTATCTGCCGTTTTGCATCTATGACAAGGTGGTGATGGTTTGCTTCTTTGCACAGATTCAGTGTCATTCGTTGTCACAGATCCTGTGTTCTCAGAGCTCTCCTTGGCTTGCTTACTGTCCCGACTTGACTTGTGGGATTAGAGATGCATTTTAATGTGTCTCTAATCTTATAATCTGTCTAATAGAGGCAGTTACACTCAAGCCCTTTCTAATATATAAATGTAGATTGGCTGTGGAGACTGTAGAGGTTACTGGGGACGTTTAGTACAGATCTGAATCTATAATCTTGCCATCAGAATTCACAGAGTATTCCTGTTTGTAACTGCATTAAGTTGGAGTTGCATTCACAAAACTCACATCAGATGTTAAATAAGTTATAGCAAACAACCTCCCTGGCGTGTTTAGCAAATTAGCATTTGATGACAGGTGTTTGGATTAACACTGATTTAATGAGCTTTATGAAAGTCCCTGGAGGATGAATGCAGGGTTTTGGGATTACCTTCTTCCAAGATACTCTTAAAGACAGGCAAATGGAAAATCTCTCCTCCAAATCCATTAAAATGTGTCCATGTCCTTATCTGCTTAAACCCCACCAGGAAAAATGAAACAACATCACACCAACATTTAACATGTGCACATGAAGCGTGAGGATGAAGATGCCTTTGTGCTGCAAAACATCTGATTCCTTTGGGTGTGTCTTTGTAAATGAATGAATGTCATGATGACATCCTTTATCTTGATGGCGCGCTTAATTGGAAATGCATACACAAGGTCGTTTACAAGGCAGCAGTCTCCAAGGTAGCCTAAATGTTTTTGCCATTATGTAGGAGGCTGATTTTGACAGCGGCGGTAACTTAAGTTCGTCCTGTACTTTCACTGAGCTCTTTTGTTAATCAATATGATCACATTAAAACATTAATAAATGCTTTAGCGATGCTTTCTCTTCATGTTAATCTTGTAGCAATAGCCAGTCGGTGTATTCATACATATTAATACAGTGGGCTATTAGCTCAGGTTTGTACAACAGAACCACAAACTATACTTATACTTAATATACTTATTTTTTATATACCACAACACAAATAAAATCATTTAAAATGATACAGAGGAACAGAGGGTCTATGTGGGACCTGCAATACACAGTGTCTGAGAAAATGTCAAAGAATGGTGTCAAGCTGGAAACTTGACAAGTTTAAAAAGACCCGAGCAATGGTCACCTGTGGGAGTTAAAAACTGTCCCTGCTGAACGCGACCTTGTCAATCTTCTCCTTATCAGTCTGAATCTAGACAAAGGGGCTGCAGTGTCACCTGCTGTGGGCATTGACTGCAACTCAGTAAGAGCAGTTTCAGCAGATGCTTGAAGAGCCACTACTTCATATCTGCTCGATGCATTCAGATGAACTTCACAGACAGAAGACTGGGTGCCCATAGATTAAGACATACTTAAGTATGCATATATAAATGCATTTTTCTACAGACGCTTTAATATGCAGTATAATGTTTTCAAGGCAAGACAGGTTTATTTGTATAGCACCTTTCGACAACACGGCAATTCAGAGTGCTTTATGAAGGGCATAAAAGGCATTAAGAAGAGAAACACAAGGCGCTGTAAAAAGACATTATGAAACGGCACATTTAAACAGGATTTAAAAGAGTAAAATAAAGTAGATGATAAAAATAAGCTCAAAATGAAGTCCCGAATTTAATTCCTTAAATTGAACTGGCAAACATTGTTTACTGCAAGAAAAACACTTGGAGCTTGTAAAAGTTGACAGTGTGCTCAGAGTCCATTGTCATCGAAAATAGTTTCCCTCTCAGCCTCAAGTATTTAGCAAAGCCTCAGCAGCGTATAGGGGTGTCCCATATCTCAGACTCTTCATCCCGTGAGTCTCTCAAAGCTTGTGTAATATGTTATACAACTAACATTAATCCAACACCTCCCAACCTGAGTTGACAACAGGTTTGTCTGAATATAGTGCTTGGCTGCATTGCAAGCAGAATCCCATTACTTAAATGGCTAGGACTAATAATAAAATATTACTTCCGACCTAACCGGATTAACAATGATCTTGTGCTCATGGGAATTTGTTGAGCTGCCTTTCCACATGAACACCTTTTTATATATACAAAGCTTTAAAGCAAGTTCATTTTGCTTCTGCTGCTTTGTGTTCATGGATTGGAGGAGGGATAATAAATGCAGGCTGGACAAACGAGGACGGGAAAAGGCAGGCCTCTTTAGTCTGTTTATGTGCTTACTGCTGCACCTCACTACATAGCTGAATTAATGCCAAGTACACACAAGTTAGGTCAGCTAGGGAATGCCAAGCATAGGAAAATATAAGCAGTTTGTAGACTTCACGCCACAGAAAATGCAGATGAAACAAAAGGATGAGACACTGAATCAGCAACCAAGTCTGTGCACAGGATACTGGGCTTCTTAGGCTGATTGGTATTATCTTCTTTAATGCTCTCTTTCTGTGTGATGGTTTATGCAAAATTTAAAGTCTAGAAAGAGCCCTTTGAAAATGCAAAATGAGTCCAAAGGTGAGATCATCACTTGCTTGATAGTAGAGCTGCAACGATTAGTTGATCGAAAGAAAATCAATCAATCGCATCAGCCCTTTTTTCAAGCAAAAATGTCAAATATTTTCTGGTTCCAGCTTCGCCAGTGTGAGGATTTGCTTCTTTTCTTTGTCATTTATGATAATAAATGAAGACTCTTCGGGTTTTGGTTGGACAATAGAAGCAATTTGAGGACATCTGGGAAATAGTGATGAGTATTTTTCACAATTATAATTACTAAACAAATTGTGGAAATAATCGGCAGATTAATCAACAATGAAAATAATTGCTGGTTGCAGCCTATTTTATAGCTGTGTCCCAATGCCATACTAGATACACATACTATAGTATATGTGCTATACCTTCATAATGTTGTGTTCTTGCTGTTAGCACACAATGTTGAAGTATATTAATTTCTAAGGAAGCAACCCAGTGGAGCGTACAGGGAAGGGGCGTGAATTCCTTCTGAGGAAAAATCCTGAGCCATTGAGCGGTTCAGAATCATCTTACTGCTCAGTGTGGAGTGTAAGATATTTTAACCGGAAGGCTGACGTGAGATACATCAACACCTTGGTGCAGAGGGGTGGTATCAAATGTACCCGGCTGTTTGGATTACACAAGAGTGGTTCCCATGCTCATTAGGGAACCCTTTAGAAGGCAAAGATGCTCTGATGCTGCTTTGGCTTAACCCAACCAATGCATGCAGTTCCCTAACAAGATGGTGGAAACATCTATACTATGTTCCAAGCAGGTCTAGAAACCTCATCCTTGATTCTTATATCGACTGCCATCTCTGAATCACCACTGGGGAGATTACATCAGAGTGGCACTGCCTGGAGAAAGGCATCATAACAGGCTGTACCATCTCTGTCACACACTATTTGCCTTATACATGAACATGCAATTGAAGGCTGTCGTGGCGGAGCGCAGAGGCCCCCTGTCCAAGTCGTGGTAAAAGAGTTTATGGAGGATCTTACAGGGCTGTGAGGCAGGTGGCTTCTGCAGGACCCAGAGAGGCTCATCACTTGGGCCAGGATGAGCTTTAAGACCCCTCAGGCTCGAGAAAGACAAGGTCACCAGCAAGTGACCACTGCCGCTTTTCTCTCTTAGGAACCCCTATCCCCTCAGCAATGGTGAGGAGCCTGGGGAAGGTGTTTACATGCTCCCTTAGGGATAATGCCTCAATCCAGGAAACCAATCAGACTCTTGGAGTCCTGGCTAACATCTGTGAACAAATCAGGTTTACCTGGCAAGTTCAAAGCTTGGATCTACCAGCATGGCATCTTTCCACGCATCCTCTGGCCTTTGATATATGAAGTCCAATTAACTACAGCGGAGGGCTTCGAGAAGAGGCTCTGCCATTACCTCTGGCGACAACTGGCCCTCACCAGCGTATCAGCAACATCGCCTTCTATGGCCGCCAGTCTTACTTCAGGCTTCCCTTTAGCAGCCCGAGTGAAGAGTTGATGGTGGGACATACAATAGACATGCTGCAATACAGTGTTTACATCCACGTTTGCTATCTTAGAGTCTCTGTCTTCACTGCCTTTGCGGTTTCTTGCCACATTACTGTTGCCGTCTATCAATCAGTACAATAGCGCTCAACCCGCAGTAGGAATGTGCATCGTGTTGCTGCACGCTCGTGTGTATTTGCGTCCTCATGAGTGTGACATGCATGCATACAAACCCTTGCAGAATGAGTGCTTGGTGCAGTTAACACTGTCTGCAACAATGCCTCCAGTAGTCATAAACACTCTTGGAAGAGGGCAGCTTTAGTTCAGATTTCCTTTGATGGATTATGAAGTAGCCAAAAAGTGAATTGGCATGACATGAAAAAAATCCAGTGTCCAACCTTACATTTTCACCTCATAATTAGCAGATAAAACTTGGTTGACCCTGTAATAATAATTACATATTCTTACATGATATGTGTGATTCATGTGCATTACATATTATATAGATAATTCAGAGCTGTTCTAAATCACTGCAGAGGCTTCTGGAGGTATCATGGTCTAATTTAATGAAATATCTGTGACTGGAGTTGACCAGTGGATAACACTACTGAGACTCTTCACAACCATTCTTTATTCCTGCATGCAAGCTACATATCACATTTCACCCCAATTTCATAGCACACACGATAGTTACATCAGACCCTCTGTATTAGTTAATGAATATAAGCCCTCCTAGCTCACAATGGTAATATCTTGTGACAGTGCTGAGGACTTATTTTTGACAGATAAAGGTAGTTGTGTTTGCACTGCAGAATCATAACTGCTGTTCTTACTGCAGAGATACATATTTGGCATTCCAGTCACAACCCTCCAGTGGGCCGACTGAGCAGATAGAGCGATACCTTAAGCAAGAAGTGCAGTAATTGTGGTTGAAGAGTGACCTCCTCAGTCCTCATGTTTGAATTTGGAGGTTTTAACTCTAATGTATGGGACTCTGTAATGGCACACAGGTCAACCGGAAGATCTGAATTTTGAATCTGAAATGATTAAACTGTCAAAATGTCCCTTCACTGTATTTTGTTTCCTGTTAAAACGATATGGATATTTTAATCATCAGCCTTGTTAGCATCCACTTACTGGTCCGCACATCAGCTGCCACATCACTGTTAGGGTAGTGTCTCTCACTTGAAAAGTAAAATATACCACAGCTCAGCTGCACCAACTTTTATTATTAAATACTAATTATGTACATTTCTAACAGTGATTTAAGGAACTGAGCTAACTGTTTACTATGATGTCTTTCTGATCTAAGGCAGTTACTGTTTGGGTGCAGCCTAAGTTCATAAAACAAATGTAAAAAAAACAAGAAAAATTATTTCAAAGCAGTGCCAGTATGCTTACTACTATCCTCTGCACAGATTCCTGTAGCTCTAATATTAGCAAATACACTGAAGACTTTTTCTGAAACCTAACCATCACTCATCTCCCCACACAATTAGTCACCACTGTTGCTAATGTTTTTAGTCATGACATTATTCTGTAGACTTTGCTCTTGGATCTGCAAGTTATAACACTCTTTCATGTCTTTCAAGGAACTGAACAGATTCAAGAGATCTAAACCTTTTTCTGTATGAATGAAATGACATTATGTACCGCAAACAATTGTACAGAGCTGACATTTGGTAACTCGGTGAGTCATGCAAGGACAGAGAGACAGTTGAAGGAATGCTGAGGATGAGAGCTGAGCCCCTGAAGTATGAAAAATATTTAAACAAGGAGAGGGAAATAAATGAAAGAACAGGGAAGGTTTAACTCTATCAAAGATTTATCTGCCAGAAAGCAAAGGAATGTCTAAAGAAGCTGAGAGAAAGAGCACAGCGCATTAGTGAGAAGACAGAGAGAGTAGCAGGTTTTGGAGAGCTTTGGTGTAAACAGAGAGAGGCAGTTTAGACGGATCAACCTGTAAGAGGCGCTAGTGATACAACAAGGCCCAGGAAATTGATCGTATGGGTAGGGCACATTGCAGCAAGGCAACTTTATCAATACAAATAATGAAAATATACAGGCTATTTAATACCAATAAGGGAAATAATAAACTTGTCAAGTCCATTATTGAATCTATCAGGGCTTTGATTTAAATCTAATGAAAGTGGCGTAGGGAATAAGCGGTAAGCCTCACTCTTCTCCAACACACAGCGCAGATTTTCCCTCGGGCACCTGTCCATGTCTCTGATGCCACGTTGATGTCACCCTCTTTTCCTGGCACAATGCCACTAATTGGGGTTTCCCATTATCAAGATGAGATGTCTGACAGCTCTGCTGTCCCCGTGACACTCAGTAAATGTGCAGCCGTGGGCCTCTTGGAGTTAACCTTTATATAGATACATTTCTTTTTTTATTTATGTTTGAATAAAGGGGCTGACTCTCAGAAATGACAGCAGAATACATGATAATATACACAGTGGTGCTTGAAATAGTATAATCAGGTAATACATCATGCTTTGCCTTCAAAATGGCACTTTGTTTCACACTGTGAAATTTAAGTGGTACCTTGTGCTCTTCTTTTTTAGAGACAAAAAGAATAGCCAAAATAAACAAGGTCATTAAAATGGATATGAATATTCAAGAGAGTCACTTCATTAACAATCTCTGGCCAATTTCAGGAGTTAATGGAGGAGGGTGTGAGGCTCGTTAATATGTCCAAAAATTATAATTTCTAAAGAGAACTTAGTCAAATAGAAAATGTCAAAATGGTTTTTATAACTTCAGTGTTTAACTATGAAAACAGAAAATTGTGCGACATCTTTATCAATCCAGCTAATTTCAAAATGGTAACTGCACATTCACTGGTTTTGGCCTGTGAAAAGATTTTAATGGTTTACACTGCAGAGCAGATTGGCATTTATTCAAGTAATATTTACTTTATCATTGTTTCCAATGTTGTAAAGTCACACTACACAGTGTCAGTTTGGGGAAAAATGTTGGCAAATACATAAAATCCACAGTAAGATCCCGGTTAATACCTTAAGATATTGTATGTACATGTAAAGTAAACATTGAGGTCTTTGTTATTCAAATCCACCATTTTTTCATTGTTAAATTCACAAACCAGTAACCGGCATCTCTGTGGTGTCTTGCTTCAGTATTCCTCCTTGGGTGGGTGGGTCGGACTATAACAAACAAAGGCAGTGAAGCCCACTGCAGAGCGTAGCTGCTAAAGCAATCCTCTGTGAATTGCTTTGTGCATAATCTTTTGCTGTCACACCAGGCTGCAAACATTGTGGCCAACACATTAACATGATGTTTCATGTGATGGGAGGGGCAGAGAGGGTGCAGAGAAATCTGGGATGGTATTATTGGCACAGTGTTAGTCTACGCCTTCCCTGGAAATAAAATAAAATATCAGTGTGAAGTAAAGCAAGAGGAAATAAATGTTTCACATAATTTAACTGTTACAAGCAGGTGCACAGTCTGATGTGGAAAATCTGCAAACAAAAGTCATTTTTTATTGTGATTTTAATGGAAAAGGTCAGTGCTGGATATTATGTGATTCATCACCACAGGTATTGAAGGATCTGAGAGTCACAAATGCCAACTGGGTCGTCCCGGTCCACAAAGGATGGCACACATGATCTCTGAGTTATGAGGCCTTTGACTCGTAACACACAGCAGCAGGTAGCAGCATTTGGGTGGCAACATAATCACATCAGTTATAAAGGGCGCTAGTAGCAACACAGCAGCTATAATGGCCAACAGCATCCTGAGTTAGGAAATTGAAATGGTCAGGTGAAGGTTTATGTAATACATGTAATATCTGTGCAGATAGTTTTATCTCATCTTCGTCCATCACCAACCAGAGTACAGTACTTATCTTTGCAGAGAGCAGACTAAACTAAAGTCTGTTATTGAATTACTATTATTAAATCTTCATTGGGGCATGAAAAACTCATTGCATGTGAGGCGGGTGTATTGAAGTTCATTGAACAATCCAATGTGCTATGTATGAGACTATGGGATCGCTTCTAATTGAATTTTTATGGGGATCCATGTGAACAGCAGGGCCGTCTATGCTTCACAGCATGCAACCTGAAAATATCATGGTTCATGAATGCTGCATGCCTGGCTGCCAGGTGATGTGTGACTTCAGTGGCACCTTTCAGCACAGCTTTTATCAGAAAATCACATCCAGATCCATTAAATCTGAACAAACATCTGACTCTGACAGATCTTCAAAACCAGTTATTGAAGTAGTTGTTCACTGTGGTGGCAGTTCCACCCACAATGTGCATATGAGCCATATATAAAGCTAGAAAGGGCAAGAAATACTGTGGGGGTATGGACATAAATTAATACATCTGGAGGGTGCGACATGTCTCCGAGATATATACATATAAATATATTATGAGCAGCACCACCTGAAATGAGCACCGTCCAGGCAGGTCCCTAACACAAGAACCAAGACTAACAATTAAATGGCCACATACCGAAAAACAAGACATATGTGCTGCTTCCAGGGATGCGGAAGGATTTCTTTGAGCCAGCTTCCAGCCCACCAGGGTCCGCACTCTTCAGAGGATATCGGGGACAGCAGAACAGTGGCTGGCACTGCCAGTAAATGATGGAATAATCTGGAAACACAGCAGCCAATACTCTGGTCTGATGAGTATTTACCTACAGGGGGTATGCTCATCCCTTCCGTTTTATCTCAGCAAGCACATATGGTGCCCTGTTGCAGGCGCCTCCAACAGGAACGTCTGTTTTCCAGAGGATGCCTGCAGTTTATTTATACAGTTTTATGCACTTGTTGTATGACTATGCGGCGTTAGACAAAACAGACCTCTTGTCAGAGTAGGGGAGATTTTTCTTGCTGCTCTGGTCATGGTGCGTGATGCTATAACATTCCCGCTCTGTGTGTCTCAGTTACAGTTACACAAAAACAAAACATGTTCCCCATCAGGAACATTTGAAACCTCCCGAATCAATGGCTGCAATGCCGCTTGTCCTTCAGACGGCAAGAACTCCTGTTGAGCCTTTGTGAGCCACTCCACTTCATTCACTTAAGTATGCTTTTACCCCGACATCTAATGTGACAGCCAACCCTCAGGAGGGCATTGATTGCAGTGACCCCTATGGGAGTAAGGGGTACATATTTAGATGGCAGTAGACAGCTGTCCCTAAGAATAATGTAATGAAGGCCACTGAGACAGACATTGACAGTGAATAGCGGCCCCTCCAGGAGATTCAAACTGCCTGCATCATCACCTTCATCTCTTCACAAAAATGTATGTTCGCTTTAAATTAGTTTATCAGCTTGACCTCGTGGTCCACCCCTGATCATTTAAATGTGCCCCCAATCAATCATATTTGCATAATGAGATTTTCAATGTCAAACGCTTGTCAAAGACAACTGTTCCAAAAAAAATGTCTTCATTGGAGGCCTCAGAGGTGAAGGGTGAACGTGTCAGATTTCTGGAAAGAGTTCGGCATCTCATCATCCGTCGCCACATTCAAGACGACAAATAATAACGTGCGCCCTTTGTTCGTCTTTGTAGGGGGCATGTTTCAAGTAAAGCATTTGTTGTGACAGATTAATGCCAGACAGATCAAAGACAGCACATGTTATTAGACTTGTTAAATTAATTAAAAATCAAAAGCATGAAAATATGCATTCAAATTGAAGGTGCATCCGTTTGACGGTAGGTGACACAAACGTCTCAAACTGTGCTTTGACGCAAAGTGAAAATGAGCCGACCCTTTTAAAAATAATGCCAGAATAAACTGACACTTTAGCAGATGGAAAGCAGACTTTTGATTTTATCTCCGCTGACAGAAAAAAACAAAAAACCCTTCAATTTAGAGGACAGATTTTCCCCATATTGGTGTGGCTCCATATTGGTGTGGCATTTACAATAAATCGTCTTCTCCTCGGCACTTCGAAATGCCTCAGGGCCGGAAAAAAAGGTCACACATAAGCTGAGAAAATCATACATGTTTGAAAGCATGCTGAATTGTGGCTCTCATATTTTTGAAGTGCCTTTTTTTTTTTTTTTTTTTACATTTATTAAACATTATTATTAGAATGAATAAATCTCCTGTCCTCAGGTGTGCAAGATGTAAAGTGGTTTATAGCTTCAGAAATACAGGAAATCAGTGCTCTAATGATTCAAAACCCATTTCTGCATGATTCAAGTAATTAAAGCAGTAATATGTCTCTATTTATCTATTTTTTCTTAATTTTACAGTTTTTAATGTTGCCATTTCATCCACTGCAACTACCTCTCATTGCGTGAGCCGAAACACGCACACACACACCCACCCACACGCACACTCCTCTTGAAATGATTTTTAAGAAAAGGGTTGCTGCTGAGTGTCAGAGCTCCCGCTGAGTTGTTTGGCCTAAGAGGAGTAACCACTTAACCACTGTCTCGTAGCAACGACATGCACATTTCCCAGCGTGGTTTCACACGCACACCTGACACAGGGAGGTGAGAAATTAAATTCAACTTTGAAGTTAATATTAAAAGCTTCAGATAGCTTGAAGCTAATATTACAGCTAACTGATAGCCATCACCCCTTTCATAGAGTTATTGGGAAAAGCTTGTATGGAGTTCGGTGCTCGCTGATGTCATTTTACCCTCTGATACAGAAGTTCGCCATCAGATTATGCACCTCTCAAATGTCAGCATCAGCTGACTTACTGCAGACTCTCAGTGATTTATAGACCAGAGAGCATATACTATTCACCACATCCACATATCTTCAGACTTTAATTACTCACCGCCATGTGTTAAAGAATTGCAGATGAGACAGTTTTGTGGCCGCTCTGTCACTCAGTTAATTTTGGTGATGTGCGTTTAGTCAGTAAATTAACCAAAGAGCAAAATATATTTATAAGGTCCAGTACAGTTTGCAGTGAGACAAACCTGATTGTTAACTTATTCATGTGATCATGTGATCGTTGAGGATTTCAGGGCTCTCCCCCAGGATTGCTGGGTGTGATATGGCCTTATTTGATTGACAAGGACTGTATGCTTGTCAGTATTTATTATATTCTAACATTTTTGTGTGTATTGATGGTGACTGTGTGATTTTGGAGTGGATGATGGGAATAGGATGCAGAGTATTAGACACCTGTCTGCACGATGGAGGCAGCCTGGTGAGTGCTTTATGTTTCTGATGAAAGTAACTGCATTGAAATAACAGGAAAATAATGTTAGGTTTCATTTGTCTTGCTCCATCTCGCCAGCCCACATTCTCTTATCTAGTTATTTTTCTGGCTATTATTTTTATCTGTCTACAATACCTTGATTCAACATCAATAACATTAAAAGAAATGGACGTACAGAGTGCTAACATTGGCACTAGCGTTAGCCTGTGTTTACAGGTTGAATGAATCCTGTTCACATGTTGTAGGCTGCAGTCTGACCAGTCAGTCATGCACTGCAAACTCTTTCTAGATAATTCCTGGGAAACCAGAAAGTGCTACCCAGGGAGCAGGGATTTGGAGGGCATTGACAGCACGAATGTCTTCCTGTCAATGCAGATTATGTGTCTAATAGTTTCTTGGTTTCCTGGAAAAAAGCTAATAGTGGTTCCACTCTGAAACAATTTGCAGTGTTTCCCATTAATTACTGAGTCTGTGACAGCTCGCCACAGTCTTATTTATCCCGCCACAGTTTCATAGTGAACAGAAAATATTTTTACACTCCTCATAATGATATAAAAGATGCACTGGAAGTTCCTGGCTGCATCCGAGACACATTTTGAGAGCACAACATCATTTGAGGTAAGGAAGACTAACTAATGTTGCAGCATCAGTTGCAGTTATCCACTAATCCAAACACCGTTTTATCAAATCAATGTCCGACAGCGAACAGATAACGCTCCCAGTAAGCGCGGGTCATAAGCTAATGTTGATTAACTTCCTGCCCTTTGTGCACACCGCCCATCCCTGCTACCAATTGGTTGGCAATTAGCCACTATTGCTTCATTTCTCTGATGGCTCAAATGTATGCGGTAGTCGATTTTGTGATTTGACCATTTGTGACCTGCGTTAAACTCCGTCTGTTTACCAGGCTTTGTGGGTGTGACTGCTCTGCTGCGCCTTTCATATCTTTTCAACCAATGTGTTTATTATTAATTTGTTTACTTCAGCACAAAGTAGACTCTTTAATTTGCCCTCAACACTGTTTAAAGTGCACTGGTGGTTCAGTAATAGAACAGGATGGTGTTGCACAATAAGGAAAATCCCGATGTATTGATTTATTTGGTCACAAAGCAGCAGAAACACAGGAGCTGAAAGCAAATATCTGCTTGGTAGAACCACTTGAAACAGTACGTTAGTAAGTTAGCTTGTTTGCTAACTCTGCTTCGACATACTGCGAGAGATACAGAAAATAATGAATATTATCTACAACAAGGATTCAAAGGTCATTTGTTACGTTAACACACAAAGCTGTCGGAACTGTAATATGATTAATTATGCAGCGTACAGGACTTGCCAGCAAAGCTTTTGGCACCTATACTTCCGAGACATTAATAGACTCAACAGCACTGAATATGCAGCCATAGATATATCTCTGTACAGCTATTCTGTTTGTGCAATATTTCTCACATCTGATGTGTTTTCCCATCTCTACATTATACCCATCAAGTGCTTTAAAAATGACTCTTCATTTATTAAGGATGGACGGTGACACCCTGTGAATGAAGCGTGGCTGATTTGCACTGCCAACTAAAAAAGTGGGACTCTGACAGGCTGTCACTGAACACCAAACCCTCGGGCTGATAGATTTTACTTCCATTCTTGAGCTGTCTTGCTGTCATGTCGCGCCCAGCTATCTCTGACCCCCACCCCAAGCAACACTCTCATGTGCTCAGGTGTGGCCTTCCTGCTTAATCGTATGATTTATTAAAAAACCCTGGTAGTATATGATTTGACATATGCTGTATTTAGGGCCTAAATTCCATGTTTTCTGTTTTGGTTGTTCTCGATTCTGTGTTTTAAGCGTTAAGCCCATTTTGTGTCATCAGTAGGACAATATTCAACTTGGAATTAATATCAATGACTTTGCTGTAATACAGCTATGAGGTCTGCAGTGAACTGAATGTCTTGCTGCTGCCTATGTGGTTTTACTCCTGACAGTGTGCTGAAGAGAAGAGGTCTTTCTAGTGTGCTGCCAGTCTCTCAGAGGACCTCTTCAGCATGGCTACATGTGTGTGCGTGTGTGTGTGAGATACCAACACATTGCAGCAATTCTTTTTTTCCTCTGTTCATTTGGCTTAGACGCTGTCAAAAAACCACTGAAAATGGCAGGGAAAGGCCTGATTTTTATAAATTGCTTCCACGTTTCTGTGTGATTCCTTGTTGTACAGTCAATTTTGTTTTGTTGTTGTTTTCTCATCAAGGAAACAACCTGTTTTCAACGGCAAAACCGACACTGAGATCCTTGATGTTTCAGTTTCCCCTCCAGTCGTCATGGATGACGAGGGACTAATTTGCGAGGCTGACCAGCGATCACAGTGTACAAATCCCCCAAATTACTCATTCTAGCTGAGGAAATGATTAAAACTTAAGAAAATTATGTTGTGAAAAAATAACTTTGACACTCATTTGCAGAGGGAGAAATCATAAGCGATGCCAAAAATCTTCCCCTCCTTGTGCTCCGACATCGCTCGTAGTATATGTGGAGAGTTTTTTGCACGCCATCTGTTAGCTCGGCTGCTCACTTTATGTTAGGAAGAGGTGTCACTGTTCTCATCAGCCTGCGTGCTATCTAGGAACACATAACACGGTCTTCTTTCCATTTTCTGAGACAAATCTGTATCCTCCAGACTTACTATTAGAAACTGAAAGTTTTGTGATTTAAAGTTGAAACAAGCAGTTTGTGAGCACGGGAGGAGGACAGCTTCCATACAAAAGGTTTGTCATCGTAACTTAGTTTTGTCCCTCCAGAAAACCCATCAAAGCTCTCCTCTGAAGTCACTTTTCTCAGCTCCACTCCAGGACTCCCTCGTGGACTCGGCTCTTCTGCTGAGCCATGACGTTTAGCCCACAAACGTCTGGGGCTTATGGGGAATGGTGTCCTCCAAAGGCATCTAAAAACATAAATAGTAAATTGACAATCATATAAGAATGTTTTTTCTGTAAATTGCCCTCTATATATATAATATGCTGTCGAGGAAGCTCTGTTCTGAGCCTGTGTTTCTAGTAATTTGTGGGATCTTGAATTTTTTTTTTTTTTTTTTTTTTGGGCTTTTGTCTCCTTGTGTTGGCTCTCCACAACAGCTGGACTTTTGTAAAAGTAGCAGATTGGTTTGCTGTTTCACGGATATTTGTTGTGGACACTCTTCCAAAAAGTCTCACACTGCAAGAAGGTACAGTTCCCCATATTGTGCTGTACACGATGTTCCTTTGCAAAGAGGGCGGCTCAGAAAACACAGCATACCGTCACAAAGGTTAGGTTTTGTGTGACCCAAATCTTCACTTTTTTCCCAGCAAATTGGAATTTTAACACATTTTTCAGCTTTTGTAATACCCACTTTTCTGCCATTGGAAGTCCAAAGAGGAATTTTAAAACCCATGTTTACTTAGATTTTTTTTTTTTTTTTAAATATTAAAGATACTGATTTGATTAATTTAGATCTTTGATTTGAACTAAAAAGAGCTCTAATCTTTATGTCAGAAACGAATAATGGAACTGTTGAGAGACCCTTAAACAGCTCTTTCATTTAGCCTCGTAGTTGCTGACTTATGGGTGTGTGTTCTCAAATTAATTTGTATTTATGATTCTCTTATAGAGACTCATCTGTCTTTAGCTGCTGTTACTGGATATGATGATAAATATCCAGAAATAAATTAATCATTGTCAGTGGATAAAATGAAGCCAACAACACCTCCAGGTAAAAACAACAATCTGCTCCAACACAGAATACTGTTATGGGCTTTAACCACCATTCATGAGCATGAAGATGATATATATATATATATATATATATATATATATATATATATATAAAATATAGTTGTGTATCATTGATTTTGATTTGATTTTGTGACATTGTGTGCTTACATGTCCACAATTTTGCAGGCTTTGTTTCATTCAGTGTGTTTTAGGTGTTAAACCATTAATATGGCGAATATCCATTTTTCCATGCCAGACTGTTCTTCACTGCCAGCAGATCAGTAATTGTGGAGAAACCAAGACTGGGGTGTGTAACATGATTGGAACAATATGAATCCTGTTTAGTGTGTCGTTTCCTTTGAAATTGTCCTGGCACCACATGAGACTGGATTTGTTTGGTATCTCGCTAAGAAGAAGAAAAGAGCATCGGCAAGAGTATGCCAAATGTTTTTATTCCTCGGTGTACACTTTTCCTCTGTAAGCTTAGTCGCTGCTAACAAACAGATTGACCACAGTTGAACCTTCTCAGTGAAATCATTACACAAGACAGAGGCTAAAAGTTATGTGATCTGCAGTGGCAGATTGGAAGCAAGGCAACTGGTTTAATAATGCCATTAGTAACACTTCAAATGATTGCAACCCCATGGAACTGCAGTGAAAACCCAACCCAAAGGACCACTGTTTTTACTCTGCTTGAGAAACACTAAATGCTGTTTTATGCACTCCATACCATGTCTATTTTTCAGAAAAGTAGGCATAAAATAATTTTTCAGAGCTATATACAGTATAGTCATTATAGCAAAGTAAATGCTATATATTGTAAGCAATACTCCTGGGCTACTGGAGCGGTCTACAGAGTCTGTTTAGTGAAACTAAGCAACACGCTCAGTAGAACTTTTCATTTGGGCAGTGTAGGTTTTAGACTCACTGGAGAAAATCCATTTTCTCAGATCCCCATCCATCCATTTTGTGTAATATGGCATCTGTTGCAGCTCTTTTGCCACACCAACAGCCTGTCCTCACCAGAAAAACGTTCCACGGTGCAAGCAGGTCATTACGAAACATATTTACTTTTATTGCTTGGGTGCGACCTCTAGTGGCCGTAGTAACTATCAAGGGAGGAAGTCAGGTAATGTAATGTAAAGGGCAAGAAAGTCTGCATAAGGAGGAAAAAAACACAAGGCATTCATCCAGGAGGCCGCTGCTTGTGTCCCATGTGAAAGTGTTAATCAACTTAGTTACTTCATCAACATTAGTCAACTTATTATTACTTATATCACACGTCAAGTAACTTTTTGTAAATAACATGCTCATTTTAAGCCATGGTCTTTCCCAAGCCTAATCAGGTAGTTTTAGTGCACAAACGTAACCGAACTGCGACCGTTTCACAACATTAATCACCAAAGACAGCGTAGGTCCACTCCACCTATCGCTGGTACTCTCCAGTGTACGTACTGTATATGCCTCTTTGGGAGTCATTGGCTATCGACCTACTCAGTCGTTTGGGTATGAGGAAGTGTTTCATACCACAGGGCCAGTAAAGATTGAAAATCAACTGCAAGTGTGACAAACTTACAAAATATACTTCATTCTGAATAATTCTTTGCATTTATCAGATGTAAAACTCTCCTAATATGTTGATACCATGCAGATGAATTGATGATATTTGCTCAAAATGTCATATGACATTGTACACACTGAAACTGGTACACAGCGGAGCATCGATCACATACTGTGGCATTTGATTATGTGTTTAGCATTAGCCTGTGTGTTTCCCCTTCATTATTTATCTGTCAGCTCGTCCCTGTCCTCCTCCCATACTGATGCTTGAGTATTTATCCTCTCCCTACTTGTATCCTCAGTGGATTGCTTTGTCCTAATTGGAAAGCTGAGCTAATTATCCCCTAGCCTGTACTTGGCACATCATCTAGACCTCCCAAGAGAGACTGTTAGGTTTGGTAATCCTGAAGAAAAAAAAAACAAAAACCTTGCACCGAGGTGAAGAACAGGGACGTGGGAGCACTCTGACCTGAATTGGGCCTCCGATTGATTGAAATGGATTGGGGATGGAGAAATAAAGAGCATCCATCATAATTTCCAGCTGTCAGCATTCACAGGGATTTCACAGAGCTAATTGGAGAGGCCTGCGTTGGATTGCAGTTTTGCTTCCCTCAGTCTTTCTCAAAAAGACAAGTGTTCTGTTTGCTTGGTCTTAATAAAGTCACAGGATGCCACAGAATGAGGGGAAATGAACAGACTAAGTAACCTGCTTCTGCAAACCTACAGTATGTTGTACCATGTCAAGAGCAGCTGTGTGGGTATTGAATACCTTTCATACAGTATGTTGGTGTTTTAAGGTTTAAACAAACTCTAATGAGTGGCGTCGTACAGTATTTTTTTGCTGAACCACAGGGTAAGGAAACATTTGGCTCACAAACCTTACTTGGCTCTTATTTTTAATGATGCTTTAATTTCAAGGTTTATCACAAAAATCAATACAAGATTCCAAATTTGGTAGCAGCCAAAGTGCTACTGACATAATTGCTGTGCAATTGGAGAAATCTGACAGTGGAAAAGCTGAGAAGAAAAATGTGACATTTGTTACACTGATAAACAGTGAAGTCACATCAAGGCAACAAGCAGCATTCTGCATGACGTGTAAATCTACCGTTACCGCTTAGTATTTAAACGTATAGTTGGTCTTATCAGTAGTTCAGGGTTTGAGCTTGACTTTGCTCTTGAACTGTGTTGAAGTGACTTCAAATCCAGAAAACACCCAGGAACCTCATGGGCTTTGTAAATCAGTGTTTCTATATTAAATAACACTTTTAGTGACAAGCAAACATAAAGAGTAGAGCATCATCAGACTGATTGTGGCACAGTTTCTCTTGGGACGAATTGTATTCAATTTTCCAAGAAGAACTGACATTATACATTTTATATTATAGATGATAGATCCTGAAGTAACCCCCTAAAGGCTTGTGTGTGATTTGACAAGACTGCATAAAGCAAAGCTTCCAGATGCTTTTCTCTTCCAAGTCCTCGGCAATCTGCGTGCCGTCACCCGTCTCCCCTCCTAAAAATGAATGATATGGAAGAGTCATTCTAAAAAATGAATGACATTTCAGACTTATTATAATTTAATGGAGCTCCAAGATCCTTTCCTCTTACGATTAAGTTGAATTTTTATGATGGCTGCACTCTGAATAGAAAATCAAGAGCCACCAGCTTCAAATGTTGGTTTCCGTTGAAACACTATTTTGTTTACAAGTGTTGGCAGTGTATTATAGCTGAAGCTATTAATGTGTCAGAATCTGTTATCTCTATCACAATATGTCCAACATCCTTAGCTAAAACAAATTTGCTAAACAAACAGCCAAAACAAAGTCCCAAAATCCAAAGTGCTAGCGGCTCTGTATGAGCACGAGGTGCAAACGGTAATCACCTTTATCAGACGAATGTGATGGTACTTATTCTCTTCAGACCTGCTGCTTCCTGCATTTTTCCCTGGTGGCAGCTAAGTACAAGTGCTTACCGCTGAAAGTACACTGAACGTATCTGTTAATATCACTAAAGGCAAGAAAAGATGAGGATTCATGGCTTTACAAAAATCTGTGGCTGCAACAAACAGTTTCACCATAGATAGATGTAAAGATGAAATGTGTAAATTAAAAAAAACAAAAACAAAAGGAGTTGACACATCACTCATTCTGTCAGACCATTAGGTCAACATCCAAAGATATTCAGTTTACTTTCATAGAGGAAAGAAAAACAGCAAATCCTCACATTTTAAAACTGGAACCAGGCGTTTTGGTAGCAAAATACTGTAATAAAATACTGAAAGAGCCACAGGTTCATTTTCTGTTGATCACCTAATCAATGAATTGACCAGTGATTGCTTGATTAGAATTGTCTGTTTGTTGAATCTTACTGTTAACTCCTATGTTGATGCTTTTTCCTTTCTTGCCTCCTCATCTTTAATCATTTCTATTGGGAATTTACGGGAAAATGGTGAAACATAATTATCAATGACTTGTCAGAGTGAGAGGTTGAGAGTTTTTTTTTTTTTTTTGGAAACTCTAGCCTTTAGACCTTCAGGGCTACAGATGGGTTAGTTGAAGATAGAGCTTGCCATAATTGAACCAAATGACAAAATACAGCGCTCAACAAAATAAAGAAAACAACATCGACTCTAGAGAGAAGACAGCTCTACCTAACCTTTGTAGCCTACCACCCACCTTGGACCCCCAGTGAAGACATGAAATACAGCAACTTCAAAGAACATCCTGCTGGAGGGAAAAAATGGGAAAAACCTTGAACCGGACAGTAGGTTTTCCGAGCAAGTAGCAAAAATAAGAAATGGATGTATGAGCTGTGAAAATGAAAAATAGTTGTCAGCAAATGCATTTAATGGCCCTTTAGATTTGAAATCATTGCCTCTATGTTCTCCTCTCAGTGAAAGGATTTTCCCTGCTTTGAGTTGAGGTTTGATGATGATGCACACCTGGGATAACTGTGATCAGATGCTCAGCGCCGCTCAAAACGTGTATTGACTATTTGATAAGGTGTTGACTATCTCCCAGACTCCAATGAAATCACATGCTTCAGCCTAGTTAAGAACCCTGGAGTGACGATCTCTTAATAGAGGAGTTCTGTTCAAGGAGCTGGAGAGATGCAGCAAAGGAGATACTTGATAGAGTGGCTGCTTTGGAAAACCGATGAGAAAGACGAGATGCCTTGAATGTGATCCAAATACCAACTCACCGGCTCAGTCTCCGGGTCATAGGCAGATCCGTGTGAAAATTGGAACTTTGTAAGCTGAAGGACCGAGTGAGCGAGGACTGCCTCACATCTGTAACTCATGCACATCCACTGTGTTATCACGCATGGCGATGCACTTGGCTATGAATACCAAGTCCGGGCCACAATAAAGCTAAACACTCACCTAAGAACTGCATTACAAGGTGAAATGTTCACCGTCCTGACCGATCAATCCCTCAAATCAATCTGCCACAGGCAAGGCAAAGAATTCTCCACAGGGAGGAATCCAACCAAAGCAGCTGCCACCTGCCTTTGATGATGGACTGAAGCCTGTTAGATTAGTGTTTCAGCTGTGATGATGCATTTATTAAATTGGTATTTTGCAGGTATTTTTGCCACCTCATTTTAAGATTACATTTTTGCAACCTTAGGCTTTTTCAGAAATTGCGATGGCATTTTACATGAGATGAGAAATATTGCCTTAATTTCAAACCCCTCATCACAAGAGAATCAGTCAACTCTTTCCTGAAGTGTGTAATTTGCAACCCATCAAAACCAAATTGATTGCAATTTAGTAGCTGTTAATTACAACTACAAAGGCAGACCACTAAATGGTGAGCGTACTCCTATCATGAGCAGTTTTACTTTGTCATTGTAAGAGCACCAAAAGTTGGTAACACGTGTTTAATAATTCATTTTGGGTTGCTGATATCTTAGTTAATAACAACAACAACAACAACAGATCGACTGATCTCGATTCCCTCTTTTCTCAATCTGGCCCCAAACACCACAATGAAATAATTAGATATTATAATAAGTACAAAAAACTCAAAACGTCCTCAAGCAGTATTCAAATTTTTTAATTTGTAAACTTAATCACAAGATAACTAATTAACTTTTCTATATTGAGATATTAAGTGATTTTGGTAAATTTCAGTAATTTACATACAAATTTCTCTTGACCCATCTGTGTTCTTCCAGTTAAGGTTGTATTTCTAACATACTGTGATGAAAATTTAAGTTACTGCAAAATTATCATAACATTGCTGTAAATTCAACACCTGGCTTCTTTACACCTGGCTGTATTCCTTTGTATTCTGCCTTCGTGCCCTCTGTCTGTTTGACAAATTGTGATTCAGTTACATGGATGTGACATAAATTTCAGGGCAGCAACAAAACTGTGGTTTATGACAGGATGGACATGAGTGAAGGTGCTTATAGCCAAGAGGACGTGGCGCAGGACGTGACAGTCCGCTTGATTAATAAACACTATGAGCTTGGGTTGAATACAGGGATATTTGCTCATCTGTGCATGCTAGTACCTTTGTGAAATGTGCATTTCTAAAAGTAACTGTAGTAGTAAGAGTACAGTGTGCATGTACTGTAAATGTTCTTAGCATGAAGATTACTTTCTCAAAGTGACTTTTTTAAGGTTAAATGCATGCATTACTCATAGGTGATTAGCAGCCAAGCACGCTCTGGAGGCCTCAAATGTTCTTATAATGTATAATAGATAAAGCAAACATTGATGTGCCAGCCAATTAATGAAATTATACTTAACATTCTGCCTCGGTTTAACAGGTTGCCCACAAATCTTGCACTCCTCTCTTCTGACATAATTTGGTTTTGAACCCTGGCTAACATTCCCTGATTAGATTTCTTTATTGATTCTGCAAGAGCCGTGAAGGTCAGACTATCACTTGACTCGCAGAGACTGACCTTCAGAGGAACTCTGGCACAGACAGTTGTCTCATTTCATTTGGCTGGGATCATTTTCAGGGATTGATGTCTCTGGACATATTTTTACTTTTATTAAAAATAAAGCACGTTTTAGAAATTTAAATAGGCATTCCACATGAAGAGTGTTTTACTTATCACAAGGATTCATGTTCAAACTGTGGAAATGGTTCTGTAATGCCCTCTGTGGCTGCAAATGGAGCTTTCCAAATCCAAGAAAATGGCTCTGATAATGTCATCAGGGTTATCTCAAGTTAGGCTTGAAGTGTCAAATTTATATCATGCGTCATGAACTAGTGGTGTGGAGATTGTCATGGTCAGGAAGGCACCAGGCAGGGAGGACCGAGCAGAATATACCATGTAGTGCGTTGTAGAAATCATAGGAGCCTGTACATCTTTTTATTTGTGTCGTGACCTTTTTCAAAAGTTACATAGTTAACTTGTTTTCTCCACTTGTTTTTTATTTGTATTTCCCCATGAATCTCAATTTAGACAAACTCTTGTCACTGATGTTGTGCATCTGTACAGGTTTGATATCATATTACTCGTCGTGTTAAACTGAATTGCCCCCACTCTTTGAGAGATTTGTCTTTTTAGAGAGACTAGATATACCTGGACTAATTATCAATCGTTATTGTATCCATAATCACATGATGTAAGCCTCCTTTGAACTGAGATTCAGGTTCACGCATTCCTCACATCTCACATTTGTTCTTGCACTAGACACATGAAAGACTCTCGACCCTTCGCTTCCTCATCAAGCAGCAAGCGGGAAAAATTGCTCCGAGCTTCTGCTGTCATCTAAGGAAAGTCAGTCACCATTTCAAGGTTAATGGCAAATCACTTTGAGGGTTTTGGGCAATGGGGGAGGAATTCGTGCAATGTCACAGTAGCTGTTGTGAAAGATTACAGCCCAAAGACAACAGACATAAAAAAAAAAATAAAAAAAAAAGCCTTCGGGTTCCAGCAAATACTCTGATCACGAGAGCACGCTTCGAAGGTCCAGCAATGTCAGTTTATTGACCTTTTCTATAAGATTATGCATGCCCTCATATTTAATTTAGTGAAATGTGAATGCTGTGAGCCTTCAGGCTGTCAGTGACATGGATATATCATTTGCACTTTATACTCAGTGTGTGAGCCTCATTTAACAAATGACTATCTGCTAGGTAGGTACAAATATATGCATTTGTTGTATTAAAGTAATGAAAGTGCGTTCAAACGTGAGCGTCTTTTCATTACTGTGATTGCATGGCAGCGCAGGTAACAAGCAATGTAGCTTATATAAATACATGTTCCTGCTGTATTCTGTCATCCAGTGGGTGTATTGCACTCTGATGTGACCATATGACGACTGGCGAGTAAGGCTGTCAGAGGGAGAATATAGGATATTCAAAGTGAGGAGGAATCAGCAGTGCATGCTCGCAAATGCAGGATCTTCAATCAGGTCAGTTTAAAAACAGCCTGACTTGTTGGTCAAGCAGGTTGTTAAAAAGCAGGCAGATGAGACTGTAGAGGCGGCAGGTAGAGGTAAAGATCAGGATGGAAAAACCGAGAAGCAAGACCACTAAGACAGATTAGACAACAGAGGGCAAGCAGAAATACAGTATGACTCGTGACCAAATGCAAAGCAGCTGTAGACAGGTGGCGTGTCGCCGGAGGAGTCAGAGAAGAAGAAAAACTGACGGTGTCTAGTGGACAGGTGCGGCATGACGGGGTCTAAAATAACAATCAGTGCACAACAACAAGCCGGGGGGAGGTGGCTGAAAGGCGAAACAACGTAAATTAACAGTATCTAACCTCAACCTGCCATTTTAATAAATCAGTCATTTTAATTAATATTTTCATTTCCGTTGCGTTTTACTCATTTCAGTCAATTTCACAGTCTAATCTGACTTTTCATGGTCATGTTGGCAGCCCTTCTGTCAGGCTTCATAATGTTGTGTGGTACGGTGAATAACGTATCACAGCTGAGCCTTCTGCTAAATGAAGTGAATTTCATAGGGAAAGAGACTTCTTACCTGCCTGGAACACATATTTAAAAATTACTACTACTACTATTACTACTCCTGCTTCTTCTTCTACTACTACTACTACCACCCCTTCTACTAATGATAATAGTAAACTTCATTTTACAACAGTTTGACTTACTTTAATCTTACTTTTTTAAACAGTTTGACGCTGAAATAGTCTGTTCATTGATTTGTCACTCAGTTACGATTTGCTGATGTATTCAGTCTTCTGTGACAGTGAACTGACCATTTTGGGGTTCTGGACCTTTTATTGGACAAGATAACATTTAAGACGTCACCTTCGCCTTTAAAAATCTATGATGAGCACATTTCATTATTTTCTGAGATTTTATAGAACAAATAATTAATGGAGAAAATAATTGGCAGATTAAAAGATTGAAAATAAGCTTTTGTTTGTTTTGCTTCCTCAGGACTGAACCAGTGGCATTTAGTTGCAGTGTTTCATTTTCTAAACACTAAAACCTGAACATTTAGTTGATATCACCAGAGAGAGACACACTAACAACCACAAAGTCCAAAGGCAGAGAAAATAACTCCCATCTTGGCAAGCTGAATTATCATTTAAAGGTAGGAGTTGGTCAATAGATTGTGTGCAGTGTGTGTGTAAAGCCAGAAGTCTTATCTTCTGAGTGTTTTTTGATGAGAGTAGACAGATACATAACTCAGTGCCTCTCTTCATGAGCGCCCCATGATGCCTCATTTCAGGGTGAAAACATGAAAGCTGTTTGAAACAAGCATGCACCGTGTCTCTTTTCCTGATGTAGTCATCTGTTCTCTGACGATACTGTGGACGTTCAGATACCACCTGAAGGCCAGGGGCTCAAACGGGAAAAGGGCATCAGCAGCGCACAGAGCTGGAAAATCCATATACAGTGCCTTCTAGATACGCCGTGGAATCCTCTTTACTACACTGGAGGTGATATTTTCATGGATAACCAACTGCTTTTCACGAAAAATGCCAATGTCATACAGAGTTACTGACCACTGACAACAGCCTGCAACTACTTTGTGTTTCATCCAAACATTTTTTAATGTCTGCTGTATCTTTTTAGCCATGCTAGCAGCTAGAGTTATCACAGGTTATCGTGAATCCCTATTCCATCTTTGGGAAGCTCCCGGGTCAACTGGTCTTGATAATGGTGGGCTGACTTGTTGTTGATTGCTTGGTGGTTTCACATGAACTCTGCAATTAAACCAACAGGTCTGATGAGAAGCATGGCCATACAGTTATGATGAAATGTGAGCTACATTATTCTAAATTTTAAAAAACTTCGTTGTAATCTCATTGCTTGATGCCACTAAATCCTCCACAGTCGCTCAAACCAATCAGCGTCCTATGAGGAACAACTGATAGGTACGGACTGCTGCTGTCCATTCAAAAACTACAATGGTGAATCCTACAGAGGTTAGCGTAGATGCTGCTGTAGCATCAGTGATATCAGAAGTGGAGAATATTATTTCATTGAAAGAAGAGAAAAGAATGGCACTGAAGGTTTTTCTCAATGGAAAGATCTTTTCGCTCTTCTCCAAACTGGCTCGCTCTCCCATGATGTCATATGGTTCACTGATCTGATTGGCTGAAGTTAGCCTGTGACAGACGGTGAGAGACAGATGGTTCAGCCAATCACCTGCTATGTATTTTTTGAAAGTGCCTCTCTTCTCCAAACATTTTCCATGGAGAACTTCCCAGATGGTTCAGTGCAATAAACCATCTTGCAGGTCAGCTTATGTTCCCAGAGAATCTATCCAATTGACTTGACTCTTCCTCTAGCGCCACCATGAGGTTCACATTGTATCTCACCACCTACTGAAAGGATTACCATGACAGTTGGTGCATTCATTTTCCTTCAGTTCAGGATGAATTGTACTAATCCTTTCCTTTTCATCACGTGATATATTAAGTAGCTGAAAATGCTAGCATGCTGCATGCTAAACTGAAATGTTGAACATGCTAAGCATAAACATCAGCATGCTAACATTGTCATTGTGATCATGCTGACCTGCCGCCGTGGCGCAAACCTCAAAGTTTTGTTTCAGTATTATCTTTTTTTAATCAATTATAGATTGTGCTATCTCAAATGCAGCTTTGTCTTATAGCATACTGTATAGTGTACAGTAATATTTTTTATGTTGTCTATTGATATATGTTGGACAAATATTAGAAACACCTCTATGAACAAAACAATACAATTTAACAGCACCACAAACTGCAGCCTCCAGAATGGCCATAAAGTTGAATCACCACCTCTCTACAACAGTTGGCAAAACAATCTCACCACAAGGTCCATTAGTGGTTCTTCTATAGCTTTCAATCATATTATACAATCTTCCTTGGTACATAAAGTTTGCCCTGTTGTCATGCAATGGCAGATTTTCAAATTTTCATTTTTGGAGCATTTTAAGCACTCCGCTTTGCTCTGTCTAGGCTTAAAAGTTGAGATTGAGGTCAAGAATGAACTTTTAATCTCAACTCTGGAAAACAGTTTCCACAAAACTCAACATTATAACCTTGAAGACAGGAGGATTAATCGTAGGGCTCTTGCATTAGTTTTATCTCGATGTACCTAATAAACTGGCAGCTGAGCGTTCTTCCTCTCAGCCTCCGTTTCTTTCTCTGGATGTCAGGTAAAAGCAGAGTATAACTCAAGCCAAAAGAGAAACCAAAAAACAAAACAAACAAAAAAAAAAACTACAGCTAATTAGGGCTTCATGTTTACTGCAGTCGATTATCTTACTTGGGCAACTTTCAAGTCTTGGAGGTTGTTTTTCCCACTATACACGAATGACTGACAGCAAATGACTTCCTTTAAGAGGAGGGAAATGAGCCCTGATATCCAACCATGCTCTATGTAGACACAGAGGAAGACACCAATCTTAAAACAGCCACAGTATTATTCTTTAACCCTGTCCTGTTATAAGAGCGATAATGAGACCAGAAAAAAAGGCTTCCTGCCACAGTGAGGGATTTCTTTTTCACCTGTCAGTATTATGCAGATTGGAAACGAGATATGTAACCCAGCATGTCCTTGGTTTAAAGACGCCTGGTAATCAACCAGAATAATAGCAGCAAGCCCAGTTTCTGGCAGTGCCCCCAATAATTTAGGAAAGCAGGCTAGCCTCCATTTACCTTTTGAAATCAGCACCTGTTCTCTGTTGGTTTGTTTGTGTTTCCTGTATGAGTCCCATTTTTTAAGCCTCGCTCCCCTCAGAACTGAAACAGTAGCCAACCGACAGAAAATTAATTAACACCGCTGATGGTCAGTTAAGTCATTTTTAGAAGCAAAAACACCAAAAATGTCGGAGTTCAGTGTGAAGGTTTGCTGGTTTTCTTAGTCTTCTTTGGTATTGAACTAAATATCTTTGGGATTTGGATTGCTGGTCAGATAAAACAAGACATTTGGAGATTTCACCTTTACATTTTTCAGTAATTGGCTAAAAAAAAAAAATGAATCAATGATGAAAATAATCATTGCTGCAGCTGCAGTTTCTTCCTTCAGAGTGACATATACTGTAAATCACATCTTGAATAAAATGAGAATCTGCCACTCTTCTCCTCGCCTGTTGACATTTAGGTGGAGTTTCCAGTCCCCTGTATTCATTCTTACACTCGGTCAATCTTAATGTCACGTTACTTATTTTAGAAATGGGAATGCCACACATCTGATCCAGGTCAGAGCACTACTGTACCTGGGATTTCACTTTTGATATTATGCCCGGACTTACATGCTCCTCTGACTGTCTCCCTGTCACCTGTGGTTGTCTTTATCCAGATGGATGAAAGAACAGTCCCTCTGGCCACCTCTCGCCTTTGCTTCTCTTTCTTTTTACACTGGGCAACAGTCTTTCTGTAAAGGAATCACTCACATGATGTGTTAAGGTGGTAAAACTACAGCAATGAATTCTTCTGTGGCTTGTGACAAGATGTTTTTGCCGTTTTGTGTTTGATGTTTGCATGGGATCGGGTTATTTGCTGGACTGTTCTTAGAGTGAAGAGTGTAAATGTGTATTCTGCATATTGTTCACTGTGAACATACAGTATTAACTCCACTGTCTGACAGCTCTTCAGTGCTGTAATGACAGGTGCCATATTTCCAAGTGTCAGGACTTTCATGCCATGTGGGCCTGGTGTAATTCTGCTCCAAAGTGTTCTTTAAATCTGTGTCTTTTCCAATGTGAAAGACAGGGACTGCTTTATTTGCAACCCAGCACACAGCTGACAGGCATATAACTAGCACTAATCTAGATTTCACTTGTTTGTCTTTATTATTGTGGGTAATTTACAGTGAGCCTGCTGCAGTTTAAGGACACACTGGAAGTTTAGTGGCTTATTTAAATGAACTGTTAAGTAGCTGGAAATGCCTTATCCTGGCTGTAAGCACAATAATAATATGGCAGGTTAACAAGCCAGGGTGAAACAAATAATTACAGAGTGGATAGTTCATTCTGGCTGGAGTTAATTCACAGTTTCGTACTTCTTAAAAGATTAAAATCAAAAGTTCATTTTCATGACTCTCAGATCTGAGATTACTGTGCCTGTTTTGAGGCTCAAGAAGCGTCTTTACACTGTTTGCCAAAAGAAACTAATATGACAGGCATGATTGAATATTCTGGGGATGAATTCTTTATGGTCAGTAAAGGTAGATTTTGGGAGACTGAGTGATTGACAGGAGTTTGCCTTGAGCTGCCTCCTTCGTGGATTTAATAGCAGTTATGATTGAGTACAAATCATAAAAAAACATTAAAAAGTCACAGACTTCATCCACCTCTGTCCATTTCCAGACGATCTTGGTGAGGTTTAGGCACCAAAACAAATGAAGTCACAGATGTGAGTTAAAAAAAGTCAATGTTGACTCACGACTGCTGCATTTTAGACTACTGCATCTTGTTCTTGCCGCATGTCTGCTGCTGTAGCGCCCACACTACACAGTGTTTACGTCACGCATGACAAAAATGACAACAACCACCACCCACAGTGGTTGAGACCAGGCAGGTCACTTAAACAAAGTCAATGAAATCACAGCTGATACAAAGCAAATACTCACACTTTGTGTTGTTGTGTTAAAGCTACCTTGGACTGACATCCATTGATGGTACTGGTTGTCTCTGAGGTTTGGGTTCATCATCTCTGCACCACCTCTAATGTCATGTTTCACCATAGACACATTTTATTGGAGGCGTCTGTGTGTGTTTGTGTGTGTGTGTGCAGGGGGCAATCAGGCAGTTCAGTCATTAATATTAATAGAAGATTAGAATTGACAGAGACACGCCTACTTAAGCAGGATGAGATTTACACTTGGAGGGGGTAGAGGAAAGATAAAAAAGTGATTAAAATTATTACTCGAAGCTTATTGTGACAAAAATATCACACAGTGACTTCTTGATATGTCGTTAATGGAAATTACAATAACTGAAGTGGGTTTTTAAAATTTTCAGATGAGCTGCAGAGTGAATGATTTCCCACTTCTTCTTTAACTCGTGACGCTCCCCGCCGACGTACAGGCGTGTGCAGGCAGCTCTGAATGTGGTTGGTCAGCAGCAACATGGCAGGGGTATCTGCTTGATTAATGTAACGCTGGCTCCCTCATTATGCTTTCAACCTCCCACAAAAAGGGGGAGATTGACATTTTGAGTTGCTTCCTGTTCTACTTGTCTTCTATTACTCGGACCAATACTTTCACTGTGGACAAGTTGTACTTTGGCCAACAGGGCCAAAGGGCAGGCTATTACAGCAGCAGCAGCAGAAAAACTCTGCCTTGAGATTTATTTCCAGTATTGAATGAAAACACATTTTACATGTACAATTTGAAACTTAGACGCTTTAGGTCTGCATACATACCCTTTTGTCAGCTCCCTTGAGGTTACAAATGTGCAAGACTGCATGGTCTAGACCTCATTGTAGTCCATTAGTCGAACAAATGAACACGGCGCCATGTATGTTGTTTATCATACACATTCCAGCGAGCACAATAGGCTGCTGTTCAGCTGAGCAAACCTTTCCAGCATTCCCAGTATATTTATAGTTTCTGGTGATATTTTTGTCTTTTCATCCACCCCTGGGTGTTGGTGTCATTGCATGAATTTCATTTTTATTTTATTCTAATTGTGTCTTTGAAGGAGGATTTCTTGGCATGGCTGGCCTTTTTTGTTTCCAGTAATTAAGACAAAAGGCAATATTGTACGTTTACATTAACATTCAGCCCCTGAGCTTACCACATTGAATGTCGCTGGAATAAGCCATGAAATCCGTCCCCTGACATATTTAAACGTGATTTCATGCAAAATTTAACAGTGGAAATTAACAGCTGAATTCCTTCTATACCAACTGTCCCTCATTAAGATCTTCTTCAATGAGTACTTGGTTCAGAGCAATGATACATAATCCCCTCTTCTCTCACACCGAGATAAGATGCAATGCATATTTGCACAAATGATTAGTGTGTGGAAAACGGCAGATTTTCAGTGAGGTAGAGTTGTCTGACAGATGGAGACAGAATGAAATGGTCAACCTGTGTGTGTGTGCGTGTGTGCGTGTGTGTGTGTGTGTGTGTGTGTGTGTGTGTGTGTGTGTGTGTGTGTGCGGCATGGAGCAAGTCAAAACAAGGTCAACCACAAGGTTACACATATGAATTGTGTATCAGCCATTTCCACCTGACACGCATGTAACAGTGAGACCAGCGGACGTGCTACCTGCTGCAGAAACAGGCTCTTTGCCTGAGACTGTCTCCAGGGGCCCAATCGTTTCGTTCATTTTCATTCGAGCCGGCTGCTACATTGTTGGGATGTCTGGTATTTAATTAATAAAATGGATATGAGCACCTGTGCAAGCATTCATTAGTGTGTCTCTTTAAAATCGTTGGGTGCTAAGAGTTGCAAATTGCATGCCGTGTTCTACCATGCTCTAAATTAGCCACTGAAGTGTACAACTGTCTCAACACTGGCACGCTGGTGGTGTAAGAAAAAAGCTTTGTTTGAGTTTGAGCTTATTTTTGTCAACTTTACGACCCGTTCGTATCTGAAGTGGTCGCTGTCCGTTGTGAACTGCTTTGTGGACTGTATATAAAGTCATGCAAATTGCATGATGAACAACAAAATGTACTCACTTCAGCAAACGCAGACCACAGAAGTGTTTATCTGGGGAGACTGTCAGTCAGCATCTGCGAGGTCTATTTTAAAAGACAAAAACCATGTTTGCTCTGAAAATCTCCTCCTCACAATACCACTGTGTGCCGTGTGCTGTCATGCATCATAAAATAACTTTGGCAAACCATTTGATGCAGCAGAAATTTCAAATCAAAGCTAAACTTCACATCCTTAAAATATGTACAGTGCTCCGTGTACCAACATCTGTAAGACTTCATGGATGAATACCAGTGTTGTCCTTTGTGATGCGCTCCAGATGAACCTGTGTGCTGACCCGCTCATGCAATTCGGTGCACTTTGAATCCAGACACATCCAGATTTCCCTGAACAGCCATCACGAATAGCCAAAGCTGTGATGAGAGCTTCTTTCTTTCTGTGACTGCAGAGGTTTGAAACCTCTGATTCCATCATCCATTTATACAGACTGATCATCAAAGCATCCTCCCATTCGCCTCTAATGGCTAGAAGAGTTCTGCCTTTTCAAAGACGAGCTGTAATTTGTTGGCAGCAGTTCTGGGCAGGTCACTCGGTTGCTTCCATTAAGAAGCTGAGAACAAGCACGAATCCCGTCTTCAACTGGTTGAATTGGCTGAATGGTTACTGATAAGGGTCACAGAGTGACGATGCAGATGCTCGAAGTGATGGGCTGTTATTTCTTTTTACATTATATATGCAAGACTAAATAAGCTACTAGTATGGAGGAAAAAACATCCTCAGTTTTCACTTATTGAGTTTAACATTGAAAATCTTGACAGCATCCTTTCAACCAAAGCATACAACCCCAAAAAGACTGTGACATCGCAGAAATGACCCCAAACTCTTCTGACTTTGTTGAAGTTTGTGATCGTGTCTGACTCTGTTGTTTTCAAGGCTGCCTTTAAGCAGCTTGGCCATTGGCCTCAATGTGACTGATGTGCATTAAAAATAGTTTATTTGTCAATGCTATTATAAAATTCTGCGTTTCCACCATCAGTTACATTAATTCAGTCAAGGCTCGCCGCCAACTCACTTTTTAGCGCCACAGCAGTCTCTGGCCTCCTGTTACCTTCCATAAAATGAGTTCCTCACAGTGAGGTACTGTATACAGAATTAAACTTTGGCAATAGTGTGCTCTGTATCAGTAGATACTCTGAGGTGACATTTTGGATTCAAATCAGGAGAAAAAAGTTGGATCAGTGCATTCAAAGTCAGTCAGCTTAAAGGTCCAAATCCAGCTATGATGCAGATTTGAACTGTGGTGTAACATGACATCACTGCTTCAGTGGGTGTGCAAAGAGCATATAGTCACCACTAGCAGCTTGCTAACTCGCTAACAGAGCTGGTTTATCTTGGTCATGACTGCCCCCACACCTGCACACAAACCGTATGTACATACTAAACAGTGTGTAGATAGAGTGATGGTGTTTTCAACCACACTGTGTTTTTGGACATTTTCAGCTGTTCGTAGATTTCATGATGAACTAAGCAGCCACTTTACAAGCTGCTGTTGAAGTCAGTCAGTGTTTCTCTTAATTAGCCTTTAACACAGGAGTAGTCGTACAGTGTGTAGGAGCACCTATCCTACTGTTACTTCCTGTATATCAGGCTGCATTATAGGAAGACTGCAGCGTCTGAGGGCTTAACTGGACACTTACCACTTGAACGACTCTTTTCTGTGTTAGCCAGTGTTTTCCTTTTTTCCTGGTAAACACTACCACCAGCTGAACCCGACAATGTAATTTTAAATAAGGATTAATCATGAATGTTGTTTTGTTCTCTGTCTTTCTATTTGCCACTCTCCGCTGAGGCTCCTTTACAAATTGCAGCGCTGGTGAGCTGGCAACACACTGCTCACGCTCTTTGGAGAGCAGTCGATAGGCTTAGCACAAAGAGAGGACAGTAATACAGTCCTCACTTAGAAAATGACTTCAGGTTTGTTTGTGATACTGAAAGAAGAAGCACACGTGTTGATGACATATTGACACTTTTACTGGTGTCTGTGTTGGCTGTAGTGTTTCGAGCTCTTTGACTGGAAAAAAACCACTATTTGGACTGGAGAGCCATTTCCAGTTGTTGTCCAGTGTGTTACAGCCCTTTAGACCATTTTATCATCACAGCCGTTTGCTCTGCAGACTGCGTAGAAGGCATGTCATGGGCTTTGTGTGTGTGTGGGTGTGCTGCTTTTGTACCACATTATTAGACATTAGTTTGACAATCTGAAATCAGATGTGATATTGTTCAGCCTTCACACCAGAAGTGTTTCATTTTAACACGTTTCTATAATTGGCTCACTGTAGAGGTCCAGTGTGTAGGATTTATGGGGATCTATTGGCAGAAATGGAACATGATATTCATAAGTATGTGTACAAGTGGCTGAAAATAACAATCCTTGTGTTTTCGTTACCTTAGATTGAGCTCTTTATATGTGCAGAGGGAGCAGGTGCTCTTCCACCGGATCCCACAGCCATGTTTCTACAGTAGCCCAGAATGGACAATCCAAACACTGACTTTAGAGAGCAGCTTTCACGATTTTTGCATTTTAGCAGCCACCATAGCGAAGGCTGAGGTTCAGCTGGTTGTATCTCACTAGCTGCCATTAAATCCTACACACTGGGTCCTTAAATACAAAGTATATGATAATGTGGGCAAATAATGTACATTTGATACCAGCTTATGTTCAATATTGACTTTCATTATCATTGCTGCTATTTTGTTGAAATATTGCATATTTCTGTGTTATTTTCCTGCTGCTCTTGGTAAGCAGTTGTTATGTGTCTAATATAGATTTTTTTCTGTCAGTTGAAAGACAAATGTGTTACGTTGTCCCTCCACAAACACAACATTTCCTCACAGTTTTCTGTGTTTTTGACAGCAGCGTTATCTTTATCGTTGGCATATCTCCATAATTCAGTGCAGTGATATTGAATGATGTTTAACTTGTCATTCAAAAATGTGGAGTCTCAAGGTTTCAGGCTGACAAGGCATCACTGTACACAACCAACCCTGCAGGCATACGAGCATAAAATCTGTACCATGCAGACAGTGAGTGGGGAGAGGCTTATTGACAACTCTTACACACTGGTCATCTGAGGAATAAATAGAGGACCTAAATTAAGATGACAAGCTTAACGAATCAAATTAATAGAGGCATGTCAAACTGTTGTCACACGACCAACAAGAGAAGTGTGGTGCTTTGAATTTTCAGTCCACTTCCTATGACGGATCTTAACCCTTTTTTCTAAATAAAATAACACAAACTGAGTTAACAGGCACAATTTTGTAGTTTAGAAAATTAACTTTTAAGTGTTGTATATCAGCAAAGTGTTGCCATACATCTACTTACACTTAAAACATCTAATTTCCGAAGTCTCACTCTCAACTAAAAGAGGGATAAATCACAAACACCCACTGTGATCACACTTTTAAAAAGGATTTGCACACCGCAAAGTACAACACTTTTTTTGGCAGCCAAGTTTCACCTCAGCTGAAAGTCAGTCTCTGCCTCGATTTTGGCTGAAGGCTCATTTCATTTCGTTGCTTATCATACTGCAAAATAATACCTGACATTTGCCAAATATTTTCTTTGGTGCAGCTTTAATGCAGCAGCTGAGGTTCAGTTGGTGCACATATTTGCACACATTTAAAGGTGGAGCTGAGTCCTTTTTGACTGCTAACGTAGAGAAACATTTGCCTGCTTTAAAGTCTCTGGAGTGAAACTGAAATTGATTTTTCTATGCTTGCTGTAGAATTTTACTATTTCAACATGGTTTTCTAAACACAAGTTGAATAAGAAATGGTGGGCAGTGGCCCTGATTACACTGATGAGAGCTTTGTTGACGCTTGATTGTGAAAGCTGGATGGAATGACACATTTATTCTTAATTACTTTGCAAAACAACAACAAATCTGCCGGAATTTGTGCGATGTTTTTGTCCCACCAGAGGGGAATATGTCATTCTGTGTTTTTTTATCCTTTCATCACAGTTTTCTGAATCAGCCAGCACTTTATTCTTCACACCTATTTCTCAGCACACAATGGTTCATTTGCACATAAGCCCACTTTCAAGTTCCTTCAAATGCGGTTCTAATTCTTTAATCAAAAACCAACCAGCAAAAAAGAAAAAAAGGAAAAAGGACCGGTGAACTGAAGCTAACACTTTGTGGCTCATCTCTAATCTTAAAGGTCATGAATGAACTGAGGACCCAGAGCAGCAAGAATAAGAGATTCTCCTGACTTTGACACTCACATAAAGAGACATAAGAGCCAAGAGGGAGGGGGGCAGGGAGGGAGGGAGGGAGGGATGAGCCTAAGCCGCCACTCCCTGCTCTGCCTTTGTGACGAAGTGGAGACACTTTGAGGAGCTTACAGCGTGAGCCATGTTGAAAGAAGAATGCAAAATCCAGAGCGACAAACAAGGCATTCTGACCCCGAACGCAGCGTGAGCTTCAGCCATTATCTGTCTTACTTCATCACAGGCATCAGCTTATGATCCTGTGCTCTTCAGTCTCCCAGCAGAATTTATCCAAATGTTAATGGTCTTGGCAGCGTAGCAGTGGCGAAAGAGCCTCAGTGTTGTCACTGGCTCAGCCAATATCTGAAGTGGAGGGCCAAGCCTGTGCCCCAGCTTTTAGCAGGGCAGGCGGCTCCTTGGGGAAAGTAACACTATCTGTACACACAGTGCCTAATACCGCACGACGTATTCAAATAACATGCTTGTTTTATGCAAATAAAATGCAGCGGCAGATGAAGACATCACTTGCCAGCAACAGGCAGAGTCCGTGGAATTTTAGTTTGCATTCATTTGTATAATGGTACTGTGTTAATACTTGAAATTTAACTGACTTTCAGTTTCAGTTTAGATGACTAGCACTGCAGAACAGTTATACAACGTGATATAAATGATTATTTTCATCACTGATTAATCAGCCCACTTGTTTTTTTTTTTTTCATTGTTTAGTCTATAGCGTTTAAGAAACTATGATAAAAACTTTCCAGAGCCCAGAATGACATCAAATCAGTCAAACCCCCAAATATTCAATTTATAGTGATATAAAACTGAGAAATTTAGCAGATCCTCAT
The DNA here is from genome assembly GCF_051107435.1 of Chaetodon auriga. Lineage (NCBI taxonomy): Eukaryota > Metazoa > Chordata > Actinopteri > Chaetodontiformes > Chaetodontidae > Chaetodon > Chaetodon auriga. Next base: position 28,340,412 of record NC_135074.1, on the reverse strand, counting down.
ATTTGAGATGCTTGAATCAGCAAATATTTGGATTTTTTTCCTGACTTAAAAGATTGTTAATCTATCAGTTGTTTTATGTAGGTTGGCTAATTGATTTTTCATTACTTCTATTATTATTTTCGCTGCTGTTAATTGTTATGTTTTAATTTAGTTAATGTTCTAATTACAAACCAAAATAAACAACTTAATCTGTTTACAAAAAACATAGAATAAAATAGAATAAACAAATCCCCTCTGATATATTTACCTTGTTCACAAGGAAATTATCATTTAATTACAACTGTGGGTTTGATAAACATGAATGAGACATTGGTAACGTAGACACGTAAGCTTTAGATAAGTGATTGTCTCACTGCTATCCATTTAACGTGACTCATTTCAACAAAGCCTGGCCAGTGGTCTATTTTTGGCCCTGTTCAAATTGAAAAATGCAGATGAGACATCATTAAAGACTTGTCTGTGATGAAATTGTCTCTCGTGCCCGGCGTGCAAATTTTCCTCCATTTGTCCAATCTGGGAGGAAAAATGAGAGCCATCAAGCATACGTCACGTTCATTACTGCTCACTGTGGAAGCACATTGTACAGGTCTCCAAAGTAAGATGACAGTTTAAATCATTTCCATGGTGATAAAAGTCATTGTCACAGAGATTCTGTATCACACAACCGACATGTGCGCTCATTGTTTCTGATCTCACGTCTTAACACTTGGCATTTAATGAACTTCACTCGTTCTGGTTTAAAGCAATTTTTGTGTTAAACTGAAGTTATGGCTTAAAGTTTGAAAACTCCTGCCACATTATTTTCTACTGGAGACATATTTCCAACTAAAACTGGATAGGTACTGTATACACAGAACCATGATGTGTTTATGGGTGAACTCGGTGGTTTCCAGTCACACCAAAGAGCAAGCCAACATCTCAAGACACAGCTGTATTCACATCTGTGCAAAACAACCTCTAGGACACATTATCATTACTCTTATCACGTTGTATACTTAAAAGTTACATTTTTTTTAAATAACATCCAAACAGCTGCAGAACCACAGAGTCTGTTTTTCCCCACAACCCAAAAACAGTTCACTTCCAATCCAGTTCACAACCATGAGAAGAATGAAAACTCAAAAACGATCCAGGTTTTACCGCCAATCCCCACAAAGCTCCATCACGACCCGCAACTCCTGGAGAAACTCCCAACTGGGATATACCCACATCCACCCGATAATTCCCCCTCCTGACACTCACTCCAGACGCTAAGCTTATGTTTCACCGTGACTTGTATATTGCAGTAATAATGTATAGCTGTCACAAAACCCCACAGCACATCAGTGTGCTGCAACACACCTATGGGAATCGCTGCACTGACCTGGTAATAATGGCTGTGGCTGAAAGACCTTCAAAGTGAAACCTTAAAGTTAAAAACGCTCAGACTTCCCAGTGTGATGCATTAAATGGGCGATAATGTCTCACAATGACACGTTCAGGATAAGTCATTGGTGGTCAAAGCCAACACTTCCTCTCAGTGTCTGCTCCCTGTGGGACGTGGAGGTCAGGAACACCATGAATCTTGCAAAAAGTCCAATATAATGGACAAATTACCATTTGTGAATGTTGAAGTGGAGTGAAATCACAAAATGTTCTCACTTAGCTTCTGGAATATGCAAGACTTACATCAGCTTTCATGACATGCTCATGGAACGCACTCACTGAACAAAGCTGTTGCTTCAGAGTCAGAATAAATGCTCTCTTGTCAGATTGTTTCCTTACAAAAAAGCAAAACATCCTCCTGGGATTAGCCATGAAAACAAGTGCTGTGAACCTTCTTATTAGACATTGTCTGCTGTTTGTCAGATGCACTCTGACCCCATTTTTTTTTTTGTCTTAAATCACAGCCTGTGTGTGTGTGTGTGTGTGTGTGTGTGTGTGCGTGCGTCTCATTTTCTTCTCTGAACTTGTGTTCACAATCCAAGTGCAACGGATTAGCTGCTTCCAGTCCATGCTCAGTTAATTAATGTCATTGAAGAGGATGGATAAGCTTTGAACAAGGCAGTGACAGCACACAGTGTTGAAACAGGCTTGACTTTGTCAATTCCAAAAGAAATACCAAATTTGAACATGTAGCTACAGATGAAGAAAAATATTTTGAAAGATCTTGGTCTGCACTTTGCTCAGGTTGTTTTGGCTTTCATTCTGAGTGCTTGCTGAAGTTATATGTGCAACAGAATGAAGATCTGGAGGTTATAATCAAACAGACGACTGAATAACAAATGCAAGAAAATTGCAGATATGAGGCTACGTATGTCCAGATCTAGAATATAATGTTTGTGAACAAGACACTGCCACACCGGTGCAGAAAGTCTGAGGTCGGAGGTCGAGGTCGCTAGTTTGGCGTGCTGACTGTGAGTCTTCCACATCGAAGATTGGAGCTGGTCCTGATTACGTTCAGTGTTCTTTTAACCATGACAGCAGTCATTCAGGAACCCTAACCAAGTAGTTTCAGTTGTCTAAACCAGGCTTTAACAAGAGAGTTGACAAATCAGAAAACACTCATATGAATTGTTTTGGAAGGCGCAGACGAACTCTATTATAATATTTATCTTTTTGTTTGGTCTTCTTTACAGTTAATATGAAGAAAAATTCTCCAACTAATGGATGGCAGTTGTGATGTTCCTGACCTCCCTGGTCAGTTCTATAGCTCCATATCCACCGGGTTGTGGTCCGAGCCCATCTCACATTGAATCTTGAGTCAAGACAAAAGGGTCACATATGAAGTCTGAAGAACCTTTCGATACTCAGCTTCTCCTTTTAAAGGACATCTGCAGGCTGCTGTTCAGAGCTCACCAGAACAGCAGACTTGCAATAAAAGGTCTGACTGGAGGAGATTCATGGCCTCAAAAGCCTCTGGCCTTTCTCTGTAACTGCCCTTTTAAAGACCATTTTATGGCATTTCTGCTCCATTATGCAATTCACAGTGAAGAGAGAGAAAAAGATGGCAGACAGAGGGCATGACATGCGGCAAAGGTCCAGACAGGATTTAAATCTAAGATGTCATGACTGTACATGGCCAGCACTCAGAGCAATGGATCTGCCAACCTCTTAAGGCAACTTTACCTGTGCACCGTCCAGAGACTGCATGACGCTGCCTTGTTTACACAGATAGTTAAATATGCACAATTCTTATTCAGTGTTAATGTTTTCTAATCATTTTAAGAGTCTGGAACTTTTCACATGGGGACAATTTTAAAACTTTGATTGGTTCTAAAAACAGAGTTTCTGATCATAAGAGCCTAATGAAACACATCAACCATGTGAAATTATTATTTTGTCAAATTTCTGCTACAGGATTGCACTAATGCACTTTTGACCTAAATTTTAACTACATTTATTTGATGTCTGTTTAGATATGGAGTTATTTTCTTGCATACAAACCATATGACAAGTGTAGGTCTACAGATGGTTCGGCAGTTTGATTGCCAACAGCTACAGCAATGAAATGCTGCTGACACATTAAACACATAATGGTTCTGTAGAAGAAGTATTTTTACGTTTATTTAAACCTGCAATCATTTTTTGGTCACTTGGGAGCAGCAGTGACCAGTTGTGAACATTGGCATACCGTCACTTTTAAGTTTATATGGCAAACTTTTAAAGGCACCCTGTGCAGTTTTTGGCCACTAGGAGTGCTATGGAGCATTGTTTTGATCAGTGGGTTTCCTTTTTGTTTGCATGCCATGCAGGCAACGCATTCCACATTCACGCCGTTCCACTGATTGATAGTTGGTAGATGAAATGCACCATGAAATGTAGCAATGAGCCAGGAAGGTCAGGAAAGAAGACGACTGGCAGCTAGTAAACACAGATGGCAAATACATCCAAAAAATCACTTTCTGAGGGAATGCACCAAACATGTTTATTATTAGTGAAGGATACACACAATGCATTTACCTTTGTTTACAAGAAAAAACACAGGGTACTGTGAAGTACAATATGCAGCTAATACATGAGGTGAGGTTTACTGAAGTAAAAGTCTGAAAGCAGGAAGTTAACATGGTGTTCAATATATGTCAGCAAGTGAACACCTCAAATAATCATATACGATGTGTGGGTTTAAACTGTTAAATCTAATCCAGCAAATAAGTGTGACCATAATCTTTCCATTTAGAAATAAGTCTGTATAATCCTATTTCATGCCCAGTTAAAGACAGCACATGGTGCCCATATCCTACCTCAGTGTTATGCAAATGGCCACTAAAATTGCATTTTCATTAGCGTTTAGCTGCAAGATATGACTATTTTTTATGCTATTAATATTCATGGACAAGCAGGGCTCTTGCAGGAGATTTGAGAAATGAATGATGAACCCATTTCAAACTGTCCCACGCCTTAGGGCGAAGTGGCTTCCCCCAACAAAAATAATCAAGTAGTAGTTTATTCTTCAGACAAGCAATTTGAGAAAACTTCCACCGCAGCTGTACACAAGTGGAAAAGATACTGAGCCAGCAGAGTGCAACACAAAGAGATGGATGCTTTTTCAATGCAGAAATGTGTTTTGAGACAGGGTCAAGCTGAAAGAGAATCCAGCACATTAAGCATGTTAACAGATGGCAGAGCTTGAGAGACCAGGTACCACAGCTGATTGACGGTTTCACTGAAAAGGCACAATAAGTAGGGGCTGAGTTACGCCAATACAAAGGCAGGGAGAAATGTGCCTTGTGCTGAAGAAAGCGCCTGAAAATGTCTGCCTGAAAGCAACCACTGGATTTGTTTTTCAAAGTGTACATCATTACTGTTTGTGAGAGAAAGAAGCAGCTTCACACAAAGGTGCATCTCAGTAGTATTTCATTAAACGTTGGCGAGTAACAACTTCAAACCTAGGAAAGGAATATAGACTCACATCAGCAAAACGTCACCTGAACGCCTGAGCTGTCGACCCACATCGCCTGTGTTTCTTTAGTGAAAGTATTTGGTTACATTTAATTCTCCATTTTCCTGGATGTCATTGAAAGATAAGTAGCTCCATGATATGCTGTTCTAAAATGAAGATGGCCGTGCCGTGGTGCGCTCTTCTTACTCTGCCTGCACGTAAAATAATCAATTTAAAAAAGCCAAATTTTCTCCTGCGCTCATGTTACTGTAAACAGCCCAGCTCTCACACTGAGTGGCCATTGGACGAGCCAATGACAGCAGCGTCTCATGAATGAACGCATCAAATATGGTAACCAGATAATTATCTAAGTATGGCTGGAGTAAAATCGTACTCTCAATGGTTTTCCTGTCACTCTTGATCAAGGCAACATTGGTTCTTATCATCTGAGGGTAAAGACCTCTATTAACCTCGGTTCATTTCGGGCCTTTTTTCTGATTGGTGGTATTTGTAGGCATGATAGATAATTTCAGTTTCAATGCAGCGTAATGTGGCATAGTTCATGAAAAGCACTGCAAATGACCTGCAGATTAGAGTTGAATTTTACACTTAATATGCTAATAAGTGTAATTATAAATTTGATATGAAATCCATGGAGATTAAGTGGAGAATCTTTGCCTCTTCCATGTAATATATCAACACATTTAATGCGTTTATTCTCCTGCCAGTTTGTCACTTTTGATGGAATTCCGCTGAGCATGGCTTTGATTAAAAGGCAGAATTCGTAATGTTTGTGTGTTTGTATTACAATAGCCTGATTTAACACACATGACTGATGGGCCTGGTTCCTAGAAAATTGCATTTGTTGAAGGTGGAGGTGATCTGTGGCTGCTGTTTACGTGCTGGAATCAAGGTCATCCCTCAGACCTGAATGCCTCTATCAGCGTGCTGCCGTCTGTCATCTCACTCATGAGACACAACCTCGTCCTGGTCAGCACTTTAATGAGACTCTTTAAACTGTGCAGACTCCCAAGAGCCCTGTTTATGAGAAACTGTGCGTGCATAATGACACACCAGGCAGTATAATGGTCACACATCTTTTTTTTTTTAAAATTGTATTGTGAACATGACGTTCCTTTATGACAAATTAGACTGTATGGAAGTCATACAAATTAGACAAATTCACAGTGATATTTAATGGTGAGTGCATTGGTTTATACCCCAAAGCCGTAGTGCTTTATTTCGTGTAGGATAACACTGAACTCACCTGCATCACTTTAGAGGCTGAGGACACGAGGGCTCTGCTGGTGAAAGCTTATCTGACTGGAGCGACTGAATCAATGCATTAATGAAATGAAATGTTCTCTTATTTACAGCAACACTTTGATATCCAATCCTTTGGTGTTAACAGGTGTCACATCTGAGTCCCTGCAAAGCACAAGCACACAGCTGTGCATTAAAGACACACTTCAGATGTTGAGAAACCCTGTCATCATCCTCGCAATCACCTGAAATCTGCTTCATCTTCTGACATGGCTTATAGCATAATTATTATATACAAGATATGGTTCGGCTGAGAGGCTGAGAGCCATTTGAGACTTGTGATTAGGCTAGATATCCTGTGACATTCTCTTATTTGAAAAAGCAGTTGTTGGATGAGCTTTCTCTGTCTCATTGTAACAGCGATCAATGGGTAAACACGGACTTCCATTGAAAAATTGATTATTTCCTGCAGGCATATATCTGATCAACCTCCCAAACCTCCCATCCATGTTTGCACATTTTGTGTTGTGTTAATGTACTGACCCTGCAGCAGTTGCTAGTGCTTGTCTTGATGGCTTCCTTACACTTGTTCCCATTCACTATATACTGAAGCATTAGTATTATAGCACATGTATTGGATTAAAAATTGTAATCTGTGCAAATACTAATCTAGTATAATCTGTTTTAATGTTATAAACTCATTTGCATTCGACTGTGTATACAGATCATCTTAAAACAGTCCCAGACCGACTAAAGCAGTATAATGTGTTACCTAATCAAGGGTATCTCAGAAATACAGTTTTATGTTAATAAGTGTTGAATTAAATCCAAAGGTTTGATGGATTATAACACATCAATACATGAGTGTCCTCTGTGGCTGCCTGTAAACTCAGAACACTCAATTACCCGCTAAAGCAATGTCAAATCTGCTGTTGAGGTGAGACAAAAAGCTGCTTGCAGCTTGTAAGTGTAAAAAATCACAGTCCTGCAACTTGTGTGTAGGTTGGTTCTTTGCCTGAGGATGATTTGTAGAAAACTAGCTACAACATCAGAGGCAATATACCCAAACAAATATCCACCAGAGAAAGTAGTGCTTTCCTGAGCTTAAAAAATGCACATTTAGTAAGATTTGTAAGAGAGGAGGAATAAAAATGCACAGCTTGCTGTAGTACTTTGGGTAGGCTTTTGGGAAGGACATGATGTTACAAAAATTTTATTCTAACATAAGTGTTTTTTTAATAATGGTAAGCTCAAATCACGTCCAGGGTGGTGTGCATGTGGGTGTTTAAGACCATGGCTCCATCCCAACTCTGTGAAGCAAAATATGTGTGGCTGAACTGAGAGATGTGTCTAAAAAATAACAACTCAGTATTTTACATGCATATTTAATATGTGCTGTTTATTTAAAAGGTAGATATGAATAGATATTTCTACATTTTCTCTGAATATCTCTACAAAGATGAACCACTCTTGCGACTCAGAGACAGGTTTTAAACAGAATGGCTAAAGTGGAGGCAGCAGAGGCAGAGATGGCCTGACTTTTAGTCCATATTACTGGTTAATCTCCAAAGAGAAAATAGGATCCTACACATCCCATAATGTAAGTTGAAAGAGCATCTACCCTCCCGGTTAATGCTCTTGTCTTCCAGACTCCAAAGGCTCTGATTTGATATGCAGGCCCTCCGTTAAAACGTGTCGTCTTTAAGCTCAAACTCAGATCGCCCGGCTGACACGAGGAGTTGTTTTCTCAGACTTGGGCCATGCCTGAAACCGCTCTCTATTTTTTATATAATGCACTTCATTTACTGCCTGCCTTTATGTTTCAGTCTCTGAATTTCGAGTGTGAAATTTATGCGCTACATACTGCCACTTCCACAATGGAACAAAAAACTAGTATCCATGGCATGTGGCCTATTTTCTGCCTGCAATCCCACAGTTTTACAGAGGCGAAAATTACAGTGAGACATTATATCTGTCAGTGATGAATCAAAGCGATCGACAAGTGTCGTCACGACTGTTACACATGGACATCAAACATAATTTAGTGGTGCCATCTGTCCTGGGCAGGACGGTCTCTACCTTTGCTCTGGTTGTGGCCAAATGACTCTTATGACACTGCAAAGTTAAAAATGAGAAACACTTAAACTCATCAGTTAATAATCAGCCGTTGAGCACATCTATGTGCTCTGTATACTTTTTGGATATTTGATGGTCTTGCACAGGCTTCTGTCATCCCACTCAGGAAAAAAAAAAAAAAATCATATTATAGTTGGCCCAGCTGTAGCAGAAAATATCAGATTTTTACATGACAGACTGTGTGCCATGGTTCAGAGAATAGACTGAGCCAAAATGGAGTCCACACCTCTCTGAATTTGTCAATTTCAAGCTGATCAAAATCTCCTCTTGTCAGTCATTTCATTCTTTTCAGCCATCCTCATGAGTTAGCTGTGGTGAGAAAAGACTTCTCTCCGCATGTTCGACTTTGCTTTACATTGTATCATGTCAGTCCAACCTGTGGGCAGCAGGTTTGCGTGAGGGCCTGAATATTGTGGCGGGTGCAGGTGCTTCAGTATACCAACAAAACACTAATAAATTTGATGAAAAGCTTGATAGGAGATTTTATTAAAGAGTTGGTGAGGTGGCAAATCACTGAGGCAAGTGAGAGCCAGAAAGCCGACTCCTACGCTCAGTCAAAGACAGGAGCCCTGTAACTGTCAGCCTGCCTGGAATGAAACAATAGATTCAAATAGAGTCTTGCCTACTCCAAATTGATAATCCAGCCGCCAGCGGCTTTCTCATCCAGATCGGAGTGGTGCACCAGCAGGGTAGTTAACCAGTAATCAAGTCACATCCGTCATCCAATTCCAAATTCTCCACCTCACGCTCCCCCCTCCTCCCTCCCCCCCGCCTGGCTTAACTCGTCCTCTTGTGTTTTCCCTGAGTGACACTTGGAAGTTGGGGAGAGGCTTCACTGATTGCCCTTGATGTGAATCAGATGCATCTGCCTGCTCGTTGCCAGTTCCCAACTTCTGAGCCGCTGGTCAGATGGGGGGAATCAAGACACACAGCCACAAAGCTGCTGGTAGATGTGTGCTGCATTCAGTATCAGCTTTGTTTCACTTGTATTACAGTTTTTATAACCGTATACCTGTCCGTATAACGGATACGCAAAAAGCCACAAGCTATCTGTTGTCATGTGCTACAACACAAAGGGTCTCCTGCAGTGTGTTGTACTGCATCTCCTTAAATCGCCTTTGATGACGTAAAAAGAAAGTATTCCCAGAGCTGACACAATTAGTCCATTAATTGATAAGTTGATCAACAGAAAATTAATCAGCGATGATAAATCATTGAAAGTTTCAATGAAACAGCTAGCGGAGTGCTATTTGCTTCTGCATATTTATCAGGCAACAAGGGAGAGACTTGTCGTGGATATTGATTAATTGGTGTTTACGTAGCATTGAATATGCCCACCTGTCATGAAGCTAACGTTAGCAGTCATATTAGCTGACTCTGCTCAGACTGGGAGCACCCAGTGAACACAGCTGGACCTCTGAGACCCACAGAGGCCAGTCTGACGACACCCAGGGGCTGAGACAGCTAATGAGACTAACTGAGCTAACCAGCTAATGACAGCTACATATAGCAGCAGTTAGCACTTACTTTAGCAAGGAGTAAAGCTATCTGTCCCTCAGGAAACTGTAAATCACCTCAGAACTGTGATGTCATTCTCTGTCGTCAAAATGGTCTCTGTCGGTCATGGAGGCTTTGTGCTGTCCCGGTCCAGCTGTGTCCACTAGCAGGCTGCTAGTTAGCAGAAGTTAGCGGTTGTTGTAGCTACAAGTAAAGCAGCTTGTCCACAGTTGAGGCTGAGGAGAGCATCAGAGGGAAACCAGAAAAATATTTTCTCTGTAAAAACAGAGAATAAAGTTGGAAAGTTGTGTATTTGTACAGTAATCCATGCGGCACGGCACCCAGAAACACTCCGGGCGCCATCCTACTCTTTATACATCCATGGCGGCATCATAAAAATTCAGAAAGTGTTTCATTGGATGCCAAATTAGCATACATCCCCAAGTGCAGGGTGAGTCATCAGTATTTTTTTAATCGTTTACCAGGAATTGACCCTAAGACTAAAACACCATCAGTAATACGTAATGAAAAAAGACTTTCTGCCATTGTTGGGACAGATACTGGTGTATAGGTGATGTATAGCATCAGATCTATGTGCTAAAAACACTCAAACATCAATTTTGGCTTCAAGGCAACATTTGTCATTTATTTTTCTATCTTAGAAAACAGCATCTTTGGGTTTTGGACTGTTCTTTGACAAAACAAGTCACTTAAAGAGGTAACCTTGGGCTTTTTGGAAATTGGGATGGGAATTTTGTACTCTTTCTTTAGATTTTATAGACCAAACAATTAATTTTATTGAGAAAATCTTAATATCTGCTTCAAGGAAAACAAGCAAAGGTGCTCCATCACACAACAATTGCCTCACATATAATACGTGAGGTAACTGTTAAACTGTCGTCTAATAGCTACACTGTTAACGAGGAGAGATGGGAAATGTGGAAACAAACAGCTCCCAGTCATTTATAGTTTGGTGGGGATGAGTGCGGTAAATCTCACCTGTACAGTGCAGGTCAGACACGAGGCTGTGCTTTGATAACAGCCTGCTGGACGCACATTTTATCCGACAGAGTGCGCTCGTGCAGAAGTTGTCTTACAGTTCATATTGACCAGCAGGAAACAGTCACTTTGTGTTGCTCACATCAAGTGTGATCACACACGGAGGTATTTCACAAAGAGCTCTGTGTCATCCTGTGGCTTAGATCCTCCATTAAGCACTTACCACCTTTGCTAAACAATGTCCTCGGGGGTCCACATTGAACAGCTGAAGATTTTCAGTTTAAGATATTTTAAGTGTCCTTCTACCTTAGTGAAAAATTTATTGTTTTGCAAGACTGAGTGTTTGACTCATCTTCGCCTGTCTTACCACTTCAATGCATGATATGAAAACTACATAACATCGCACTTTACTCACCCACATGTCAGTAAATCATGGCTCACACTCTCCATGAGTGGGTGACTAAATAAATAAGGAGGACTTCAACTTGAAAAACACTGTATCATGTTTAAGTTTACATACAATAAGTATGTTATGTCATGTGTTTGTGGGTTTTTGCTTTGAACTCACATGTTGGGCACCTTCCTCACAGTGTGCTGTTGCTCTAACAAATGAAGACACCAACATTCAGCATTGAAGTTGCAGCGTTAATGTCCTGAGGACGTTGCCTCTGGTGTGAAACAACTTACTTCTTGTAGCATTCTCCGACAAACACTGGCAACAAAGCTGGATTAGATGTTGTCATAAAATGTCTCTGAGGGAAAAGGTGAGGCTCTCCCACACAAAAGGGAGTGCTTTATCGTTCCCAATAGCACTAAGCATTGATGTCTGGCAGAGTGTGCCTTTCAGAGTAAACAAAAAAGTCCAAGCTCAATCCAGCTTGATTATAGCACAACAATTACTGAAGCAGGAAACACAGTGTTGCACAGCTTTGAAAAGCGAGGATGGGCGGAATTGCATTAGATACACTCAAATCCCAGATTTAATTGAAGCTGGCAACCATAAGAGGTTCCTGGGATGCCTCTAAAGCTGTAATTTGTGTGATATAGGTCCCTAGATGAGAGATTCTGCCATAAGAAGACAGAATGAGTCACATCAACATCATACATCAAGCTGAGGAAAGACACAGAAACCAAACGTCAGCATCTCTGTGATGCCAAATTTACGTATTATGTAAAATACAGGAGGAATGTGTGGAGAACAAACACTGTGTGAATGTATAATTAGCCAGAAAAGAGGGGTTTGGCTTTGACCCGCTTCATTTTTAAATCAAATGCAGCTTTTCCAGGAATGCTTGTAGTTTGATTGAGAGGGTTTCATGTCACTGTGAAAATGATTTGGATTGTACACGACAACGGAGAGAGCAGGGTGGATTGTCTGACGAGCTCAACTGAGGCAGAAAATAGAGAAACACACTCACTTTTCTCTTAACGTAGAAGTGAAGATAAACTGAGCAAGAGACAGAGACAGAGACAGTCGTATTTATTAGTATTATTTTATTTTCTGTTAGTTTTTTCAATCTGAAAATCTTTAGTTTTCCAATTGAGAATAAGTTTGCGTTATAAAGTATCTGTCAGTGGATGTATGTCAGGCATGTTTTTAAAGGTTCTATTTACTTTATTTGTTCTAGCGGCTTAAATTTCACATGACTCTTCTGTGCTTTGTCTCATTTGTATTTCTTTCTGCTATTAAGTACCTATCTGTCTAGAAACAGTATTGTTTCCTAGTAGAGAATGATGGAGTGTTAAATGTCGAGGGAAAGTAATTGGCATCTACTTATGCATGAAAATGCCTGCAAGTAATCATTGAATTATTCATCTAATATGCTAAGTATTTCTATTTCAATGCCGTAAACCTCCCTTGGTGGAAAATTACATAACTTAAGTGATGAACAAATTAGAAGGACTCACTTTTCAAGGATGTGAAAATGGAGGAATCTTATATCATTTTCATACAATTCACTGCTGCTGTAATTTCATATCAACTCCTCAAACACAGCCTGAAAGGAGTAATAAAAAAATCATTTCAAATGTTTGCTGGACAGTTTACATGATGAATCACTGGTCAAAACTCTCTCCTGTGATCTTAACACACACACACACACACACACACACACACACACACACACACACACACACACACATCTGAAGACAGTTGATTCATTACTTTCCTATATGCCTCCAATTCCAATCCCATAATTCAAGAAGGAGTTAAAGATGCTGAATATCTGCATTCCTTGATCATGTGTAAAATTGGTTTACACTACTTTAATTCCATCTCTCTAAATGATAAAATACATAAATGCAAATTGCTTTGCACTTCATTCTTTAGTAACAGATGAGTCCAGGCTCTGGTTGTTGGATGGTGCTTGTTTTCGAATCATTATTTTGAGTTATATGATCAGATTGACGTTTTAATTTTAACATTTTATTATTTTACTGCTCAGCTTTATCAAAAGACCATTCTTCAATTAACTGTTTTTTTACTCAGCACTTCATAAAACCATTTGTTCAATGAACTGCAAAGTTAAAAGATGCTTTATTTTTAGCACCTTTTATTATTAGTCGAGTTGAGGAGAGAAAATAATCGTCAACCACTGCAGAATCAGTTGTGAGCCGAAAGCGCTGTTTGTCGCTACAGTACAGCAATAATAAGAGGGCATCCCATAGTGTGAGTACGCCTGTCAAAACACAATTACTCATAATTATTATACAAAGCATGCAGTCCGTAACATAAAAAAATAAACAAGTTCCTTACCGATACACAGCCTCACTTTGCTGTAGTGGCCACCAGCGTCCATAAATACCCACATGTCCTCAGAAAAACTTACAAACAGCATGCTGGGACATAGTTTTAGAAGTTTGAGGGAGCTTTGGGGACAACAAGACAAAAAATAGATCTTTGATGCAGTCTACACTCAGTCAGGTAAAACACAAGATAAAAGAGGGATAATCACCGACGAAAGGCAGTTCAACAGAATGCAAAGTCTCATTTTATCTACAGTACAAAATGATGCAAAATACAAACTTAATAATGAGAATATTTTTATATCTGTATCGTTTTACATTTTGCAGCATAATTTTCTGACATTTCAAGTGTCCATATTTGTTCAGTACATGTCCTGGATCTGTGTATATTGCTTTTATTTTATTGTTGTGTATTACTTTGACCTTTGTTAACAAAGCAAAATTGTCTTTCTCGTCATCAGTTTCATCACATTCCCCTGCTAAACAATTAAAGAAGATTTAATGCCAGACATCCCCTGACATGCATGCAATTAATATTCCCTGCTGCCTGCGATGTTTATACACCAGTTGGTAAACATGACTGACTTTTGTTACAGATGTTGGATGGTGGTCATGCTCTGCTAGAGGAATATATTAATTCACTGACAGGCCTTGGGCTGTCCCCCTTATTAAAACTATTTATTTGCCCCCTCCTAATGGCATAATTAATCCAGCCTGAAATTGGAAATACCACATAAACCGCTGTCTGCCTATAATCTGCATGACAGCGAATAAACGCCTTTATGCTCAGTAGCTGTTGGTTTCTGTGGCTGCTGCTTTGTAAAATATTCAATATTTAACTTTGATCCTACAATCAGGGACATGGCATGGTGCATTAGCATGTGTACCGCTGGTACTGCACTCACTGTTTGTAATATGTTTTCATTTCCAAGACCAAGACAGTCGTCACTGGACCCTCAGATAAATCTTTACTTTCAACACCTGTGAACACCTTTAAGTTACAGTTCAGACTGAAGCCCCTAACCACGGTTGGCTATATTTCCGCTTCCACTAAAAGGTTAGGTGAGTCACTCTGGAGAGAGAGGGACAGTAAAGCTAGCATGCTAACATGTAATTGCATTGTGAAGGACAATCTTTCTCCAGAATGACTCAACCCACCTTTAACTCAGAAAAACAGAATAATGGGACTACAAGTTGCAGTAAGTCTTGCACGGTTTGTTTTTGAGCGTGGTTTAATAATGGGGGGCCATAATCTTTTCTGTCCCCATGTGCTGTATTTGGTGACTCTACATAGCCTGACAACCCAGGATGCAGGGGACAGCACATTACCCCGGGGGTAGAAAGAGGCTGCAAGGCATCCCAGTGGCATTTTAGGTGTAAACTTCAAGCAGAAACCGAGTTCGTCTGCCCTGAACTTACCCTGTCAAGTGGCACTTATTATTTGGACTAAATAAGTTATTAAACGTGATAGGGTTGCATAAATTGCTTCTGACAAAGCCATGGCAGACACTGAGCAATGAGGTAGTTGCTCCAAAAACAAAAGGAAATTTAAAGAAAGATATCCACATGACAGCTGCAAGTCTTATTTTGCTAAAAGAGCGAGTTTAGATTTTGTTAAGTTGTTTGTCGTTACGGTTTATAGATGTTTCAGTAACAAGTCCTCAAAGCCAAGTAAGACAGAGAGGAGAGAGAGGTTGTGTCTCACTCAGGTCGGAAAGTAACTTGTTTCATTCCCAAGATGGCATGCAGTCATGTAAAAATGACAGATTCCTGCCGGTGTATTTATTACAGTCATTGGATTATGTGTATAGTTGACATATGAAATGAATGATTGATGGTGCTCAGATTTCAGCTGCGGGTGGGTATTAAAATAACAGGTCTGGTAGTGGAGAGGCCTCCAAAGACACCGAGCCCAGGGGAATCCTTTAATTTGTCCTTGTCTGAACTGCCGACTGTCTCCTGCAAATTTTCCGAAAATAGCAGTGAGAGCTCATGTTGGGGAGGGGGAGACATCAGATTACTCAACCTGCTTACACACCGAGCTCCTTTTCTGATTATTTTACTGCAGCTAATTGCGAAGCAGAGGATGTCGAATGATATCCTCAATGTCCTTGCATTATGAGAAATGTGGTGCCATCTTTTTGTGTTTGTTACCAACTCAGTTGTTTTGTTTTTTACTTCTTAGTATCAACAGAACACATGCAGAGGAATGGTTCTCCAGCTCCACCCACTCATGAAAGGCAAATAAAAAGTATAACCCAGCAGGAAAGAGGTGGGAAAATGAATAAATGGAGATGAGAAAATGATGTAGGTATAAAAACAAAGCCAGCTTACAGTGGGGCACATCACCCAGTCAGCCTTGAGTATGGAGATACATGTATGCAGAAAGATAGTTCCATCATGCAGATGTGACTCTTGAGTCTGAATCCAGTGGATATTGGGAATATATTGAACATTAACTAGAGCTGTGCACTGAAATACTACAGGACTTTTGAAATGAAGTGTAGAGTTTGTATTCACAGCATAATGTAGTAACTTTAACAAGGCAAACAGTATGACCAATTATTTGAACTCATATATAATGAATGAATAAAGGCCTGCCTCTAATACAGTCCTGCTTCAAATAAAGGCCTGGTACCTCCGGCAGCTGATGTACATACAGGCCACTGTTTCTGTTTGAGAAAATATGGTATTTTGAGAAATGTTTTAGTTAAGTGAAACCTGCCCACACAGGATTTAAACTGCAAGACTGTACTAGTATTTGCTCATTTCACCATATTAGTATACTCTGATTTACAGTGTGTTAACGAGCTATGTCATAATCTTTTTACATTGCCTTTCTGTCAAAGAGTTCATTAGAGGCTCCAGGACTTGCAAATACAACCTAGCAGTAATGTGGGCGACATTATGTTTCAGTAGCAAGTCTGAACATCTGAGTAGTTGTATATGAGTCATGAGTTCTGTCCAGAAAACCTGCACTTATGTCTTACTATATGTACACAGCAACAGTATTTACAGGGTACTCTTTGTCAACAATGGACCCCGAGCTCCTGCAGCTCTCTCTGTGAGGCCTTGGCTTCCTTTATTGAGCCATTGCTTGGATGTTGACTGTAGTGTTAAGTGGCATTTCCTTTAGCCTCAGCAGTTCTATTTCACACTGCAGGGTCAGCGTCGTATAACTCCAAGACCTGCTGTGACTCCAAGGGTGAAGAAATATTTGTCCTCAATAATCGGATCCAATAAATGATGCCTCCCCCTCAGTCTCTGGAGTTTGATGAGTTTCACGAAGACAGCCAGGGACTGATTTTTTTTTTTTTTTTTCCCTTAAACTGCAGATGTCTAAAATGAAAGATTTCATTATCTCATCGCCGTGCTTTATGGCAGTGTGCCTGGTGGTGCCATTTCTGATCATAAGCCTTTTTGTCAGGCATTCTGCTCCTCATTATCACACTTCTCTGTCTTGAAAAAGGGGGATCTTTGTTTGGGAGGAGGCTGCTTGAACACTGGACTCTTAAGAGGTCATGGTGCAATCATGCAGCTGTAACCATTTGTTTGTTGTTATGAGCGTTTGATGGTGGATTGGCAAGAAAAAGCCCAAGCTTTATCTAAGAACCTTGTGATATACATGTTTCTGTGTCAGTGGATCTCAAATTATGGGTCTTACTCATTTCACAGATACCCAGGGGCCTATTCCATCGGGTAATGAATAATATGGCAGGCAGGGAGGAATCTCTCACCCCATCTTCCCCCGTTGCATGAACCTGCAATAAATTTCCCACCAATGCCATATGGTGGCAAGTCATGTGTGGGAATCAGTATGCCGTGTTTTTTATTTATTTACCAGGTGTTGCTTTTCTATTAGTGATTTATGTGTTATTGTGTATGATCTGCTGCTGGGATCTATGACATGGGGTGTGCAGGGTTTTTTGGAAGAGGGCCCAGACTGAAATGAAGCCATGGATTCAGAATAATGTGCCAGCACTCGGCTCCATCGTGAGCATTTCAGTTTTCTTTTTTCTTTTTTCATTTTTTTTTTGGTTTATCTACTGTAGCAAATGAGGAATGGTCAATCAGATGCTCCTATTGAAAGTGATTCATGTTAAAGCGGATGGAAGTGAGAGATTTTTGTGACTATCAGCAAGTATTTAGCAAGGAATTATTCAGCTATATCAAGTGCATCTGCTTTTCTTGAAGCTGTTGCTTCATTTGGAGTTCGTGACTACATAAGGAGGCAAGCAGAGAGAATTCTTTTGATCTCTTGAATTTTGTTGTGGGGGGAAAAATAAATATCTCTTTAACGAGCCGTGTTGGTGTTAGCTGGGTCTGTGATTATTTCTTTATTCATAACCCAGATTTTAAACTTCGATTGGGTTTGCCTCTTGATCTGTCTCCTAAAAATTACATGTATATACTACTAGTTTGCAAGCACAAATAGGTTTCAAGAGAGGCATGCAGCTCAAATAAAATTTTTGGTCAAAACCCTATTGAGTTTAAATATTATACAGAAAGTTTACGTAAATCTTCATGAATGAAAAATATTTATTTTGTGATTACTTCTGCACAATACCCACCTGTGGCAACTAAAGCAGGATAAAGCAGGATTAGTGTTTATGGTTATGTTTAGCCACTCAAAGCATGTGGTTAAGGATAAAGGTTCCACTCTTGGATAAATAAGTAAGCACCGGATGACATTTTCTGGATTTAACCAAAACCACTAAATGTCTCTGATGTGCTTTACGTCATTTTCATTTTATCTGTGAATTCTGAATAAACTATTACAACTAGGAAAACTTTATGTTTACTGTTACCCAGCCATCTTACTTTACCTGTCCATTGCTAATTTCAGTTTAATCTTGAATTTGAATCTACCACAGCTTGTTCAAGTCATACTCTGCAGCCCCTATGTGTGTATTATTAACCTCAATACATCATTCTCAAATTAATTCACATATAATAGGATGGTGCCTGTTGAAGAGTGAAATTAGTTTATTCTCTGTGCAACTCTTCAGGTGTTTATTTTGTCAATCCTGGAGTACAAGTTTGTTGTTAAATCAGTTTTCCTCTATATTAGCCTTGTTGCAAAGCAATGGCCAGAGTGAAATAGGGGCCAGTGAGGATCACAGAGTGCCGTGAGGCCATTTTACCCAATAACCTGAAACATGCACCTTTTCCTGGCATAAGAAAAACAAGTCCCCCCCTTCTACAACCTGATTCCAGCTCTATAAATAAGATTACATCATGACCTCGTCTTTTACGTGCTGGCTCGCTGCAAGAGGGGTGGATGGGGTCTTTTGTGCTATTATAAACAATTTCAAATCGAAGACTCAAGGGAAAATTTAGGGCCTCAAGGTTCTTTTATTAGCAGGGTAACCACATTCAGATTTACTCGGTTTTCAACACCTCACAGAAGAGCTACTGCTGTCCTTGAGTCAGCAAACAAGGACGTTAAAGCAAAATTAGTATTTTCAGTTTCTAAATTTGTGTCAGGCAGAGAGAGGGACCATATGGTAACTCATAATCTTTTATCTCTGATCATGTCGATTAGCGCTGTACCGATCATTTGAAGCTTCTGTTGAGGCTTTTGAATGAAGTCTGGTGTCATATTTTATGAAGTCATCACCCTGAGGGAAAATTCCTCAAAAAAATTCCTTTTTTAAAAAAATCTAATCAACTTTCTTGAATATGTAATGAATATAACTCGTCATTTTTGTCAACATTAATACACGTAGGCCTTCAGTAAACTCTTGGACTTTACAATGCCCCAGAGTTATTGGAAATAATATTACTGTTGTCTGAACTTTATTTGCAACTGTGATGAAATACCAGGCTTAAAAAGAATGAACAGACGTGCCAAAAAAAAGCCCTAAGGCTGATTAAAAGGGGTAAGAAGGAAACCAAGCTGTTAATTATGAAGCCACCAAATGTCAAATGTGAGCTTTTATTCCCTTTGTGTCTGTTCACGTATGGTTCCTTAAACTCTTTGTGCCCAGTTCTTCAGTACATCACTCAGTGGGATTACACTATGTCACTAACAGTGGAAACAGAAAATCTTTACAATGGCTATAGGCAAGGCCGCTTTATTTAGAGCACAGCTCATTACAAAGAAGCTCAATGTGCTTTACATTTAAAATGAGACATACTGGATAAACATGCAGCACAGTGGTGTAACAAAACATTACAAAATAACATATACACAAGGTTTACACACACACACACACACACACTGTTGACAGGCCTGAGAAAACAGAAGGGTTTTCGAGCTTAGCTATAAATTTAGATGCAGCTCATCAGTGAACTGTTCCAACATACAAACATGCTGTGAAGTAATATTTGCCTCCCTGAAAGCTCAGAAAGGAATGACAAGAATGCCTCTGCAGTGCAACTCAATAGGAGTTCAGAGAAAAACAGGATTTGACAAATGTGCCCTGTAGAATTTTTCTCTTAATAATTGGATGAACTACATGAATATTTAAATGGAGACGCAGGGGCACACCTCTGGTCAAAAGACCTATCTCTGTAAAACGAGCCTTCACTAAATTGGTTGATTGAAAGGAATAGAAGGTTCTTCCCTCTCTTTTATTCATCCAGGGACTGTGCTGAGTAGATATTAGTTTTCTCCCCTATTGCTCTACCCTTTAGCTTTAACGATGGTGCTTTTAATCCAGTTTAAAACACCTCTTTCTCCCAAGGGTGCCAATAAAGAGTGAATTCTCTCAGCCAGTGGCACACATTTAAAAGTGAAATCTCACTCTCATTCTCTTAACAGACAAAGCTACGATGGGCTTGAAAAGAAGCTAAAGGAAGTCTTCAGTGAACGAAGCAGCATCCTGCACCAACTCTCCAAGACATCAAAGGAGCTGGACAGCATAAAAGGCAACCTTCAGGTTGGAATTTTACTGCTTCTTTGTGAGAGATACAGCGATGTTAAAAGGCTTAGTTGGCCGTGAGTTCTGGGCTGGAGGTAATTTCCCAGCCTCTACCTCCAGCCATTATCTGATGACTGGGAAACCCATGACTCTTCTCACTTATTTTTCAATCAATCTGCTGTACAACAACTCTCTGTTATTAAATATTAATGCGCAAATGTTTTTCAATTTGGTGAGCCATCCCATTGTTATGTATGTGACATGTTACTGGAAATATAGCTGCTGAATAAGTCATGCAGAGACGGAAAAGCAGATCAATTAGCAGTGAGCAAACTTTTTTTTTTAACGCTAATGGAAACAGCGGTTACAAAGAGCTTCAGAGGAGGAGGAAAAAGACTGACACGACCGACAATTCAAAGATTTTAACACTGCTCCAACCAGTCTTCAAAGCCTTTAACTGCAACCATTAATACTCTTCTTAAAGGAAACTACAGGTTATTACAACTTGGGTTTTATATTTTCAAAGCCCCGGCCCTCTGTGTTATCAGTTATGTACTCTCCAAAGTAATTGGGAGCAACTGGGAACAAGAAAAATTGGTGTAATGGGGCAACAAACCCGACCATGCTGGTTAAAAAGAAACTCCCAGGTTAGTTCAATATATTTGGAAGAAAAACCAAAGGCTTATGGTAAAATTACATCCCAAACGGTTCATTGCAAACATCCATCATGGTTTTCAGACCAACATTTTGGTTCCACTTCGATCTGCAACACATTGTTATGAGCACTCACGGTTTACCTGTGAAGTATAATTACTGCCATTATGGCTCCACTCACATCCAGTTTCACATTTATAAAAAGCGTTAAATAAACAGTCACAGCTTGTTTACATGCAGTAAAACGGTCTGACCACTCGTGTTCCTTTCCCCGTTTGACCTCTCGTTAGCTATGTGACCTTGGAGTGTATTCATAACTGATCCTGGATTGTATTCCTCAATAATTAATGGAACCAAATGTGTGCTGACAGAATGTAATGGCTCCTTTCAAAGCAGAGTAAGAACAAATTTATGGCTTCCACGAGACGTCCATGCAGGTTTCCGATGGTCTCTGTGTTAAATCAAAAATGCAACACACTGTCCTTTAAAGACCTGCTTGTATCAACACAAACTCCATTTTTCATGCATATGTGTGCCGGAAAGTTTTAAGATTTCTGCCCTAATTAAGTTTAGCCAGAAAACAAAGATGCTAAAATATACAGCCCAACTCCTACAGCGGGGGTGATTTTGCATAAAGAATAAAAATGGGCTTAGGTGGATGATAATGAAGATTCCTATTCCTGAGGTATCTGTTGGTTTCACAAAATACTGGTTTTGGACATTTTATCAAGTAATGTACTTTATTATACTGTAGGTATTATAATTCTATGAGCATTTCACAAAACACAATTATCTCAGCGCCAGATACTGCACATCACTTCCCACCAGTCACTTTAGGTCAACTTCATTACAGCTCTTGGCAGTGACAGGAAATAAACAGAAACTCAATTATACATTCAGATATTTTAATCATTTAGTATTTTTCGGTCGCATTTGTGTTTGCAGCAACGATCCTGCAAAACATGCCTCCCTCATGGACATTTAGACCCTGGGTGCCAGATGCCCTGCGTTTTCTGTGCAGCGCTCCCAAAGCTGCACTCAGAGTGATGATTTCCTCTTTGCAGGGTGTTGATGTTTTTAGGCTTCGGGCAACTTTTGTGGGCCAATACAATAGTCGGAAAATCAATAATCAAGCAATTGATATGCACACTTTTCCCGCGTTTGTGTGTGTTTACGATGATGTCCCATGTGTCTGGAAAAAGCTCACGTAGTCTGGCTATCACCGTCCCCGGGGCAGGCTTTGATGTCTATTCACTCCAGGCTAGCTAGGTTGGCATCTATCTTCGCCCTAGGCCCCGCGCCAGCACACTGGTCAGGGCAGAGGTTGGGCTGGATTTGGAATAGTGTGCTGTGGAATAAATCTATTCTTCAGGGGGAAAAACATCATCTACATAAAAATCATCAACTTTTAAAAGAGAATCAACTCAACAGGGAGATGCACTTAGTATTTCTGGAAAGATTTGATGGAGCAAGTGTTTATAGTTTTAACGAGTTGCCCATAGGTGGAGGTCAGCAACCCTCATAATTAAGCTTCGTGTGATGGGGAATTTATTCTTGGCAGCGGCTCCCAAGTGAGATCTTGTGAAGCAGTCTGTACAAGAATAGGAGTTCTTTTGCCCTGCGCCTAACTATGGCAACAAACCGGATTGTACTTTGAAAAATAACCCCATGTGACATTTGCATGTAAGTCAAAAGTAGCTGTTTAGTTGTTTAAATTCAGTGTCATAATCACATAGCCTGAGGGGAGTGAGCGCATATAAAGGATTATAGACCCATCACTCACAAGCGTCTCACTGATCTCATGCAGCAGCTCCTTGGATACTTCTTTTCTCCTCAGTGAAAACAATAGTATAATAATAGCTCGGTGATGTTTTTGAAGGACAGTCACTGATGTCATCCAGTGACCATATTGTTCATTTAGTTTTGACATAAGTGCAGGACGTGTAAAATATCACCATATTCACTTTAAGATGTTCATATAACGACAGAACCCTCTGTGCTGCCTTTTATAATGCGTAACACTGGGCCAAGTTTGGTGTGAAATTAAATGGGCTGCTTTATGGCACCGAGTGATGGAGGTAGAATGCAGAGTAAAAAAAAAATGTCCAGTATCTCAAAACTGTACTCAAGACTTCTTTACACCACCTCTTGTTTTTCGATTCATGAATGTATTTCATGTCTTTCATGTTGAACTTCTTTTGAGCGCCTGAACCCACGAGGAAGAGCAGATTCTCAAGAAACTGTCATTTAATCAAAACACTAAAATCATGTAACAAGCAAGAAAAAAAACAACCAAAAAAGGACAAAAATAAAAGCCTGTGTGCTGATTAGTGTGATGGATTACACATTTCAACCGCGCTTGAGTTTGATGCCACTGTAATGAATGGAGGCTCACAGCTCTCTGGTGGCTTATTGAATGCACGTCTCTATCTACAGATCTATAGTCTGCTTTGGAAAATGGCCAGAAGGTGTATTTGATGATTTCTGGCAAACTTTAAACAGGATGTGCATCCAAACTGTAAAAATTTTGCGACACTAAGCTCGTTTTCAGATGACATAACAAGGCTTGTAAAAATGTGTGGCCTGAGCTTTTATCTTGCTTTTTTTGTGGACAATGATGCAGCGGGGAGTATAAAAGTGGCCATTTGAGTCGAGGCCCAGTGACAGATGATACAAATCATTGAATATCACCAGAGCAAGAATGCAGGAACTGATGTAATTGTGCCTCTAATATACAATTCTAAGCTGCCTTATTCTTGTAAATGCACAGTTTTAGCTGAACATTCGCTTGTCTGAAGTGAATATACATTCTTTATTGTCAAAATCTGTGGTGGCCTCCTTCCACTGCTCGGACTCGTCAATATAAATGTGCTTGAAGTGAAGGGAGTTACTGGGGAGGAAGAGAAACATCTCCTCTGTGACAGGAGGAAACAGGGTTTATGGAAATGTTGTGTTAATTGCATCTGATATTACCTTAAAGCACAATTTAAATAGATGCTATCCCTCCCTTGGAGTCCACATTTTCTTAGAAATATGGAAATTCCTGTTCAGCTCATAAGAAATAAAAAAAATATCTTGGAGGGCTTGTTGGGCAATCAGAGACCTGACTAATCCATAATTACCCATCAGGCAGATGCTTAGGCACCGGCAGAACCCGATCTGTGCACCTGCCCGAACCCTCGTTAGGGTTTTTCAAAGACACTGATCACCAGATTGTTATAGGCTATATAATTCTTTGGGGCAACAACAAATTTACATCTGCTGCATCAGTTTAAAATATCCACCTCAATTATTTTGTGTTTTTTTGACAGTTCATTACAGTATTCTACATTTAGTTCCACGCCTCGCAGAGCTAACGCCGAAGCTTTCGACTGTAGCTTGAAGCGACTTGCAACCTTGAAAACCTGGGTACATTTTGAAACATTTACTATGCAGTTCAAGGAGAGCGGATGCGTATGTTTGCTTTCCCCTGTCTGTTGTGAGTGCTTTGAAATAATTCTCATGTTGGAGTTTGTCATGTAAAATGCAAAACCATGTCTTTCCTGAAATAACAGCGTCCTCTGTTCTCTTTTAGTCACTGAAAAATGATGACTCAGTGGCCAAGAAGGATGTGCAGAGGATTCTGGAACTCAGCCACAAACAGAGGTAAAGGCGTCATGAATGACTTAAACATTTACCAACAGTAGGGCAGCAATTAATAATAACCATCAGTAATGGCTGATGAATTAGTCACATCTGAGGCATGTGATGTTTTCTCAACATCACCATTAATTAAAGTGTTATGTAAGCATTACATTATAATTAATACATATTAAAGCCTGTGAAAGTTATTTTGGGCACCTCTGGATCCTGAAGTCCCATCCATTTGTCCCATATAACTCAGAGACGGAGCTCTTCTCCAGCTTGGATGGGCATGAAACTCTCCCGGTTAAATCATCAGTACAAAAGATTAACAACTGTGTCTCGGACATGTCTGGCTCTTTGATAAAAAGGCAAAGGTAAAAGCCTGAATACATAAAAACTTGGGGGTAGATGTTAACTACCACTTCCAATGTGCATTTCTTCAAGAAACATCCAATCACGGAGCTTAAAATTTTGTTACATGCACTGCAAACAGCTGGAAGCTAAAGATTAGAGTGCTGAGAATACTGACAATACAATCTGCTCCTTAAATCAGAGTTAGTTTTGGAGGAATTCAGCCACTTTGGCACCGTGTTGTATTCACCAACTCAACAACAAAGACTTGAATTTGTGCCTCTGACTGTCTTTTTCACTATAGCAACAGCAAAGCTCATGGGTGCTATAATATTTTGAGCAATCCGCCACACAAAAGCACGCATGAAGTTAAAATACAACGCTAATTCTAAACTATTGAGACGCTACCCAATCATGATACCATCACCTGTTACCCATGAACCTGTTTACCTGAGGAATGATCCAAACAGGTGTTTTTGGAGCATTCCACATCTTCCCCAGTCTTTAGTTACTCCTGTCCCAACTTGTTTGAAACATGTTGCTTCTTAAAATTCAGAATAAACTGACGTTCACTAAAATCAAAAAGCTGATGAAGTCAGACATTAAATATATTGTCGTTGTGCTGTGGTCTGATCAGATTTGATTGAAATGATTTTGACATTTTGACTCAAATGTTGCTACACCCTGATTGGCGAATACATGCAAGTGACATCACCTCTATCCAATGGAGTCCCGCCCACTTCATACCAGTGAGAAGAGCACAGAGAAAGACAGAAAAACAGAAAGCTCCGATGTGAAATAACTGAAACTGCCGTACCTTTGGCAGAAAAGTCTGCTCATACTGGAGATCTCATTATTTACAGCGAGAAGCTGATGGAGAAAATAAGCTTTCAGGGCCTTTAAATAATGGCTCATTCACTATTATTGATGCTGGTTGTTCTTTGGTGTTGCCCAGCTTGCTTATACAAGGCAGTGTACAGTGAATCAGGTGGATAATACATCCAATCATGAAACCTTCCTGTATATATCAGAAGATAATGCGCCTGTCTCCTTTTTGTGAAAGAGCATGTCAAGCATCTCTGATTTAGTACTTTATCTTTTTGCAAGCCAGCTGGAAAAGTGTTTACACAAAATGCTTTACCAGTTAGGATTGTCTGATTAACGTTGTGTGTAATGAGACTTTTAATGATTAGGAGTCATTTGTGGCCTTCATGCTCTCTGAAATGTCAGCCTGATTGAAGTCCAGCCTCTTGTGTGCAGTGTCCTGATAGCCAATCAATAGCCTATCACCGGGCCACGGCAGCTCTCACATGTCATCAAGCTAAAAACCATAAAGCAGCAGCGGGCCTCCATATTGCCTAGCTAGCGTTTGTGAGCTGCAATTTTTCCAAAGTGTTATTAATCCGCCTTTGCAGTTCCATGTCTGCCAAGTGTGATTACCAGACGGCTCCATCATGGCGGATGCAGACAGGTGATTCATTGCAAGTCGTTTATTTTTGACAACTCTTAACAGCAATTTGATTGCTTTCTGAAAAATAATTTTGCCACAAACTGTAAAGCAACAAAAATGTTTACCAACAGAGCAGGCCCCACAGTAAAAATGCAACATTTTATGGCGTCGAAATGGTAAAAATTTATTCAGCTGTGATTTAACCTGCTGACAACCGACTGTACTCACCAGTCTGTGCTTTCAAGGTACGTCAGTGTCACATTTACTGTGCTCCTTTCTGTCGGTTTGGGCAGTTTTGACCCTGTTTGTACAAAATGTTTCCAAGTCTTGGATGCAGGAGCTGTTAATATAAATGAAGTGCCAAAGCAGTGGTGGTTGGCTGATCGCTGTGAGGAAAAATGTTTGCTAGGCTGAACTTATGCCAAGAGACAAAATCACTGGCAAATAAAATATAAGAGTATATGGCCGTGGAGCAGCGCGATGCTTTCCACACAATCATCGAGCTTTGCCTGACTGCACCACTGGCCGGTTTGGACCGCGTCATATATTTTTAAACTTACAGCCATGCTTGGAGACTGTAAATAGACCGTTACCTCTAATTTAACTGAGGTGCCTTGTGATGTGATTTCTACAAGCGTTTTTGAAACCAGTGACCCACATCACTTGCCCATTTGATTCATAATTCAGTGTGCACTGCTGTTATCTGTGCACAGGAGCATCAAACGCCACTGAAATACCCATTGCATTTTAATGCATTAACATTTATTTTAAACACATATTCAACACAGCACCGGTCTTCATACAGCATGCATAAAACCAGTGTGGAGAGTTCCAAATGGTCGTAGGCTACTACATAATATAACATAATGAATACTACACACTGTGTTTTTATGCATTTCATTAAAATCTAGTACCTTTATGATATTTGTCTTGGTGTGTGTGTCTTTGGGATTACAGCTAATCATCTAAAGAAAAAACAGGCTTCAGCTGAACCTTTAGATTCTAACAGGAAACATAAAAGATTAATAAACAAATGAAAAATTGTTCTTGAGCTTGATGTAAAATAAAAGCAAAAAATGTGAGAAAAACTTTACATTTAAATGTGTGAATGTGGAACCAAGGTTTGAATTAAAGAAAAGTTATTTACTGCACAAACATTCAACAAATACCTCCTCATCACCCCTCATTGCTTTGCCAATAAGGTGTTAAAGTTTAAAATTTGATGTTGAAAGACAAAATATGTGGCCTGATTCTTGAACCTGAAATCACAGTGTTTTACTAAACATGTTCATTTCCAGACTGCTTTGCATAATTACAAATTTCACTCATGCAAAGATCTTTGTGATTAGATCAACTTTTACGCTTAAGCGCATCTAAATCTAATCCGCTTTCTTTTTGTACACTCCAAACATTTATCAACATGTGTCTGGCTGCTTGGAAACAGCAAGAACGTGATTAAATCTGATATAACAGATGACAAAACATGTAAACCGCCATTTTCTTCTTTCTTCAACAGAAGCTAACCTGAGATAAAACAGTGAAAACAGCTTTGAGCAAATAATTTTCTGTGCAAAATGGCCCTCAACAGTGGTATATTTAAGAAAGCCATTCTGCGGCCGAGTCGTGCAGGCCGCTGAGAGTGTGACGAGGATGTGCTAACGGAGTGTTTCTCACTTTCCTCTCTCCTGACAGGGAGGAGATGAAGTCCCTCCAGGCGGCCTTGCAGAAGCAGCTGGATGAGGCAAATGAGAGAGCGGAGAAGCAGCAGGCCACGGTAAGACAGAGCTGACCTGACCATCAGCATCCGGCCTCCTCTAACCAGCCCTGTCACCTGTCACACAGGCCCCTCAGTGATCCACGCTCATTACCCAGCAGCCAGCTCTCTCGCCTCCTCGCTTCACCACTTAATTGAAACTCTCAGAAATAGTGAGAGAAAGCTTTGTGTCCTTCCTCCAACCCCAACCCAATAATTAATAAGAGCAGACAAAGGCATTATAACCTAAGACTGTGTACTTATCTCTCCATCTATCTATCCACCTCTCCATCTACAGCTTCCAGCTTTCCATCCATGCTGCCCAACGTGCTGTCACTTTGCTTCTAGTCATTCCACAGTATCTCAAACACCAATGGCAAATTAAATTCAGTTAATCACTGGGTCTATATAATCTAGGAATAGAGTGAAAACCGCCATTTCCCAAAGCCCAAGGTGAGGTGTTGAAATTGCTTTTTTTTTGGTCCAAAACTCAAAGATATGAAGTTCATTATCATAGAAGATCAAGAAAAGCAACGAATCATCACATTTAAGGAGCTGGAACAAGTGAGTGTTTGGCATTGATGACTAATACGATGAATGAGAAAGGACCATTTAATTATCAATATAGTGTGATTAGTTTTCTGTTGAGCAGCAAATCAATTAATCAACTAATCATTTCAGCTCCACTCATTTCTAATGAAGTGATTTGTACAACTAAAGCGTTTGTTTCACAAACAAATCTTAAATAATTACATGTGCCGATGACACTTATTTGGAGTTAAACATGTATATGCTGGGGCCCTTCTCCAGCACTAGCCTTAGTACATATAACCTGTAACCACACCTACACACTGACTAGCCATGTGCAGGATTATCATGCCTGCCTGAATGACTGTCTGCATTACTCCATAAAGAATCTCCAACTCTCTCCAAGTCAGGACTAGCTAGTGACCAAAAAGGCTAAACAACCAAACTGAGGGATCCATAATAGCTTTAGCTGCTACTAGCCAACAAAGCTAACTATGCCGATATTTCTCAAATGCAATTAAATGTTCGTAACTACTTGCATTTCACTTTCAGATGTCAGAAAAATAAGTATTGATGCTCTACTAACTTCTTCAGCAACATACGCTTAAGCTGTAAGCTACATCTCCTCTAGCATTGATACACAAGAGTGCAGTGCATGCATATGTGCTGCTGCCCCCCCCACCCCACCCCAACCTTGAATGTGTATGACTTGCTCAAGAGAAACAAGAACACAATACAAGCAGAAACTCACTTAAAGAACACTGTCGCTAGTCCCTGGAGGTGTTGTGTTATTGAAATTGTTATGGCTGTGTTATTCCTGTGCTCTATCTCACTGTATTGTCCCACATTTGTATCCTCACACTATTCAGACAGACCAGTTCTTGTTATGCCACCAAACTCCTTATCAACTAATCAGCATGAAGCCTGTCTGGCTACACTGACGGCTACACTAGTCCTCGAATTCTTCTGGGTTTTTCTAATGTTCCAAAGAAAAGCCTGTCCATTAATAGTCCCAGCTTTTTATGCACAGTCATGAGGTTTAATGTGCACCGTGATCAACACTGAAATCATCTGCACTCTGGGAGATAAACAATGGCACAGGAACATTTCAAGTGTATTCTCACCATTTTCCTAAGACCAGCGGCAAATCCCAGTTGCTTTGAGTTTGAGTTTGACATTTATGTTCTGTCAAATGGTATTTATCACCCCCGCAGAGATTCAAGTTTTAAAAGAACACCTCTGCAGCATGCAAATGCCACAGACGTTCAACAGAACCATGAGATACTGTATCTGGTTTGGAGTCCTGGTCTCTGCATAAAATGCACTGGGAACACAGAGCCTCCACAAACCAGAGAATTCACATTCAGAATATTAGAAGCACCTTGCTTAAAAAACTGAATTTCTCTGAATGTGCGTTTGGTCATTTCTGCACATCAGCCGTAATAAATACATTCAGTTTTGCAAGCAAGGCACCTCTGACTTCCTGGCTTTGGATCTTGCACTGAAAACACAGAGAATATACATGTAGCATAACTTCATCTCTGCAACTTATGACTGATTACCATTTAATGAGATAAATATTTTTTCTGATAAAATCTTTAAACCTGTTATTTGACATCGTCATTATGCTGGCGTTCTCCAATCAACAGTCCAGTACTTCAACTAAATGACCTTCAAAACTACTGATATTCTCACCAGCTTCAGCTGTGCTTCGTGTTTAGCTGGAGCTTAGTCCCTGTGAGCATGTTAGCATGCTAATCCTGTTAGCATTAAGATAAAAGCTACTGCTGTGCCTATGGAAGGCCTCACAGAACCACTAACATGGTTATAGACTAGTTTTGTGGTTTGATGAATGTCTTTAATAATTAATCAATTATTAAAACTGCTCCAGATACATTTTCTGCTGACTGACTATTCAGTTAACACTCCATGATTCACATTTCAGGCAAAGTTATCTCTGCATCCATGATTCACTCAGTCCAGCTCAATAGTTCAACGCCTAGCTCTCATGCTAAAAATCCACAAACAGCTGATTTTTGTATCTTAAACATAGATTAAATAAAGAAAACTACAGTTTCATGCAGCACACTGACCTTGTATGTAGGAGCTGTTGTTACTCCTTTTAACTAAAAAACTAAATGCAGCATCAGGATGTTTTTTTGTTTTTTTTTTTAACCATTCCCGGGGGCTGTGGCAGTGACTGAAAGGCTCCAAAATGAACCTTGATGTTATCATGCCCTGCTTGGGGATGTGAGTCAACTGGTGAGGCTTAGTTTACAGTTCCCTGGGGTGTATACCTGGTATGAGGTCACCAGCCCCATGAATCATTGCCTCTTTGTCCTCCAGATTATCTTGATGACCTCTCTCAAGGACACACAATGCTTAAAAACCACCCTTTCAGAATGAAAAACAGACAGAAAGATGAAACCTTGACCTATCTCTCTCTCACTCTCTCTCACCCCCCAACACACACAGAATTCATTCTTTTACATATACTGTAGCCCGTGGCAGCAGTTTGCCATCTGCAGCTGGTGTTTGAACCTCTGTCTGTCTGCTAAACACAAGCCACAGGCCTGCACCAGCAAGACATGCTGAGCTCATGATAAAAGGCTTGTGATAAACAAAGATATCATTCTGACATGATA
The DNA here is from genome assembly GCF_051107435.1 of Chaetodon auriga. Classification (NCBI taxonomy): domain Eukaryota; kingdom Metazoa; phylum Chordata; class Actinopteri; order Chaetodontiformes; family Chaetodontidae; genus Chaetodon; species Chaetodon auriga. Next base: position 28,309,040 of record NC_135074.1, on the reverse strand, counting down.
AGCATATGGGCTATTAAATCAGGCACACAGTGGAAAATAGGCAGTCGCTCACTGCAGGAATCGATGCCTCAGCGCGTCACGTGTGCCGCAATCACAGTCTCAGATGGAACATTTCTGAGCACTTCATGTTAGACTAACTGTAAGAGAAATATAATGTGTGACAGAGGTTTTTTATCAGAGTTAAACAGTCTTTAAACCTTGATGGGTGGCCAGTTCAAAAGTGAAAAACTGTGTTTCATTACAGCAAGGGGGGGGCTCTGTCAGTTTATAAGGAACGGTGCTCATTTATGGTAGCAGCCTCAATGGAAACTTACTACCACTGCTCATACCGGTTAAATTAAAGACACTAAATCAAATGCTAGCACTGTTTTTGCTACTTGCACTGGCATAATGACAAGCATTCAGTACACTTAATGCTAATGCACAGAGGCTCCTTTATTTTTCCTTTTTAACCGATGAAATTAATCAGCAAACGAAAACACAATTCCTCAGAAATCGAGTTGAAATACAACCCCAATTCTAAAAAGTCAGAACGCTGTGTAAAACATAAAATAAATGCAGAATGCAATCATTTACAAACAAACTGTGTTTACTGACAAAGTGTTCCTGAGCTCATGCAGTAATCTCCTTTATCCAATCATGTGTTCACAAAGTGGTGAACCTCGCTCCATCCTCGCTTGTGAGCGACTGAGCCTTTCCATGATGCCCCTTTCATACCCGAGCATGATACTATCACCTGTTACCAATGAACCTGTTTACCTGTGGAATGATCCAAACAGGTGTTTTTGGAGCATTCCACATCTTTCCCAGTCTTTAGTTGTTTGAAACATGTTGCTGCACCAAATTCAGAATAAGCAGATATTTACAAAAATCAACTAAGCTGATTATTCAGTTAGTTGAGTACACGTCAAACGCATCCCACCTTTTTTTGGAATGGGACAATCCTCAGGGACAGTGACAGTGCCTGAACATGACCTTTGATGTTATCATGCCCACTTTGGGGATGCGAGTCAACTTGTCTGGTCTAGTTCACAGTTCCCCAAGGTGCTCTGCTAAAAGTGAGAAGAACGTGACTTTGAATTACCCAAAAAGAGGACTTTCTTTGCTTCTGCAAACATTTGCTTCTGCACAACTTTTACTTACAGCAGTACCCTTGGGGTACAACCTGGGCACTGTTCTATGTCAATGCAAACTGTAAATAAAGATGAGTAAACCTGGTTAAAGGATTCATGAAAATACCAAAACCAACAATGATGATACTACTAACGTGTCATGTGTATCCAAAGCCTGATACTGACTTTTGCTCTGCGCCATAAACAAACAAACCACCCATCAATGAGCCACACTGGGCGACATGTTCCTGCATTCCAATGAATGCGAGCGCTGCAGTTTATGTTGAGTCCATCACACACCGTCCTGCCGCTGTAAAAAGCTAATAGACCACCAAATGTGTACTAATCCACGGCTGAAACTCGCCCTACAAAAAACACACTGTTTAGTCCTGTTTGAGTAATGATGTCTATAAACTACAAGCCCCACCTATTTTTAAAGATTTATGTGTTGGGTGAGTGCCACAGACGTGCCGGGGAGGTCGGACGGTGTCCACAGACGGACTGAGGCAGTGTTGGTTTTGGCATTTTCATGGGATTTGTTAACAATAACAAAATATGTAACATTTTTATTTCAGTACTGGACTACAGGAAGCCAGATGCTCCTTTATGTTAATTGCCATAATTGCCTTAATTCAACGCATTTAATTTCACATACATTACTTAAATGGGCGAACTCGACGTCCATAACCTTCATTAAATATGTTCACTGGATTGGAAATAAACATAATGAAGCAGGGCATTCAGTATGATCATCTCTCCTTTTGTCCTTTCTGTCTTCAGATCAAATTTCTTAAAGTGGAGATGGAGAAAAAGACGAAAATCATCAAGGATTTACAGCAAGAGGTGAGTCATCACGTTTCACTTCGGGATGGTTTCAACATAATTAAGTCCCAGTTAGTTTCTTCCAGAGGTACAGTATATGTAACCGTAAAGGAAGAATTTATTTTGATTTACTGATCAGGAACCCACTTCCCCTGCCTTGTCTGCTTCCATTTCATTTAATGATTTTCTGTTTGCCAAATGCCTTCTGACAATCTCCAGGGACTGGGGGGAACTGGTTGCTTTCAATCAAAGGTGGACATACGCTGGCATGAATATGTCTATTTTACAGAGTACTTTGTAAACACTGGAGCGAGTCTTTGATCATGACTGTCATGGCTTGTGTTGGTTGAGAAATTGGTCTCTCTTCCCCTGCGATGGATTTCTCTCTGCACGATTGTTGAACATGAGTGCAAACTAGTTTGTCTAAAAAGAATTTTTTTTCTCTTTGATTCTGAGGGGCTGACACCAAAATCTGACATTTACCGCTGATGCCTCAGATAACAGGAGAAAAAAAAATCTGCTGGCAAATACCATTGTAGCTGTGCTGAAAATATGTGACACCACATTATCCACCGTTTGGCTTGTTATCTGTAAGGATAAAAAAAAAAAATAAAAAAAAAACACCAGCAAAACACATCAAAACAACATGGGCCCATTAATGCAACATAGCTGCATCGGCAGCAGCTGCCTTTAAAGATGTTTCGACATTTTCCGTTTCTATTGTTATGCTTGGTTTGTCTGACAGCTATGAAGCAAGAAAGTAATGTCAGAATGAAACTTGTGCAGACCAGTACTGTGACAAATGAAATGAAACCATGCGGCACCGGCCACTGAATTGATTTTACTGAATATTAAAGATGTGGAGGACTCTCTTAACGCTGTGTAAACATGCTCCCGAATGACATGAGATTTCCATTGAGGTTTTTATTCATTTTGTTTCATCTTGACTGCACGCTTTGTATTTATTGTGGGGATAAGCTTTTGTGATTTACTGGACATCTGGAACCTTGATAACATGAAAAAAACAATAAGCCATAAAGCAGCTTTTTGTTTATAACATAAAGTTTATGAATGATGTCAAAGTTCATGTGATACCTTGTGTATTGTCAAAAATGAATAGCAATTATTATGACTGCAGTGCCCGATAATAGCACACTAATGTCACAGCACTGTAGCGCCGTGTTTTTCTGGGACATACAGACGGGGGCATTTTAATTACATCACAAGATCATGTGAAATGATGATGAAGAGAGAAAATTGTCACACCACATTGCACACTGCTGCACGGAGAAAACTGATTTTTGCCAGATGTTCAAATTAATTTGAGACCAATTTTGACTAAATTCTGCTTTGGTAACACAATCAAGCGCTTGAAATGAAGAACCAAACAATGACATAATGACATCAATTTACTCTGATCAAACTGTTTAGAGAAGTACCTGCCAGAATGCAGGTGCTGTGGCTTTTTCCGAAATGTAGGTAAACATCACAGTAGATCACAAATGATACAGCAGAAAGGATGCTGTGCCGAGTTTCTATCCAAGGTGATAAAATTGAAGGACAATTTGAAGTCATACATGCAGATAATAACACACTTTAGCATGACGTTGTCCTGGGTTGTTTAGATCTTGAGGCACTGTGACACTTGTGTCATCACAGTAACATTTTTGGACCATGTGTCACTATTTTCTCTGCATTTTCACACCACTGTGTGGAGGGCACTGCCTTTCAAAGGTACTTTGGAAATTTAGTAGCACTATGGAGCAATTTTGTAAGTGGATCCCTGTTTTGACTGTCTTGTGCATGTGGGTGACATGAAGGAGTTTTCTCCTCTCATCAGCATATTCACATGTCACAGCAGGCTTTTGTTCTGGCAGAGTAGGAAAATGCAGTGTTACCTCTCTCCCGCTGCACTTGCCACAGCTTTAATTCACTTCAAATGATTTCACATTTGAAAGCGGAGAGCTGAGAAGCTGGCTGGAGCTTGAGGTCCAGCTCTCAGAGGTACTATGAAGGCCAAATCACACAGACACTTGCACTTGCTATCACTGAGTTTCATTTTCATGTTTTTCTTCGTCTCTATGAATTATTCCAGACAAACAGAGCAATTTTACTTTAACTGATACAAGCAGCTCCACAGCAAGAACACGGCTCTCCATGTGGTCTTGTGAGAGAGCAGCTTGTTGGGCATTCAAACTCCGCTGAAGAGCGTTAACTTCATCCAAGCACATTTGTCCTTGGAGCTCACCCAGTTTAGCATGTTTGTAGCTGTGATTAGCCTTTTCCATCACTGTGAGCTCGTCACAAACTAACTTAAACACACAGGCTTGCCTTTTGCTTCAACAAAAAAAATAATCGTTTGACCATTTCACTTTGGAAGCGCGACACCCTGCAGCTTGGCAGCCCCCATGATGCATTAACTCGATCAGCCGCTTCTATGTGCAATGTTCCATCAAAGGCAGGGAAGAAGAAGAGTGTTAGCCTGCAAACATGGATGTAAACAGTACATGTTTGCCTTTGCGAATGTTTTGTGATGAAGAAAAAGCATTCAGCACATTAATTAGACCTCAATGATTTGCACAGTGTGTTTTGGTGAGTAAAACTGACTGTCAGCAGAACTTGTTTGTTTACATGAAAACTCGCCTTTAAATATGTATGTTGCTGTGTAGAGCTAAAAAGCACTTGGTCATCACACACAGTTTTAGAAATCAGGCTGATGGGGTTCTGTGATTTCATTTTTTTAAATCACACAGTGGCTCCTCTGCCAAACGTACTTGTTAGTGCCTTATCATGACACCCCTGGGCGTCACTGATATGAAGAAATAGGTATGAGATCTTACAAAACCCTTTTTCATGAATACATTTAAGAAGTAATATCTCAGGTAGCCGTTAACTTTAAACGAATGTCTGAATGTATTGAATTTGTTCTCGTATGCTTCACTCTGTAGGAGGTAATCAGAGGTAAATGTAGAAACACTTCCATAATCAATCAAGTGATTTTCACAGTGGGAGGCTGCACATGTTGGCAATACTGTGAGGCTAAACGGTTTAACTGACTAAATGACCCATAAAGGAGGCCATGATTTGACTTTGTAATGAACAATTAGGGATTCCTTTACTCTTAAACAACATCTTGATTTGGAGTAGACACTGACAAGGAGGCATGAAAATGATCTTTGCGCTAATGTTTGTCAGTGCAGTTGAGTTTTCTGCTAAACCTCATTACCATAAGCCAATCCTCGATGTACACGCTAATCTTGCCAAAACAAAGAGCTGGCAAATAACGGTGCCAGCAATTTGACCTGACTTACAGAAAGCTGAACTGTAATTGAAGAGACGGAGAATTGCCATGTAAATGCATGTGCCACCAGCTGAAGCAGCACTGAGGTTAGTTACTGAGATTTTCTCTGCAAGTGGGAGGACAAGACAAAGAGCAGGAGCACAAACAGAAAGCACCTTTTAAGAACCTTTGCTCCCCTACCGTGAGAGCTTCATTGTTGACATTTTGAGGTTTGCCTCTTTCTCTGCCAGATCTACATATCTTGGAAAAAAGGCCTCTCTAGGTTTGAGGGCCTTTAAAATCGCATACACAAGGGGTCATTTGTGTTCAATAGAAGTCTGGGAACTTCTCTGACATCTGTGACGCTCTGACATTTAAGTCGTGGCTACACGCTGGGAATCATGAGAAACATTTCCCTGCATCTATTACACTTGAGTGTGACTTACAGAAAATTTCTTGAGTGCAAAAAATCTGAAGCCAAAAGCATTTAAGCATCATTTTAATACCCCCATTTCCAGTTTTTTTTTTTTTTCAGTCTTATTCTCATTCTCATTATTAAATGTCATGACACGTGTGTGTGTGTGTGTGTGTGTGTGTGTGTTTACATATATATATTTACATATATATATCCCCTGTATTGTGCAATACCATTATTCAGAACTAAGATTCTGTGGTCATGTACAGTGTATTTAAATTCCTGATAGAGCTGAAATGAACGCGTGTAAAGATAACTGTATCCTTTGTTTACACCAGCATTCGTTTTTAAAATTTTGTTTTTATGTTGCACATCACTGTGGTGTCAGCAGGGAAGCTTTACGGCCACAATTCACTGTGAAGTCATTATCAATGATTTGCTTTCAGGGCTTTTTATGAGTATTTTGAGGGGGAATGATTTACAGACTTACTTGGATCCTGCTGGGATTCATCAGGTTCTCACAGAGCATTGTAATAGACAGCTTTGCCACACACTCAGCTCCTTGCTGATGCTGATGGGGTTTTTTTTTTGTCTAAAATGGCTTCCCATCATTGTCTTCTTCTTTCATGTCTTCTTGATGTAATTTCACCGGCTAAACGGCAGGAAAAAAAAATCCTGCATCAGGGCATTTACTGGATCTCTCTGTGATACTTTTACCGGAAAAAAGTGACAGGAAACTGAAGTAGACAGAAAATGGAAACCGCATCATTATGTGTGCTGAACGGACAAAGACAAAGCAGATGAAACCACTGACGTTAATGGAGGCTTAATATTATAGTGGCAAGTTATGCAGTTCTTTTTTGTTTTGTGTTACTAGAATTACCACTGATTGAGGAGATAGTTACTTGTTCATGACCATCAGAAAGTGATAAAATGCAAACATTAAAAAGATGTGATGCTTAATTTCAAACACAGATATGCCTGTTCAGTGAAGTCCAGTCCGCTTTATTGTTTTTTAAAGTACCTCAAACAGTAACAAAGCACAGATGCACAGATCTGAATTCAGTGAATATCTTCTGAATATCTCCTGACGGTTTGCTAGCTGTTCTGTGTGTGTGTGCTAAAAAACACAGTCCCTGCTCTGTAAATGGAGGTAAAGTGGCTCAGACCGAGCCACACAACATATTTCAGCGAGCCACCAACAGGTGGCGTTTGTGCTCGTGAACAGGATAAGAAAAGGGGGAGGGGAGGCGGGGGAGTGAGAGGGACGGTAACTCTAGCATGCTAACTTTTAATCGCATTGTGAAGAAGGAGAGATGGCAACATCAACTATTAATCAAATCTTTCTCCAGAATGACTGGACAGTAATGCCTGCATGTCTGTCTTGTTATTACCTGTTTTTAATTATTTCTCCACACAGCACGCCAAGCTGCATGGCATTATTGCCTTCACCAATAAATAGCCTCATCGCTCCTCCACAAGTATATTACTCAACAACTGAATAGCCTCTGCATTAACACAAAGAGGCCATCAAGACTCTATCAGAACTAATTTCACACATATGATCACTGTCATGCACAAAGAGCAAATGTGTACCGACAAAAATGGAGGATTAAATCAAATGGGGTGAGACAGGTGATGGCGTGCGATGTCACTTTTTACACTGAACAGACAGGTGATGAACAGCCTGATCGATTGCACTCTCATATCCGAGACAGCAGGCCCGTCTTGTTACAAGAGAGCCACGGTGGACTTGACGTCCAGCAAGAGTGACTGTGTTTTGTGAATGAAAACGGTCTAGCTAGATGGCAATGACAGATTAAAGTGCTGTAAAATGTTATGAGCGTATACAATTATCTACTAGAAGATGAACTGATGTCTGAAATGCAAAAGATGAAACACTGTCTTCACCATTTTAAGCAAGATTAGTGTATTATTTCTGTTCTGTACAGTTTTAGAAGTGTAAAAAGAAAAGGAGCAGCAATAAGTTTGGGCACCCCAAATATTTGAGCTCTCAGATAACTTTTACCAGGGTCTAAGACCTTAATTGGCTTCTTAGGTCTATGGCTTGATCACAATCATCGTTAGGAAAGGGCAAGCAATGCAAATTTCATAGCTTTACAGATACTATGACTCCTCAGACCTTGTCCCAACAATCAGCAGCCACGGGCTCCTCTCAGCAGCTCTGAAAATTAAAGTAATTGATGCCCAAAAAGCAGAAGTCTATAAGAAGGCAGCAAAAGGTTTTCAGGTAGTCGTTTCCTCAGTTCATGATATAATTAAGAAATGTCAATTAACATGAACTGTGGAGGTCAAGCTGAGGTCTGGAAAATGAACCAATCAAACCTCTGTTGGACTGCAAAAGACCTTCAGGAAGATTTATCAGACTGTGGAGCGGTGGTTCACTGTTCTAGTCTACCTTTCCTGCGTCCTCGCCAGATAATTCAGAGTCTGAAGTTTGCAAAGGAACATCGAAACAAGCCTGATGCATTTTGGAAACAAGCCCTTTGAACTGATGTAGTTAAAAGAGAATTTTTGGCTGCAAAGCAAAGGTATGTTTGAAGAAAAAGGGTGTAGAATTTCATGAAAAGAACACCTCTCCAACTGTTAAGCACGGGGGTGGATCGATTACGCTTTGGGTTTGTGTTGCAGCCAGTGGCACCAGGAACATTTCACTGCTAGAGGGAAGAATGGATTCAAATAAATACCAATAAATTTTGGAAACAAACATCACACTATCTGTAAAAAGCTGAAGATGAAAAGAAGATGGCTTCCACAACAGCATAATGATCGTGAATGCACATCAAAATCCTCAGTGGGCTACATCAAGAGGTGCAAACTGACCCATGGCCATGGCCCTCGCAGACCTGAACATCATTGAAAATCTGTGGATCGACGGCCGAAGAATCTCACAGAACTAGAAGCTTTATGCAGGAAGAATGAGCAAAAATCCACCAAACATAAACTGAAGGACTCTTAGCTATAAAAAGCCTTTACGAACTGTCGTACTTGCCAAAGGGGTTGTTACTAAGTACTGACCATGCAGGGAGCCCCAACTTTTACTTCCATTTTTGTTATTTGAAAACAGTAAAAGATGAAAAAAAGATTAAATCTACTTTGAATTATTAAAGCTGTTAGTAATCTAATAATCCCAAGATTTACCTTGTGACCCGCTGGTAAGAATTCTGGCAACATGACTAAATTATGTGCAGTGTGTTCCAGGTCTGATTTTTCTTTCCCATATGTCAGTAAATTAAGTTTTTTCACACCTAGAGTTGATAATTACAAACTTGAAAAATGTCATTATGTTTTCCCCCAAAGCATGTGTTAACAAATCTGTGCAGCTCAAACTGATGCAGACGTGTGCTTTGTGGTCTGAATACTAAAAGGAAAACACAGAAAATGACTGTGAACTGAGCATGACCTCTAAAACAAACTGTATGATGTGTTTGCAAATTTAATGATCATTATATTCTTCCACCATGAGCCGGATAAAGTGAAGGTAGCATCAGTTTGACATGTTGTCTCTTGTTCACCCTTTAGGCCAGCTAACAGTCAAACATTTTTCCAGGCATATACGTAGGCATACAGGTGATGTGCTATGCAAAGCACTGAAGTTACACAAAACATCAAATAACAGCTAAAAATCTCATGGCAGTCCAGAACTGAGGTGGTTTGGGCATTTCATTTAGATGCAAATAAAATCAGAACCACAAATCCATGTGTCTTTGGTTGCCTTGGCAATATGCAAACATGGCAGTGTAAAGTAGAAAAAAGAAATCTCACAGCCATGTATATACAGTATGTTTGAGCCAGGTGAAGTGAAAACACAGCAGAGGACCTTCATATAGTTCAATCTACATGAAAAGTTTCACCGCCCATTGGCTGTCAGTCACATATCAGCGACAACACATCGAGCATTCAAACCAGGAAATAAAGACAGAAGGTTACATCGATGCAATCAACTGCAATTTATGGCATTGCTAAGAGCTGATTGCAGCACAAGCCAACACAATCAACACCTATTTAGTTTACAGTTTCCTGTGAATTTTTTTGTGGGTTTTTTTTTTTTTTTTTTTTTTTAGATAAGTAAAAGAGTAATGAATGAGGCTCTGATCAGGAGAATGTATGTATGTATTCCCAGTTGCCCTTCCAGTGTCAGACCTATTTCTAAGCGTTTCTCTTTCACAAAATCTTTTTGTATTTCTCCCACTTCTCATTCAGTGGGCATACACTTTCATTTTATGGCATCATGCTCATTTCACACAATTTCCAGTACCAAAAGGGATCCCTCCACACACACAGCATTGATTCTCCCCCCACTGAGATCACGAGGAAACCCTGAAAGGTTTTCAGTGAATCCTTGTTTTTGACAAAGAAAACACACACACTTCATTTCATTGGGCAGCTTGGCGTTCGATCGAATGAGGCTCGGGGTGAGCCGGAGGGTTAACAGATTGTGAATCTGTCTCCTCTTCTTAATCAGTGTTAAAAATGTATTTGGAGTAAATAAATACACATTATAATTGCTAATTTCTATCAACCAACCAGCAGCTCCTTCCTTAAAAACAGCTGCTAATACTGGTCTTGCTGTTGAGCAGGATAAAGAGGAAATGGTTTTGTTGGAATCATGGAAGCATTATTCATTGTGCGCTGCATTAAATAAATGAGTCTTGAGTTTTATGCTCAAATACTGAGTCAGTGTCTGCTTCCCTGACATTGACAGGAAGCTTGTTCCAAATGGAGAAACCCTGCATCTGTCTCCTGCAGAGCTGCATAAGAACAGAGCCGAAATCAAGTCAGGAAGGAAAACAACAAAAAAAACATACATATATGAAGCTTATTAAACTGAGGGAAAGTATTTCTCAGGTGAGTCGTGGTCTTATTTCGATGTAAGTGATCAGCTGATCACAAATGGTACCACTGTAGTAGCCAAGATGTTTTGGGTTAAGCCAGAATCCAAAGTCTGAGTGTTTTCTTTGCTCCTTAATGCAGCCAGTTTGATTCAGGTTTGTCTCTGCAAGTTTCAGGAGTAGTTCTGCAGTGACAGGGTTTAAAGTGAAAGTCTATGGGATTTAGATGCCATGAGCAGTATGGATAATACCTGCAGCGGATTAGAAACAGAGTGTTTTTGTGATGTGGGTTAGGCTGCAAACATCAATCTCAGAGGCTGCTGTGCTGAGACGTTTCTGGCATTGTTGCTGGTTGATTCATAATCAGCAGCGCTGCTTATGCAAGAGATGACGTCAGCGTGGGTAACTTCGTGAACAATTCCCCATTCAATTTTGTTGTGCTGTGTTTTTTTTCTTTTTAAATTAGAACTGATAACCCAGAGCTACAGAATTGGCAAATATAGTAAAGCCTTATTAAATCCCTGTGTGAGACCTAAACACAGGGTCCTCCATGAACAGTGAGTTTGTACATGAACGCAGTGAGCAAATCTAACATTGTGAAACGAAAAAAGGCTATTTAGGGAATATTCAAATCTTGAGGTGCGGTAATTCTACCATAGCTTGTCTGTAATAAAATCTGGAGTGGCAGGTAGACCTGAAAGCAGACTGTGTTGGTTCATTGTCTCATACTAAGAGGAGGGCGTGTTTCTTCTGGGAGCCAGAGGGCGGCTTCTATTAAATCTGCGTTTCCTCCCAACGTTGCTGTAATATGCAAAAAAGACAAATTTCAGTTACCGTCTGTGATATAGCCAATACAGCAATCTTCTTTTATTTACAGCTAATATGTCTCACTTAAGAATCCCCATGTATGATTCTTCTAACCTGGGATTGTCCAATTAGTTTGAAACCGTAACCTATTTTCTAACAATATAAGAAACGAGTCTCTGATCTGTTGTCGCACAGCTGAGGGGTGCTATGTTTTATCAAGAATTGTTATGTCCAACGTATCTCCACATTTAGCAGCTTCATATGTGACAATGAGGAGGAAACAAACTCCTTTTTCTGTTCCCGTCTATGGCAGTAGCAGTGAACATTAATTGTCACAGCCTTACATATCCTAAAGCCTACAGAGACAGAGTTCTTCGATGAAAGATAGTGCCACTCCTTTTCTGTGCAGCTGTACAATTCACATTAAGACTGCCGGAACTAAAAATAAATGCAGCTGTACCCTGATCACAGCAACTTTGAGGTTTTTGATTAGCTGGGCAATGGATACCTAGTGAGGACTAAAATTGGGCCAGATTTGGTTGATAGACTAATTCTTTTAGACATCTAGACAGATGTGGGCCACCCAGGTCACATGACTCGACATGACACTGATAAACACTGCTAAAAAAAACTCGACTTTGACTTCAAGAATTAAGACTTGGCTGGACTGAGACCAGCAGAGGCCAATGCACGAGGCAGCTACCATGGAGGGAGCTAGTCCAAAAATCCAAAAAACGTTGGTTTTAAGGATTATGTTTTTGATGACGGTATAAGAAGAGAACAGCAGTATGCAAAGTCTGCAGATCAAAAACCAATGATTCATCGCTACAGAACCTACAAAGAAAGGGATGTGAATGTGTCTTTTTAGCTAACCTATTGGCTGGTCAGACATTAGCTAGAAAGCTAACATTAAGATTGCGACAAAATGTCAACTGTCAGTAAGATTTATAGGGTGTAATCGTGCCTCAACAGTTTTCTTTTATGTTGGAAATAAACCTCAACCTTTCATGACAAAGAATTGTGGACACTGTATGACTTGGCTTGTCGCTTGCTTCACCTGAGCAGTGGTGACTGTTTGACTTTTAGCAGACATTAACTACAGACAGTAACTAGAGGCTTGAATACATGTGATTCACTCCCACTTCTGCGACTAAGTTACATTTAATATAGTCAACTGATTATATATCTGTGTAAAGTAGGTCCTAAGTACGTGTTGAAATATAGCCATTAGAATGCTGCTGAAATGAGAAATGACTGTCACGCGCAGCCTAGACCTCTACAGACCCACACTTTGAAATTCAGTCCAGCTCTAACCTCAGCATCTTTGACCAGCAATTCAGCAGTTCAGTGCTTGCTGAGATGTGTAGTCAGATGTCCTTATTTACACAGCAGGAAGTCTGACTGAGCCACTATGTTGCTTTACAGCGTGATTTAGCGAGGGCTTTGATGATCCAGACTTACATAGACTGTTATACTGCATTTTACAAGCCATCAGAAAACTCTGAATTATATCGACTCTCAGCTCCACAGTCACAATCAGCCACAAAGTCCCCTCCCTGCCCCCCCATCAAGGAGATACTTCTCTCTGAGCTTTGCGCCAACTTGAAGTGAAAAATCATACTTCCTCATTTGCAGTGTGTGGGATGTCTGTCTGGGTAACTCAGCCACCTGCTGGCAACTCCCTACATTTATGCATAAGTCTTAGAATTTGTTCTAGAAGTGGGATTAAATTTGTGTCACTCCACATTGTTTTGCACTTAATACTAGATTTTCACTCTGTGTGGTTTCATGGATAGTGGTGCTGAACTCAAATGATAGAAACTTGTTGGAGAGAGGTAAAGACAGGCCGCATGTGTTCAGAAGGCTGCTGTCATGCTGTCACTTAGCAGTGTTGCTTTATTCCTCACAGCCTGCCATGGATATTGATTTCTTGCCCTCAGCTTCCAGACAAGTGACCAGTTTTCTGTGGTATTCAGCTGTGACACTATAAAGTGGATGGTCTATTTTTTTTACAGAAATACATCCAAGTGCTTCAAGACTGATGAAGGCTGCAACTGCAGACATTTCTTTGAGATGCTCAGAAAATAACATTTTATGTTTTTTTTATTTATTGTAGCCAGAGGTTGTTTTAACAAACTCTGTGGGTACACAGGACATTCAATTTCAAAATGTCAGTGTCAAGACATCAGAGAATAGTTGGAGACCAGAAAAATGGAGCCTTATTTCAGAAAAACAAAGAGTTTCTTGGAAAGCATTACAAGTATTATTCCTAAATCATTATTCTGATGGCAAAGTTTATCTAAGAAGGTCCTGTAATTGGATTGTATATGTATGTATGTATAATTTATTTTTAATCCACTCTGTCTGACTGAAAAAATGATTCTTCTGATGATAATCCCATATAAATACATACATAATTAAGAGTGTAATCTTACTTTTAAGAAGCTCTACTCCTGCTGAATCCGACATTAAAGGAGAAGAAAGAGTCAAACTCTGCAAAAAAGCACAATTGCAAAAGATAAAGAGGCGTTCAAGCACGCAGATTGTGTGACGTCGCACACCTATTCTAACCCACATGCTTATGGAGGGAATGTTATCTTACCAAATTGAGAAGCTGCCTGATAAGTGTGGATGTAACATAGAAATGCTTACTTTCCTGAGTAATTCAAGCGTAATTCAGTAATGGCTCTTCTCCCGTCAGTATTTTTCACCACAGAATAAGTTCAGTTTCCAATCTGCTTTGAGTAAAAGTTTTAGCTGAATGTGACTTTTCACAACTTTGTAAATGATAAAACTGGCAGATAATCATCGCAGTGTTTTGTTTGCACTCTCTAGTGTACTCAGGCTGAAGCCCCAATCGGACCAGATTAATATTCCAGGGAGATATGGGTGATAAAATATTAGCCACGCTCCTTTCTAGCAAGATTGATCTAATCCTTTGCAAACCCACCATGTCTGTAATGTATAAAGTAAATTACCTGAGAAGACAGAGGTCGTCTAATAATATGACCTTGTTTTTTTCCACTTTCTTCCTCTCTTGGACAATTGTTAGAGCTCCATGAAAACTGTTAGTAGGTTTGGTAGCATGCTGTAAATTCAGGAGGCCTGTCTTCCTGGTCAGCTTTGAATTTGCTTACTTTACAACCAAATCTACACATTTGTGCTACTATTAATAATTTGATAGAAACAGACATTTAGGCAGCAAAGACCACTTTCAGACATATTATCACCTGAATCTGGAGCTCCTTTAAAGCCGTGACAGTGGACTAAAACAGTGGAGTTGCAGACCAGAGAGCTAAACACTGAGTTGAAAATTGGTCTCATAGAGTTGTTTTCTGTCGTACCAGTTCTAAAAGCCCACAGCACGATATCCTTAGCACCAAACAGCAGACCGAGTTACTGTTGCCAGTTGCTGTTGACCTTGATCATGGATTTCCTCCATGTTCCAGTTCTCAATGAAATGCAGTATAATTAACATGGTGAGTACAGCTGCAGATATTGTTGTCATATCTCCTGGAAACAACAGTTAGTGCCTCGCTGCTTAGTACATTAAATTAGCTTACTTTTCATGTGATGCACTCTGACATCATTGTAAGCAAACATATTGGACTGTTATTCAGTGTTCAGAAAGTACTGCACCCTCTTACTGTACAATATGCACTTTATAATCCACGGGAGAAAGGCCATTATAAAGCACAGTTAACGTCGCAGCGCCAGATGTTGCAGTTCTTCATCCAATTTTTCTTTTAATGGAACAAACTGAACAGAAAGTTGCTGGTGGTATCAGGACACGTTATTTTTAACACCATGGAGCATAATTAGTGCTCTCATCCACAGATTACTGATTGTTAGAATAGTTTTAAACAGCTGTACAAATGCTCAAATCAATAAATCAGTTGTTCCTAAATGTCCTAAATGGCTCCAAATGCTGATTTGTAATTGGGCCTTTTTTCAGGCAACATAGGGGCACAGGCCCCTTCATAATTAGCCTCATACTGGACAAAATTCATCATACAGCAACACAGGAAGTGTGGTGAACTGAATGCTCAGCTTTGACCACGGTGTGTGTCATGTCTTTTAGCAACAGTTAGCGTCTGGGATTTTTAACCATTTATCTTGATTTAGTAGATGCTTTGTCTCATCGGGAGCAGTTTATCATTCAGTGGCTTGAGGGTAATTCAGCCAAACTATCACTTCAGACTTAACCATTGTGTAATCATGGCCGGGTATTTTAGGAATAATCATCGTCATTGTCATCAGAGTCGTCTCATATCAGTATTCTTTTTGTTAACTTTTTCTTACTGCATCTCTGAAACCTTAGTGGGAGAAATTCAAGATGTTGTAATTGAGGCTGACTGAGAGCAACTGTGAACATAACGTCCAGTGGGCACAGAATAACCATCATCACTTCAGACTATTAGAGCTCTTTGTTCCACCTCAACACTTCAATTCAGAGAGCGGATAGCAATGTTTTGGGCTTGTCGTCTATATCAAGGTTTGAATGATTCAATTTGAAGAAATATCAGTTCGTCTATGCATTCTTCATATTTTACAGTTGCAGTGCTTCAATTAATCTCTCAGATAATTCACTGTCAGCATTCGAGGCTTCACTGTCATCATTTCCATCTGATTTATCAGATTGTTCTGCCGTTTTTGATTCAGCTTGAACAAATACAAGGATGACAATGAATTAAATGACCAGAAATAATTAGTGTTCAGGTGGGTGGGTTAGTGCACAGACAGGCTGCAGCTCTATTATTATGCTGATAGTAATTCAGGCTGCTTCACATGGAATATTTCAACTCTTCTTTGAAATGCCAAGCCTTCCCAATTCCCCCGCGAGGATCAATAGAGTTCATCTTATCTCTTTTCTTCTAATAGCCTGAAGCCTTGTCAAGCATCTTACACAACTACTCAAGAGCTATTTGATGAGGAATGGGAGAGGCAATATCTATAAAGAAACACTGAACTGACGCATGTGGTCGGGTCAGATGAGGATGTGGACAATATTTCCAACTAATCAAAATCGCATGTATGATGTGAAGACAGTGGTGCGTCTGCAGTGACAATAAGTACATATAAAAAGTTCTTAAAAAGACTGATAAACTTCTCTCACTTACTCTATTCATGCTTTATGCTTAAGCATAAAGTGCATGCTGTTACAGTCAATAAAGTTCAGCCTACGGCAGTGGCAGAGGAGGTATTCAGATCTTTTAAGTAAAAAATAAAAAGCAATACTGCAGTATAAAAATTACAAGCAAAAGTCCAGCATTAGTGTGGCACCAAAGGAAATCATGTGAGTATTACTGGCTAACAGTATATTAAGTAATAAAAGTAAAAGAACTCATAATTAAAATTGACCCCTGTAGATTATATTTATTATTGGATTATTATTATCAATGCAGTAATGTAGTAAACTAATTGAATGTAGCTGCTGTTGGGTGGTTTCATCCATCAAAATAACTCATAACTGCAGCTGAATTGTAGAAGTATATAGTCGTATGACAAAACCAAACTACTCAAGTACAAGTGCCTGAAATGTGGACTGTAGTAGTTGTACCTTATTCCGCTCCCCCACTGCCCTGTGGAGAGATAAATTCAGTGATTTAGCTGCACATTCAGTGGTGAACATCACATTAACCTAACGTCTGAACAGCCCTTCATACTTGACATGTCAACTTCAAAGACTAAACCAAATTAATTTAATGATTAAAAGTTGAAACTAAATAGTTTGAGGAGCATAACCAAATTAAGTACTTTAAATATTTGATATTCACTTTGGCTCCCGGTCTCTTCAGTTTTGTACTTATTTTCAGTTGCAGTTCAGGTGGCTCGAGCATTTTGGGGCCCCCAGTTTCAAACTGCCATTCACTTAAACACCACTGTGATATAAACAGACACCTGTACATCTGCGTTACTCAAGGTTATATCACTTATGATCACAAACAAGCGAGTCGACAACTTTTCTAACGCAGCCAAACGTTGAGCCAGTACAACAAAAGATATAGCAGGCCAGCTAAAATTACTTAAGAGTCCCACTAGCTAACGGCAGCTACAGTTAGCAGGGCTAGCGGTTACTTCAGCATTAAGTGAAGCTATCCATTGGAAACTGGAGCTGAGGCAGAGCAGCTGGAGGACAATACGCTACAGCTATTTTTGATTTTGCAATACTTTGTTGGCAATAACGCCCTCTCAGGTTTATCACATAAGAGCATAAGGGACTCGGTATCTTGCTCAAAGGCAAATTGAGTGGGTTAATAGGTATGGGGAAATGTTACAACCACTAGACCACCCTGTTCCCAATGCACAGTGTACATACTGCATACATATGATTATGTGTCAGAACAATGAAACAGTGGGAGAAGCAATCTTTTCACTTATGCATAATCCCCCCTTTGACCTCAAGAGTCCTTAAACTGCCAAGATGTGTTCAGCTCAAGCTGCCAAATGCCTTGTAAGATGTCTGGGGGTATGTCATATTTAATAGCTTACCCACAGTGAACGTTTGCTTTTCTAATGCGAGTAATTTATATTGGATGTGTTCGACAGCTACATGACTGCAGAACTTGGGTGAGCTCTGCCACGATTTTCTCGCAATGTGAGTTTCTTATTTTTTCTTGCTTTTGAGAAAGCAGACAAGCCTGTTGGACTGCGCTGACAGAGATTGTAATTGATTATGTTATGTGTGGAATCTGTTCATTAATATACGACACAGGCTGTCAAATAGACAGATCCCGGAGTGTTTTTTTATTTTATTATATAAATTAATTTTTCAGCATAAAAGGAGGGCCAAAAATCAGTTGAATAAGAGATAAAAACGGGTAAAATTTCTATTCATAAATAACAATTTTTTAATGGTCTGAAAAAATGGGGACATGGGGAAAATAAGATCCCGCGAGGATTATTTAATGTTAATTTTTTATTAAGTTTTAAGAGTTTTATAGCTGAGCTGACACAGAGCGACAAGCCAAGTTTCTGTTTCTCCTCTTAAGTCCATTCTGCTTGATCAGCAGCCCTTTTTTTGGACGCCCATTTAACAGAGATCTTGTCAAAACTCACAGAGTGAAACGTTGAGCCGCAGATATTTTCTAAATTATTTCTGTTTTTTTAAAGGGACAAGGGATTTTCTCCAGTCAAGCAGTTTCTTCTGTACTGTTGGTGGTTTTACTATGGATGACCTCGTGACTTTTCATCTAAACAAACAGCGTGCAGCGCTCTGACATGAAAAAAGCTGCTTTGAAGAGCTGCTGCTCAACAGGCTCTGGTGCCTAAATTAATTTCTACACTCAAACAACTGAATATTTTCCAGCTCATAATTATGAAAATTATGTCATGGGATCAACCACAATCACATGGGACACATGAATAAGCATGCACAACAAAGGGCTTTGTTGGTAACTTAAAATCAAAACACTTTAATTAATCCATAATGCTATCATTCCACTTTGTTGGGCCCAGTGGCTCACCAAGTCTCTCAAGGTCCATCTATAATGAAGTCTAGTCAGCACAAAATAAGCTTTTTATGTCAGATTATTATCAAACATCAGTCCCTCCACTGCAAAACAATGAAGAAAGTTATGGCTCACTGATGTTTCTGTGTGGGACTCTCAAGGTCTCACAACACATATACCATCATAATGTTAATATGGATGTACACCAAAGACAGTAGCAGAGTAGTTTCCAATGATGCATGTCAGGCACAGCGTCCACTCAACAAGCTTTTATTCAGACTGAAGTTTGTTATCTGTGGCTTTCGCTGACCTCCACAGGAAACGGTGGCTCGGTTTGGGTTCGTGACACAGTTCATTGTGGCCTTTAACCGACATGAGCAATGAAGTCATATTTTCACAATGAGGACGTGTACGCTATTAAGCAGTGATGCAACAGAGACATCTCGTCGTTTTGTTTTCTCTGTCAGCACATTGAAGCTTATTGACCTTTCCAGCTGAAATATGTTGTGACAATAGCCCCTCGCTCGTGGTGTCAGGCAACGTGCCGCCATGGCGAGTGTGACTCTACTTGTTGGAAATAAAAATGTCAACTCTAACTGCATTGCACTTGACGGTGTATTTCCACTCACTGAGGGAACGGGGCTGCATGCGAGGGGGTTGATCCGTTCAGTTAAACAGTGGAAGATGAAGTTTAAGACACACATGATATGGCAGAGTTAATTTGTGGGAAACTTGACCAGAATTAAATTTTTAAATTTGCTGTCCCACGAGCTAGTTTCTGACACTTCACAGTAGGGCTAAAAGGATCCAGCACTGATGTGTCGAGCAGTGTGACAGTTGACCTAGATGGACAGTAAATATCAACACTGGAGGGCTGTCGACATATCAGCACTTCATAATGTGTGAAAATAACTCTGGTGAGTTGAGGCAGAGAGATATTTATGAGTGCTGAGGTCCTTTAGATGGTAAGTGATTACCTATATTACTGTATATGACTGAATGTTTCATTTTTTTTAGCATATTTTATTTAATATAATGTTACCTCTTCAACCCTGACAACGTAATATGATTTTGCATTTGAAATCATCACATAACCAAAAGATACCAGCGGTCCATCACTCCTTACTGTGGTTTGTAGTCAACGTGGGACTCAATGATAGACACAGATCAGTGATAAAGGCCCTGTGACAGATTGAGACGTAGATTTTGTACAACTTGTGTGCATGCTGTTGCATTTTTCTAAATGGGAAATATGAGCAAAGTGTTCCTTTATTTTCAGGTCTGCAGACAGATAGTGCTGCAGGAATAACACATTACAATATGTGGCTGCCTGTATCACATTTTGCATAATGCGCTGTGACATATAAGCTCTAGAGGATCTTATTTTCACTGTGAGTACGTCCTGGGGCTAAGCTACGTCACATTATATGACAGCTGCCAGTTTTGCACGTCCTTGAATGGTGGTCCTTCTGCAGGTGAGAGGAGGTGCAACTGTGAGGAATTGATTCTCAGCCAGTTTTGCCTCACTGAATCACAAAACAACTGCCATCCCAGCTCATTACCTCTGCTCAGCGTGCATGTACTATATGTGTTGTACACAATACACTGTACAGGTGTGTGTGGGAGTGAGGAGTGAATTGAAAGGAAGAGAGAGGCCACAGTGTTCCGTATGTGAGAAACTGCCATTTTTGAATTGACTGTCGCTTTTTCCTGCCAGCCAAATTGCAGTGTAAACCTGAACCTTTTTCAGTAACGTGTTCAAGGTTCAGGTTCTTTTTAATCAACCAATAATTATGTAAAGCAGACGTGGTTGGTCTTTCCCAACAAAGTGCACTACAGCCTCGAGTTTGACTGCAGAAAACTGGCCTGATCAGCTGCTAATAATGCCCTGGCGCTATGGTTTTGAGTAATAACGTGGCACATTTCATGGCCAGCCTGGACCAGCACGTCATATAATTAAAAATGATTCCTGAGTACAAACTCTGCTTGGTGATGATTTGACCAATTTGACTTTTGTACACACTGATTAACTGGAAAGAAGAGTCTACAGCCATGCTGGTGGCTCTGTGAGGCTGTACGCTAAAGTCAGCATGCTAACATACTAATGTTTAGCAGTTAGAAAGTTAACCACCTTCACTGTCTTAGTTTTACATTTCACGTCAAACATAACCTCATTGTGGCACAAGAGGAGAAGTTGGGTCTCCTAAGTCAGTAGGATTGATTTGGGGACCCTAAATGTGACCCTAATCTTCATGGTAGTCCATCCAATAGTTGTAGAGATAGTTCAGTCAGACCAACATCCCAGAAGCCAAGCTGCTAGCATGGCTACAAAATAAGCCAAATTCATCAGAGTAACTATATGCAGATGGAGCTGTGCTGTGAATGATTGTCATCAAGCATGAAATTATCAATGCATTCAGTATGAGCCACGAGTCAGAATTGTGGAGGTGGCCACATCATTTATAAGTAGATGTCAAGGGCCAGCTGGTGGATGCACATTCCCCCTCTCCTTCTGCATCCACACTATCCCTGTGGTTCACAGCCACCTCATCGCCTAATAACATTGAGCTGTCTCCAACATCTAGCAGCAAATCTATCATCAGAGCACAGCAACATAATAGCCAAATGTGTTATCTCCCCCTAAATTAATTTAATGTGCCATCTATAAGCCATAATTGCTCATGGCAAGATCGTATTTTCAAAAATATCTACCACTAGGAGTGATGCATGGGGATGAATGCAAGTCCCAGATTTGTCCTGGAGCCAAAAAAATGGAGACTGGGGCTGATTCTGAAGGGCAGACCGACAGACAGGCAGGCAGTCAGACAGACAGACAGACAGACAGACAGACAGACAGACAGACAGACAAACAAACTTGCCAACGGTGTCTGAATGTGGTTCAATAAAGAATAATCTGCTAAAAAAGGAGCGAGCTGTCAGCCTGTATTAGTATTCCCCAATCTGTGTTGTTCTGATCTGCTTTTCTTTTAGTTTTGACTAATGAGAACAGTGAAAAAGCTTATTGCAGATTTATTTTTAAAACATCCTCCGCACTCCCAAAAGATATGAGATCGTATTGTTCATCTTCTATTGTTGTTTTAGCCGTCTCAAATTTTAGTTGACGGTTCAAATTCAATATTTTTCCTAATTCTGGGCATGATAAAAACATAATAGATGATATTTGAATTCCCTTGGTCTATTTGAGATTTGTCATTTTAATCAAGTGCATTGTGTTGTTCCAGAACTGGCTGACAATTGTTTCATGTTCATGTCGTACTTTGCTGTAGCGATGAACAGTTTATAGCCCGAGCCGCCCGTCATCTCCCATGTGGATCTTCCCAAGGCTGCCTCCCACATAGCAAGCAGTGTGATGAGGTTTTCTGGTCCACTCTTTGTACAGTTAGGAGATTACTGCCTTTGTGAAGCCTAGCAACTCTCCAGTCTTGGCGATGCTCAGGACCACCCTCCTGGCATCCGCCATCAAGCTGTTTCAAAGTCTGTTAGATGGCAGTCTAAGCTCACACACTGTAATTCGTTCACATGTAAAGCAAGTGTGGTAAAGGAATGGCTGCTGCATGTAGCAGAGCATCCTGTATGTGCTGCATAAGAAGAGCGAGGGACCGACGTCGTCTGCAGGGCAGCGGCTTCTGTTAGAGTTCAGTTTTCTTGAATCAAAGCCGGTGAATGAATATTCACCTCTATTCATTTCTCCTTGAGTTCTGCTGGATGGGTTTCGGCTGCAGGTAATTAGCTCATTGATAAACTCGTTAAGAATTTTAAATGTGTTGTTGAGCCAAGGAAAAGGGTTAATAAATCTCCTCTGCTTGCTATGATGAAGTTGCATCTAATTGCATTTGTTTCCGTAGATTAAACAGAAGTGGAACAAGCTGTGGTCTCCCAGGCTGCCACATAGAAACACACACACAACCAAAAAGCCTCATACATCACGTGGATCACTTTTTACATATGTTGTACGAAGGAGTGTGTTCTTTTCTGCTGCTTTTACTGAATCATTTTCTCAGTCTCGGAAATGTTATTGCGGTGCAACAGCCGATCTAGTTTTAAATCACAGCAGAGACAGATCTGCCTCGATTGGCCCTCTCTAAGCTCTGGAGACTGTGCGGTTTTAGTTCTCTCAGGCCTTAGAGAGGCTTTCGTCATGGCTGATCGTGCTGCTTTAATGGCTCATCTTGAGATCTGGATGGGTGCTTTGGGTTAAGCGATGAGTTGGCTTTGGACCGATTTTACTAACAGATCATTGTCAATTAAAAAGTGGAAATTCCTTCCCTCCAAATGCTCTTATTACCTCCAGGTCCCATTCTCTTGTGTCTTTACACGCTTCCTCTTGCCTCTGTGATTTGCTGACTTCCATCTAAATACACAGCAGTGGATTTTATTCAAACTCAATTTCGAGAGAAAGATCTTGGTGCTGTGGCCTTGTGCTCCAGCCTGTGGTCAGAAACCTTTGTGTTACCTTTGACCTTTCCTCTGAGAGAAGAGAGCTGTACTTCAGATAGTGGTATTTGGGTTTGGGCAAGACTCAGATTAATAAAATAAGACATTTACAAAAGAAAGAAGAGCTTTTATTACTGGTTTTCATATATGGCATCAGATAAAGAGAGCAGTGCCGTTCTCCTGAAAGTCTAAAATATTTTACATTGTCTTGTAATCTGGAGATGATCATTAATGCCTTTAACACATCTCATGTAAATTAACGTAAAACACTGCATTGCTCTCTGAGTCAAAAATCACCCTCAGGCCTCCAAATTGTTTAGAAAATGGCAGCGAGGGTCTTAGCTGCCACCAAACAACGAGACCCTATGACCTCCACTTTGGCGTCTCTCCACTGGCTGCCAGTCAGTGATTTCAAGGCTTTACTGATCACGTTTAAAGTTCAGTGGGGGTCTGGCCGTGACTTACATTTCTGACCTTTAAGATGCCCGTGAGCCCGAGTGCACTTTCAGATCCTCAGACACGGCACTCCTGACTGCTCCTCAGTCTACTCTGAAATCGAGAGGCAACCAAGCGCTTGCTGTCAGAGCTCCTCAACAGCCAAATGTCCTGCTGGAGAAACTGACGCCCACTGAGTCAATAGTAGTTTTTATAAAGCAGCAGAAATTTTCCGGGAACATGGAGTCCAGAACACAGGGCAGACACCAATGTCGTCACTTCTTTCTTTCTCTTTTTCAGAACAAGAGCTTGAAGACTAAACTCCTCTCGGGACACAAACTTTGTGACGCCTATGCTGAAGAGGTAAAGATTTTCAATTAGTGCATTCTGTTTTATCGCATGCATAATTAATTCTCAGCTCCAGCTACTTCATTGTTCATGGAATAGGTTCAATTCATGATAAGATATTGCAGACAAATTTTGCTCTCTTGTGAGCAAGTGATGTTAACCAAATACAAATTAAAGCATCTGAGGAATGCAGTGATAATCATTAATTGACTGTGAAATATTACTGAATTTATAATGGAGGCTTTAGATTTTGTCTTATTCCTGAAGTTATTCTATATCATTCATTGAGACTGTAATTAGAAAACTCTTGGTGGTACTTGTACGCGGTGGAGGGTTCAGTAAAGAACCTGTCCACTCCATCTCTCCTTCACACACAAACTTTTCTGGCCGTCCAGCGAAGCTCGGAACAACTCGTCTCTAACAGCGAGCTCTTTGATGGCTGCACAGAGCAATCTGAGAGCAGGCTGAGTACATTTCATCTGTGTCGTTTTTGCTGTCACCTACTTTTCCTCTTTTTCTACTTCATCTCTGCTGCCAGTTGTTACGGTCAGCAGCGTCCACAGGTTCACATCTTTAGTGGAGCCATGAGCTCAGCTTTGAACTGCTGCTTTTGCCTTCCTGCTGACCAATGCTCATGCTGTAATTTAGCCATGCAGGATCCCACAAGGCAGCGGGTCCTGCGGGCGTCCTGATGACATGCCCAAGTGAGTGCAGATGGTGCTGTGTAATCGTGGGCTCAATAGTTATGCAGTTGGTGATTCCAAGCATTTCCTGTATCCAGGCTACAGTATGTGGAATAACTTAGATTTTAATAGCATTAAGCCATGTGGTGATGTAGGCAGATTGATAGATGGCAACCTTGGTGTAGACATGGACATATTTCCCTACAAAGACCCTGAAGTTGACCTTCCCTGAGGCAGCTGGAACTTGTTTGATCTATGCTCCAGGGGATATTACCGCGGTTTTGGGATGATGGAACAATTGTTGGTAGTTCACATTTTCAGGTGAAGACAAGCACTAAACCAGCCTGGCAGGTACCAGAACTGTGATATTTGAGACCTCCAGTAATCTGTAACCTTAAAAAAAATATCTTTGGCCTTTAATTAATAACCCATGCTCTCAAATTACTTAACTTGCCTGCCCCTTCTCTCTTGATTAGGCACAAATCTTAATTCTGACCCTATAGCCCACTAAACCCACTATAATGAGGTCAGCTCACGAACTGAAATGTGATACAGTCAATATTTCTTAGTCCAATTTGAACATCTCTTTATTTTAATCTAAGTGCTGCTCTAAACTGTGCTCTGCTCTGGAAAAATATTCTCAGCTGCCACTTTATTATTTACACCTAGCTAAAAGGAATGCTGTCTAATACAACAGTCCTGCAAAAAATCCTAACTAGAGGTAGAGGTAAATAATGCAAACATGTCTCTGTATAATGCAATACAGTTCAACAGAGTCACAAACTACATCCTCCAAAATGATCAACAGTTGAATCAACAGCTCTCTGAAGCAGATTCAACACAAATTAATTATATCCTTCATGAATGTCGGATTTATTGTAGTTGTATTAGTCTGCATACATTTCAGCCTCTCCAGGATCTCAGATAATTGTTAACAGTAAAGCATCCTCAAGCTGCCAAAGCCGTCCAGAAAAGAGCGTTGACACATCGTTCAATGATGTCTGAAAACTGTGTCAGAAAGAGACGAAGGGACAAGGACAAAACGGAAAGAAAAGGATAACCTTAAAGGAATTAGTTCAGTAATTAGCTGGTTTGCATGGTTGCTTCTCCTGACTGATCCAGCGAGCCTCAACCTGTGACTTCAGTTCCTATTGTTATAATAAGTGAACACTTATTTTTACTCAATTTGAGGACACAGATAATTCATTTGAGGTTATGCATCATAATTAACAAGATAATAAATAGACTCCTCACAAAGGACAAGGATTTTCATGGCAAATCACTTCTGTGTTGAGGCTGAAATATTATTGGTCTAACAGCATCAGCAGGGATGGACTGAAGCTTTGAACTGGCCACACTTATGTGCACACCGTAGTTCAGAGGTCCACAAAGACAATTTGGTGTTTGGAGTTCTTGATGAAGCTTTGAGAGCTTTCCATCGGCCCTGAAGTGTGCTCCAACACGAAGGTTATTCTCGAGTTCCTACTGAGACACAGGAAATTGGTGCTGGAAATTACAAGCCTCTTTCCTCCTACAAATCCTCCAGCTGAACATCCCTGACATCTTCCCAGCTAAGCTTATCCAAGCCATCATCGCATATTCAAACTCTGAAATGATGATGGCACATTTGACGGTGCAGCCAAGTCTGATTATAACACTTCAGGAGATGGAAAGAGTACAAAGGCTATGAAGAGGGGCTGATTGAAGCTGTCGGTCAGTCTACACTGTGCCAGAATTTCTGTAGCAACAGCAAAGGAAATGATCTAAATGGTGATAAAATATGGCTGGTTGGGTTTGTGCTTGTAGATGATAATATCTACTCTTAAATACTGAGATGTGTCCTTGTCCGGTGCTTCTTTGTCTGCCTGATTACTTCTGCAGAACCGTTATCAAGGCAAGAAGACTCCAAGGTCTTCAGGGAATAAATAGCTATGAGAATTTTCTTGAACACAGGTGGATCACTGGAGGTCACTGTCCACAATTCCCCAGGGAGGCTATAAAAGTTGAAGTAAATCAGTGAGGGGAAACATTCTTTCATAGCCCTACTTTCATCCTGGAAAGTTATTTATGTTCAAAGGGGAAGGTTTGCAGACTGAGGCTGTAATCACACTGTAATTACTACAGAGTGACAGAAAGAGATTGATATGAGAGCAGGAACTTCAAACAACATTATTATTATTTGTCTTTTGGGTAACGTCTGTTTATGGGGTCTAAATGCGGTCACGATGATGAAGACATGATGTACGCTTCCACCCACCCCAGCCATCAAAAGCTGAACCTAGACCAACTCTTAAAAACATGTTTACCCTTGAACTTTTCCTTAATTGTTGTCTAGAAATAATCTCTTCATGCTTCAAAGATATTTTCAATTAAGATTTCCTCTGAGCTTGAGTGAGTCAGGGTTTCAAAAAATGTTGTGATAAAATCTTTTAATCTGAAATCAGGGCTTTGAAGCTATGTCCAAGAACTGAGATTAGGCCAGATCTTTTTTTTTTTTTTTTGGCTGGCCTTGGATAAACTTTCTAAGCACAAGCTCCTTTTGTTGCACATGATACATTCTAAGAATTTGTGTGAGTAAACAGCAGCTTTCCTTTATGTGTGATTTGCGTTCTCATCTTGTGAAAATTGGCTTTGGGAATTCCTGCATTGTGCACTGGAATACATTTCATTTGGTGTGGTAATGGTTTTTCAGAAAGCTGCTTTAACTTGTGCTTGGCTTTTGCTTGCTGTGTGAGGTGGAGGATCAAGCTTTGTGCTCCTAATCCGTGTTGTGTGGTTAAAACTACTCAGCCAACAAAACATGAAATTACATGTTAACAGCAATATAAAGATGTTGTGTGGTTTCCGTTAGCATATTATGCATGAACTGACCCTGTAAACTGGTTATTATTTGGAAAAAAAAAAAAAAAAAAAAAAAAACCAATACAAATTACAATAAAATGAATATCCACAAAAAGTTTTTTTTTTTTCTCTTGAACTAAACAATAAAAGAAAGCTGGAGTTTGATTAGAACATACCTGTTGATGTATCTTATTAACTCTTTAATTTCACCAAAGTTTGGAGGTTTATCTCATGAGAACCTCAGATGTGCAGGGTAGACCTGCAAACTGGTGATTATTTTAATTATTAATTCATCTGACAATTATTTTTCTGACTATTAATTTGGTCTACATAATCTCTGAAAATAAACCCTAAAAGCTGGACCTCTTCAAGTCGCTCGTTTTCCCACCGAAAGTTATCCAGTGTCTGATGACTAAATCTCGAACCAGGGAATGACTAATCATTCATCAAAATAGTTGCCAATTAATTTTCTGTCAAAAGACTAATTGATTAATGGTTTCAGCTCTGGGGTAGGGACGGAAGATTTTCTCAACTCACAGAACCATCTATCTGTAAATTAAGGTTAAAACATGAACTGCAGATATGAGGGTTCCCACAATAAAAGCAGCAACCATACAATTTCAAATGAATAGTATGTTATGTGTCTAACTTGGATAACAATGTGTATGTATGTTTAATTTTATAGTAAGGTACACATATTTACTATGACTAGTCGCTCATTAGCATGAATACTAGTAGCATTGGCATTGGCTCGTTATTAGTCATTATAAAGCACTTAATGCCTAATGTTAATTTTCAGTTAGTTCAACCTCATCTCATTTATTTGTGAATAAGGACGTTTGACCTGCTTTAAGGATAAATATGAACTATGATTCTCATCCCTGTTAATCCAGTTGCCTCAACAATTCAAGTATGCGTCATTGTTTGCACTAAAATCATTCCAAATGATTTAAAGGAGAGGCTGAAAAGAGATATTTCACAGTAGGTATTTCTTTGTATAGTATTTCTTGTCTGAATCTCAAAAACAGGTTGGAAAGACAACAGTGGAATTGTCAATGTTCAAACATGACCGTATGAATGGGTATAGGTCACTATGAAAAATATATCACAGGCTGAGTGAAGTTCAGTCAGGAAACTCGCTGGCAGGCAGCCACCGGCCTGACTCGTGTGCGTGCGTGTGTGTGTGTGTGTGTGTGTGTGTGTGTGTGTGCTTGTTCACTTCACCAATCACAAACATTTAGCAAATTCAGCCGTCCATTTAAACTGGAAAAGAATCTGCTGCCTGCTGTACATATCTGGCTATTTCTGCTCTTTAGCCACTTAATTGAAAAAATGTGTTGAAACCTTCCCGAACCAGACGGTGATGTCCTCAGGGGAAACATCTCAGGACACCTAAGTCAAAGTCAAGGTTAGGACTGCTCAGTGGAGGACAGTGACACGTAGCGTGAGAGATGCCATTTAATCTGTTGCACATCTTTTCCTCAAGAGCATGAATTTATTTTGTATTCTGTCAAATTTATGGTGCGGCTACAGAGTCATCATTTGGATGAAGGATGTTGTTACACTTCAGTATTTCAGCTGTTTTTTTCATTTGCTCTTGCATCAGGATTTAATGGAAATATCAAGTAACCTGAACCTTACGCAGATAAAATACAATGTTCTGGATCTGAGAGGATCGTGTGAAGAGCGATTTCAAGGTGAATAGCCCCATGTAATTAATTCTACAAGGCTCTTTGAATGGAGCAGCATGCCATCACCATCATCCTGTGTATTTGGGAGTGATTAATGAACTAGAAAACAGATCACACTAGTCTAATAACATCAGTTATTTTAATAAATGTTCTTTGCATCCAATTATTAATAGACTTTGGATGTGTGTGTCTGTGTGTGTGATAGAGAAAGGACAGAGTGTCTTTCACTGATGGACTTCTCTAAAGTGAGTCAAGCAGGTGTCTTTTTTACCTTCTGATTTGAGGTTTTTGTCATTCAGGCAGTTTCTCACTTTTTTCATATTCTTATTCCAAACACTCTGAGAATCAATGAGATGTTAGTAGCAGCACTTGTTATGTTAACAGTATGTATAAAGTTGGAGATGGTCAGAATAGGTGAGGGTTTCGTATGAGGGCCACAGAGGATGTGTAACCACTGACGTCTTGAGTAGCTCTGTCAGTCACATGACCCTCATCACATCCTGTATGTCCTCGCCGTCTCTCACCACACGCATCTACAAGCCCTCAGACATCTGTGTTTTCTGTTCAGGATGCAGCGAGGAGATGGCATATGCAGTTTAGTTCCATGTAATATTAGAATGTGTGAGGCCTCATCCAGTGATCACAAATAAGAAATCAAAGCCGAGTTTCTACACATTTGAATGTTTGATGTTTGTCCGCTTTGATAATGCGTTGCTTTGGGAGATGTCGTGTTCTCAGTTTCAGTGATATACCCTACAATACAATAAGTTATGTGCACAGGGAGCGTACCAGAACAGAAGCCTTAAATAAAACAAATGTATTACTGTGCTGTTTTACTTCATTCACTATTCGTGTTGAATAAATCAAATTATACTGACTGAAATTATTGAAATAAAACATATACTTCAGCCAGTAAGTTTTGGCTGCCGGCCAGTCACTGGTCTGCCTCAGCTCGCATGCTTCAGCCAATCAGACGCACTTCACAAATAGGGCAATCTAAAGAGGGGAGGAGGAGGAGGAGGAGGAGGTCTGTGACGCTGTTGTGCTCCCGCTGCAAGTGCACATACAGATGCATGCTGGGGATGTCTGGGCATCTTTGCACATGCACCATCACCTTGTGGTGTCATGTCACCTGTTTGTATCTGCTGTAATGTGGAGCACTTGACTGCTGTTCTCCCACAGGGAGGATTTATGGTACATGGAGTTACGGGTGCAGACTGCACATACAAAACAGAACCATCTATTCTTTGCTCCGAGTAAAGCGATGTTTGGTCTTCTATCTTTTCCAGTAACAATGGAAGCCTACTGTTAGCTGTCCCTCCCTGACAAAAAGCTTTGACAGCGACTCTGCAATGATAAAAGATGAACAGAAATGTAGAAAGACATCAGTATATCTCGTAATAAAGTTTTGACAGTCTCTCATCGACCTTGCTTCGTGACCAAACTGAACTCCACTACGATTAGTTCTTTTTTAATGATCTCCATGTTTCCAATTCAAGATGCTCTCACACAGTGAGTTGGATAAAGAGAAGCTCTTAAAGGCTGTTATGCTGAACTTTTTTCTGTCTGAATTTCGTCTTTAGATGTAGAACTGGATGGTTATTAAAACTGTGTGAAAGTAAAAGGGCAAAAAATTTTGAAAACCTAATCATCAAACAACTTTGTGTAATGTTACAGAGGTTGGAAGACAGACAGACAAAACTAGCGACCAGCTGGTGAACATAGCGGAGCATTTAGCAGCTAAACCAGCCATTTTTCTCAGGATTTGGTGTAGACCAAAACAGAGCTGAAAGACGAATGTATGTTAGACTTGGTACATTTGTCACATAGACACAAACTTGACGCATTGTCCACAAGTGGACACAGGTTACACAATACTGCCATTTGTAGTAAGTTGAGTTCACCAGAATTAGTTCAACTTAAACAAAACAAGTAAATGAATCACAAAACAGTATCCCAAACAGAAGTCCACATCCCTCCAGAATCTGGCAAACTGTAGCATCCTCTGTTTGTATGATCTTGTCATCAACAACAGATAAATAATAAACTTAGATGCACTCTTGCAGACATTAACATGTCTGTCCTTGGGACAGACTGCCGAAATTTAACAGTTTTGTCATCATTCTCACAAGGACGATGACTCACAGCGATACATTTGGAAAGGGTTAGGGAGAGCTGTTCAAGTGCACCGAGCGTATAAAACACTGTGTCACTGTATTTGGTTTAGTTTGTGCCTGTTTGAAATGCAGGTCCCACCCTTGCCGGATTTGAACCATCAGGAACAACAAGGCAGAGATGCTGCTGTGATTCTCCTGGGTCGAGGAGACAGCTCACATGATTTATTCTGAGTAAATAATAGACCAATGCTTTGGCAATTCTGAGAGCTCAGCACATTTAGTGATTCAGATATTTGCATTTATGAGTTAACACTCCACAGCGTTTGACTGTGTAGCCTCTTTATATGATTAATTCTATTACCAGCAAGAATCTCAAAAGCTCCACTTAACTGATACAAATAAAATTAATTTGTTAGCATTTTATTTTATGGCCTGGGACACAGAAAAACTGACTTAACAATCTCAAATCAAATATATGGCTGGCCCCCTGTGAGCTGGAGTTTTTAAGGTAGCTCTGTGTTTATTTAACCTTGCAATTTTTTACGAGGAGCCTCAGGATGCAATTTTTGAATCCAGCTACACATGATAGAAATGGGTGTCTTGGGACATGGGAGCACCCTGGGAAGAGGAATAACAAGATAAAGATTCTCATAAAGAAAAAAAAAAAAGGCACAGGTACTTGTCAAGTACACAAAACCCTTTGAAGCGAATCTGTCCCTCAGCATCGTGTTCAGTGTGCTTTGGTGGAAGATTAGACCTCATGTCACATTTTTACTGCCTGTGTCAAGGAAGTATAGAGATAGACAGATAGGAGAGCAAGAGCGGTTTATAGAGATACAGACTCGGATAGAAAGAAGGAAATACAGTAGATAGAAAGAGATACATGTGTAGATAAAAACACAGAGATATCTCCAAGCCTGATTCCAAAAAGTCCGGACTCTAAAGCGTAAATAAAAATCATTTGCAATCATTTGTAAACCACCTGTGTTTATAGGCAGCAGCTTTATGAAGTGTTCCTGAGCCCATGCAGTAATGTCCTTTATACAGTCATGTGTTCACAAAGTGGTGAACCTCGCTCCATCCTCACTTGTGAACATCTGAGCCTTTCCAAGATGCCCCTTTCATATTTCATATTTACAAAAATCAATGTTACTTTTTTCTAAATCTGTAGGTACAAAGAAATAAAGAAATGTAAGTCAAGCTTCTGTCCAAATGTACCTCAGATTTTAATCAAATTTCCAATAAATGTACAGTTGGTGGTACCAATTCTTGGTTACAATTACACCATTGCAGAAGAAGAGGGTGAAATGAAATAATGTAATTAAAAGAGCGCCAGTGAAAATGCATGAAATCCATGTGAAAAACACTTCTCAGAGGCCTTGATTTGTGTCTTCAGAGTAGCTGAGATAAAGGTGAGAAAAGAGGTAGTTAGCTTAAAGTAGATATCAAGATTGTTATTTTATCACTAAATTCTAATATTCTTTCATGTGAGCTCATGATCTGAAATACAATACACTAACCTGTCGATCTATTCTTTTAAAACTCTGTTTGGGTTCAAGGCAGGGAATCAAGGTAATATTATTTGCATACCAATTAAGCTCATTTACACTCCTGGAAGTCTTCACAGTACCCTTGGTATTAAACCCTTCTAGCCTCGCTGAAGACATGGAGAGAAACCTTCTGAACTGCTGCCGAGTCCTGCGTGGAAGCTTCAGCGTTCATGCTCACATCATGAGCAGCTTTGAGGATGGCTGTGTATCAAGCTATCTGGGAGACAGCGTCTGCGTTCCCTGTGCCCACTGATGTGGAGCAGCAGAGTGAATGTCAGGCAGCGCTGGTCACTGTGGCTGTTTGGGGGCGGCAGCAAAGATCTGCTCTGTTTGTGCGTGTGTGCGCTGCTTAGCGATCACAGGCAAGAGCCCGTCGTAACCCAGGAACCTGCATGTGTGTGGTGATGGTGTCGGTAATGTGTGTAGTGGGAGGGAGAATTCAGGTTTTAGACAGTGGGCAAGAAGCCAGTGCATGACTGCATCATTGTGTGGACTATGCAGTTCAGTGGAGGGGAGATTTGATATTTTCTTACTCTCAGTAGAGCCTCCCTTTAAGCCAGAGCTTTGCCCAGGGAACGCTCACAAAGAAGTCTTCTGCTGCAGCTGGCAGAATCCTGCTACGTGATCTAAAACCAATTTCGCTATTTGAATAAGCTAACACTTATTTTCTTATCTTCTCCTTGCAGTCCAAAAAAATCCAGGCTCAACTGAAAGAACTGCGGTACGGGAAAAAGGATTTAATTTTCAAGGTAAGTTCGAACTGAAGGTGGGGTGGCTTTATAGTAGCTTCAGACCAGGGGTACACAGGTGCTTCAGGCCACCCTGAAAGGATGATCCCATCACAAGTGGTGCTCCAATTAATTCAGTCTGCAATTACAAAGTCCCTCCCAGTCAGCAGCCTGCAGACTCAATTGGCTGGCCCATAGTCCACATACCGCTCAGTCCTGTCCTCTGTTTTCCCCTCTGCAAGCTCCATCCCATCCTCTCCAATCATGGGAGGTATGTGGATAAATGATGCGGACAGCTATGGATGAAGTTGATACAGAATTATGCATAAGATCATACAAGGGAGTCTTCGAGACACAAATTACAGATGACATCATGTACTGCTACAATTCAGTGGGTCCCATATATGATAGGGCATCCGAAATTTGTCTCCTCTTCACATACTGTACCTCCTCTGCAAGCACAATATAAACAGTGGCAAACAAACTGTTCTGCTGCCTCTACTGCCCCTTGTATTGCAAGCACTAAATGCTCTTAGATATGAGCGCTTGCGTAATATTTATTGGTATTTACTGGTACATGGCCACTGACCTTTCAGGCCTTGTTTGCACTGTTAAAATGTCACTCGTCATTTCTGCCACCAGGCCCCACAACGCCATTTCTTAAATGTCCATTTGGATCCTTCAGCCCCATCATTCCTAAAGCTGCACCAGACATAAATGAACAAAAATCCTCACAGGCTGAATTTAATGCTTCTAACCCGATGACTGAATATATTGTCCCTGGATGTCCTCTTCTTTGTTCTATTTCTAGCCTGTGAATGATAGATGCATTGACTTGTTTGCTCGGTGTCACCGCTCGTAAATCGTTGTCTCTAAATTGCATCAGTCACTCACACAACACAACCTTATTGCTCAATGTCACCAAACACTTCATGTGGACCTTTAAAAGATTATGGTCTTTGATGATTTGCAGTCGCAGATGGATAAGGCTAATTTGATCATACTCTTTGTCTTGTAAAAACAGTCATCTTTGGGAGATGACACACACTCTGCCTTTTTTCCCCCCAATGGAAAGGTCAGAGGGAAAGGCATCATGTTCCTCTGACCCCCCTGAGCCATCTGGCTATTCCTGAAACCTCATATGTATTCCCCATGCACTGTGATCAAAAGCCCAGCAGGGCACAAGGGAGCAAGAAGTATAGAGGAGTCACTCAAGATACAGAAATGTCATCAGCCTCACAGGGGGGATGTCAATCAAGGCACCCTGACCGGGATGCAGTTGAATTGGTTGTGATGGCTGTTGTACCATATCAAACTGAATTTTGCAGCACAATGTCACAGTACACAAAAACAGAGCAACCTGACGAAACCGGAGGCAGAACAACATCAAGAAACCTCAAAACCTAATTATTTTATCCTGGGAACCATTCAGTCTTTCTTAGAATTGACAGATGGGAAGAAAAGAATTGCGTAACCATAAAAACAGAAAAGAGCACTGTTTTGACAAAATGCAATAATGCAGATTCACAAAATGAGGCCAAACTGCACCTGCAGTGCCAGAAAAGAAGCCAGTATTGTCATTGTTTTCTTCACTGGAGAATTTTCCATTAATAGTGCTCAGATTTGAAGGACAACTTGAAAAGAGACCCAACTCTGTGAATCTAAACCATGCAGTCCCAGTACTTAACTGTAAACACTACGCACAGGCAGGTTCCCATCCGCTTCCTCAGCCATAACATTAAAGCCTTCAGAGGAACTGACAGTGCCTTCCCTGCGTTTCCCTGCGAGACAATATTTTTGGCAGCCGTATTCAAGCCTTCACATCTTCTTCTCTCCGTCAGTCCACTTTTGAATGTACCCCTCCAGCTGTTTCTCCTCCAGCTTAGGGAAAAAAAACACAGAAAAGAAAAGAAAAATGATGGCTTGATGTAGTTGCATGCCTCGTCTAGCAGAGTGCCTAGTACCCCACTGACCCCACACCTCTATAATGGACTCAGCACAGAAATATGAGGCTTTAGACTTAGAGGCACTAACCCTGAAAGTCAGCATTTCTGGGTCAGTGACCACGCGCCCGCAGTCCTCTGAGGACTCTCCGCTGATGATGCTCTGTATAATGGATGTAATAGCTCTCTACTGTAATGCTACACAGCCGCATTTATGCATGCTTATAAAAACACAGTCTTCAGATCCTTTGGAAGACAAGCTGAGAGCAGGCTGCATTTTTTTCTGTGTGTTTATGAACCAGTCCAGTCTGGACCCTGATTATTCAGTACTACACTTTATTAAATTCAGCACTTGGTGTTGTTTTGCAGTATTTCTTCTGGATCCAACACATAAAAAAAGCAGAAACGTTTCAGGCAGCTTCGATTTCAACATTCTGTATTTTTTTGTCTAACTGTAACATCATATCAACATTCACTGCCAGTAATTAAATGGCAAATATCCAACAACATGTCACCGGCCTCTTTGAGATTGGACTGGTTTTCTTCTGAGTACCCTTCAGTGTCCCATTCCAAACTTTATTATCTTTGGATTCCCTCTTAAGCAGAGGCCAACAGCTACAAATGACTCCAAATGGCACCAAACTCTCTGTAAATGAAAGTAGACCTTCTGAGAGACAGATCAGATTCTTTTGCTTCTTTGAAAATAGTGGTGAACGTTGTCCTTGACTGTCACTGTGTGACTCATCTGGCAGGGAAAACTTAAACATGGTTCCAGCTGCCCTGTTGAGTGGTAGAAGTGGCAGACATGTTGATTACTAAAATTACAACTTCACTGGCAGAAATTAAGATGGAAATGAGGTGTTGCCGTTGTGTCACAAAACACACTGAGGTACTGCATAAGTCTATAAAACCCACCAAAACCATCCATCAGCCTCATCACCCGTCTCTGGAATTTCATGCAGTTTTTCCCAGAGACTGTGGACGCTGTTTGTTGGGTTTGCTGACCTTGGGCGTTTCAGAATGTAAGCCTGAGCTGTTTATCATTTGGAGAGGCCAGTAAAAGACCAATAAAAGTTCATCACCAATGCCAGTTCTACACAGACTGCATGCAGAGTATCACAAAGTTTCTTTTCTTCTGATTAGTTTATCAATAATGAAAGACTCCTCAGAGGGAACTCTTGGTGATCCTCAAATGGAGTTAGATTGACCCATTTACTGCAAAGGGGCTTGATGGTTTCAGGGGGTCTGCTCTTATGACTGTTAAGGTTAAACCTTTCTTCTCTCTGAGGGACAGATGTCATCTTTTTTAATGTGGCTTTGAATGAACTTATGCTCATCTGTTTCCTTGTACCCTCTGGATTCTGCACTCACAGTGTGACTAAAATCAGGCTAATAATCTATTAATATAATGCAGCCATGATTATGAAGGTGTATGAGATTCCAGTACTCTGTTTAAAGACACGAGGGATTCATGGAGTGATAAAAGCATGTAGCGTACATGGGGATTAGCGTTCGATCAATGTGTGCGAGTGTGTGTGTGAGGTGTCATTTTAAAAAGTCAGGACAAAAGTGATGATTGTCAAAATGATAAAGAAGAGTCTCAATTCTTTGTGCAATTGATTTGTGTTATTGATAGCACTGGGGTGATGAGGAGGGGGTGGAGAAATGCTTTGTATGCACAGACCATGGAGGGCTCAGCTGATTCTGATGTCTTCCTGCAGGGGCAGCAGCTAATGGACCTGGAGCACAAGTTAACAATAGCCAAGGAAGAATTGGAGAAGACTGCACTGGATAAGGTGAATAATGGGGAAAAAAACATCATCAATGACCAATGATTTTAATTTTCCTGCTGTTGTAACAGTTCCTCATTTATAGGTTGTTTACCTTTTAGCTTATCCTTTTCTCTCTCATCTTACCCATTTTAAACCCTGCAACATCAAACATTGAATAGAGAAATGGCACCTAAATTATTTAATGAAGTATTATGTAATAATATTAGTCTGTATAAATCTCCATTTTAGGGAGTGTAGTTTAGAGAAAGGAGGTTAAGTGTGAAGGTAAAATAAACACTTTCATGATAATTTTCCTCACTACAGAGGATTTTTTTTTCAAGAAGTTAAGCTTCAGCAGGTTGAGCACACGCAGCAGATTTAATTTATGTGTTATAATGTTATTTTTATATGTGGTTATTGACACACTGTCACTGGGGACAAGTTAGATGAGTTAAAAATGCAGGGGGAGAAAAGTGCTGATCAGGAAAACAGGTAATTCTGGTGCTCAGCTCAGGAGAATTGACATCAAAGGCTGTCGCAGAATAATTAAACCAATCAGTCTGTCCATTATTATTATTGATTAAAAGTAAATGATCTTTTGAACGTTCCTTTTTTATTACCCTGGTGAGTTCCGCTTCATGTCTTGCCTAACGATGCCTCCTAGCTGTTCTAAAGTCACTTTAAAGCGTGGCCTCCCTTGGCTTTAATGCTGAAGTAAATTTCTCATGTGGAAGGATGGAAGGAGGGACGGAGGGACTCAGAAACCTTCTTGTGTGTGTAATCTTGTTTGGGGACAGGAGTCTCAGATGAAGGCGCTGAAGGACACAGTTCACATCTGCTTCTCAGCTGTCCTGCACAACCAGCCCAGCAGCAGTCACAGATTTCCCACCTCCCCCACCCACTTGTTCAGATACTCATCACTCATCAACAGCTCCAGAGTCACCTTTCAGCAGCCACATGCCAAGGTAATTCAGTATTCCACTCAGCTCTATCTGATTTAATGTTTATCTAAAAGCAGGCCTGGGTTGTTGTAAAAATCCAACCTTTTTATATTTAATGAATCAGCTGAGTGATATAAGCTCAGTCTACCATATATCTACTGTAGATGTGGTCCTGCTGCCCTTGAACTAACAGTATTGTCTCACTGTAAGATGTCAGCATCTGCTCTATAAAGATGTCTCTATGAGGCATCTCTCAGCCTGTTTACATCTGCCGTTAAAATGCATCTTGGGTTATCCGATCACAAGTGGACAGCCAAGACACATGGCTGTTCAACTGTGTCTGTCACGTGTCTCCAAGGTGTCCAGCTGACCACTTACGTTGAGCCACCCCACGTCCTGTACTGATGAGGTATGTTCCTGTTACATCCTTGTTGTGGACGCATCAGGAGACATTAACATACACTACAAAAGATATGTGCCCACGTGTGTCCCAGACCACCTCAGTAAGAGGTTTGAGGGATCGGATCACAGTGCTCTAAGTGGTTGTTTCCACTTGTATTTATCTCTGTCCACTTGGGCTCGGATCACCCAAGACACACATTAATGCATTAGTGTAAACAGGGTCTATGTCACGCATTTATACAACATGAGGTGTTTTTATTGTTCATCATGAGGTAAATAAGCCTTGTAAATACTCTGAAAACAGTCTTACAAAAACAGTCCCTGCTTTTCTCGATTGTCGCTCATAACCTCAAGCAAGCAATTAATTAGCTTTAGCAAGAAAAATAATTAAGGTGGCACTTTT
Organism: Chaetodon auriga; assembly: GCF_051107435.1. Taxonomy (NCBI): domain Eukaryota; kingdom Metazoa; phylum Chordata; class Actinopteri; order Chaetodontiformes; family Chaetodontidae; genus Chaetodon; species Chaetodon auriga. The sequence continues at coordinate 28,269,991 of NC_135074.1, read as the reverse complement.
TTGCTTGTTTCTAATATAAAAATTATTAAGCAGCACATTTTACCACATGATCTCTGCTAATTTCATTTAGATAATTACATTTTCATTTATCAGTTTGTTAATGAAGTTGAAATTTGCAAAGAACACAAACACCTTTAAAACCTTTAAATATGTTGTTTTTTCAGTGGTAAGTAGCATGGTTCAGTCTACACTGAAGTGTTTGGACATTAAATAAGTTGTGATGACACATTATAGAGGCAAACAAAAACAGCTGGAGTTCAGTTTGGTTTTTAAACAGCAGGTAGGGGTTTTGGTTTTGTGCAGTTTCAGCCTAAATTGTCAAACTGCAATACTCTCAGGACCACAGGAGCTATTTTAAAGTCCCAAACTAAATTTTAAACTACACTTAAAGGTGAATGAACAATGCAGGCTGAGTGTAAACTGCTTTTCTACAGCCATTAGATATTACCTGAAGCATGACCAATGGGCATTTTTCACAGCAGACATTTTGGCTTGTCTTAGCAGGAAAAGCACAGGTCTAATTAATACAATTAACAATGGCTCTGTTCCATTTCAGTGCATCAGGAGGTCATGTCAGAGAGCCAACATGCAAACTAGTAGTGGCCTGGAACAGGTAGAGTTAAATGGAGTGCAGCCCTTATTAATCTTATTAATTTCACCTGTGGTTTTCCTGCTGACATATCAAAGTATCTGCAATCAAAGGCCTACAGCACCGACTTTGCCTCGCAGTATCTGGTCAATTTGATTGTCAGTGACCCCAGTTTAAACAGAGCAGTTACGATGTCTTAGGATGAAAATAAGATAAGTTTGTTTTGTGAAGTGAAAATGGAAAGCACGTTGGATTTGGGATTTGCCTCTGTAATGGTGGAGTATAATTTTCTCTCTGACTTTCCAGATAAGATAAAGCAGGCTGCTGGGTTTTTTCCCTCTCCTCACTGTGTAAACACTTTCAAATTGAAATTCATTTCACACTGTAACTCCCAGCCTGGTGACATCATGGAATATAACTTGGTGCCAAAATATTCACCTCACCGCACATCAGAGCGCACATAATGCACTGTCTGCGATATGAATTTAAGTGTTAGCCGATTATTACCTCCTTTTCAAGTGGCTATTTGTCAATCTGATGCCCTCAGTATCACTCTCTGGAGAGAAATAGCCCAGGAAATAATTACTACCAAATATAACAGTTGGGCAAACACGATTCCAGAGGTTGTTCAGAATAATAACATGTCTAAATCAAGCAGCAGTCTCAGTAATTTATGTCAGTCTTTATATTCTATGGTGTGGTGGCTTTGGAAGTAAAGCCCAATTACTTTAGGGCATTATGGGTGTTTTGGTTATTGGACTTAAAATTAGTTCTCTATGAAATTATTAACTCAATGTGACACAGTCTTTGTTTGGAGCCTCTCAAAGTCAAGGTCACAGTAGACCCAACGAAGGGCTCAGGATTTAATCCCTTTTAGGAGGGGGGAAAAAAAAAAGGTGACTGCCAAGAGGATTCATTGTAAAAATAGGATTATGTCTTCAGTGTAGATATTGTTTCTTGTTTTTCCAGAGGAACACTTTGACATTTTAGGACTATTGTCAAGTGTTTACACAGTCCATTCCTTTTGTTGTTCAAAAACAACCAATACCGACTGATTCACAACAACATTTCTATACGGCTCTATACACCGAACAAACAGAAGAGCACACACATCACTTCTGTTTCTTGAAAATATACTTCATAGTACCTTTGGTTATTTTTCCCTCTACCAAGCAGTCATGTCAACCTCAATCAGAGATCGGGTTAGTTCTGATTCTGAAACACAGTCACAGCACTCACTTTGAAATCATCAAGTCGGCCACAGCACCGCAGTGCCTTATCTGCCATGATCCTGGTGAGCAATTCTGTCTTTAAGAGGCTTTTCTCTTCTCAAAGCAGTCACAATTTACTCTGCATGTCTTTCGTAGGCGCCTAAGAGATTTGACATGCCACTTAGGGGATTTTTTTGTTTGTTTATTTCTTATCGCGGTTCAGTACCACCATCCCCACCACTGTCCTTCTGCTGTGGCGTCATACAAAACAATACTCTGTAATTGACACTTTCTGTCCACATTTAAACTCTCATCACTGTTTGCAGCAAACAGGGTGATTATAAAAAGTGTGTTTCTCCGTCATCTTCCTGTCATTAGTAAATAAATGCAAGCACATGGGCGAAATAAGCATCTCACAAAAGACAGGCAAAGAAAACTCATGGTAGGTGTGGGTTGATTTTTCTATGCTAATGAAGTTTATACTTCCCACTTCATTAGCATACAAATAGCAGCACTCCACTTGTGAGCAGTTGCGAGCTCCATTATCTCCTGTAGCCGCTGAACACGTTGACGGGCTGTCTGATAAATCTGAGCGTGCCTTCACTGTAAAGATTACTGCGGTGCTCCATCTGTCCACTCTGCCTGCGCATGTGGAGGTGGGTCAAATCTCATTTACATCACTGCCAAATTTATTTCAAATTAACTGGTAAAAAAAACAACACACAATAGCACTTACTGTGCGTCAAAGAGCCGACCAGCCCACAGCTCAGGAGTTAGGTCACAATCCACTGAGACAGAGAGGCAAATGTCAAGAACTTGATAACTTTGATAAGCATGTGGTGTTCCTCATTATGCTCATTAACAGCATGAAAGCACTCAGTGGTGCTATTATTACATCCTTTATCAAAGTTTCTGTTGCATAGTTTTAAACCTGACACATTAGCATAAGAGAATTGTAGCTGTGTACATTTAGTTAGACGTGATATTTCTGAAAATGCTGGCCATCAAAAGGCAATTATTTTGCACACAGCAGAGTACGATGGCTCCTCCACCATCAGAGAAACAAAAAAACGTTACAAAGCTTTTAACATATGAAGGATGCCTTTATCCACTAACTGGGTGATTAAACATACATCTGAGTTTCCTCAGCACATTTATACTAAAGTCCACTTTGTGTTTTTCTCTCACAGTGTAAGTGCAGGGTTTGTTGAAGCGCTCACTGTCACCACCTTCAGCTTCACGCTCATACTGTGAGTTAACATAATGGGCCTTAAGCTCTGGTAGATGCTACAGATAAGACTGTTCCAGACCTTCCCTCTCTCACACACACACACACACACACACACACACACACACACACACACACAAAGCTCTTGTTGCTGGTGAAAGATTCATTAGTGTGAGGATGCAGAGATCAGCAAGATTGGAGTGGAAGTTGCTTCATATTTAACAGTCTCGGGGAGGGAGCCAAGTCTTGTGGTCCGATAGCATGCAATTTTCATCAGAGTAATGGGAGATGATGTCTTAGATGCTCGGAGCACTGTGCCCGAGGAGAAATCGGACATTTCATTGCCCTGCTCTCAGCACTTACTATTTACTTTTTATGATTGTTTCCTTGTCTGTATGTATTGATGGGATATTCATCTCTGCCATGCAAGGAGGAGATAGTGGAAGGCTGACAGCGCAAAACAAAAGTAGCTTGAAGATATTTATCAGCTGAATTTGGATGGTAGAATAACATCGGCATCATGCAACAAATGTGAAAAATCTGACTAAAAAGTCCACTTAAGGAATGATTTCTAGTAAAGCTCTTTTCAATTCAATTCTTGCTCGACATTAAGACGTTACTTTAAGCATTTTATCTAGTTTCTACTGGGTGATAACTGGTTCATTGGAGGCTGATGTCCAAAATTCAGCTTGTTTTGACACAAGCTGTCAAAAGTTAAGAAATAATGGATGAAATGTTTGCCCAGAAGTGGTCACTTCCACAAGTAAAGCCAAGTCCACTGAACTTCCCTAAAAAGATGTTTCAGCTGACAAAGGAAGAATAGAGTTTGACAGTGACACGTTAAAACTGCTTCTGCTCATCTTGCAACCATCCTGCTTTTTGCTCTAAAGAGACCATTTTTGACCCAGTTAAGGAAGGTACTATGTACTCGTCTTGTGCAGAAGACTGACTGCAGCAGACTGAGAGTCACTTGTGGAAAAATACCTGCTGTGCAAACTAGTGTGAATTTTGTCAGCGATTTTCTTATTTCTATCATATGCATTGACCTCAAGTTGACTAAAAGTCAACAAAAGGCATTTTTGTCTCATCTTACTCACAGAAAACCATAATTATATATTTAGTCTACGCTGAGTCATTGAAAACTGTTAAAATTTCACAGCACATTTTATCTTCTTATGATGATGATGAAAAACACAGGTTGAATGATTTAGAATGTAGCTCTACAGAGTGTCTGGTCCAGCTGTCTGATGGCATCAATTTAAAGAATATCCAGATTCATTTTGATGGTAACGTGAAGGACAAATAAACGCAGCGTTTCTGCGCCACTAAATACATGCCAAAAAATACCACTTTGTAAGTTGTTGTTGTTGGTAAGTTGCTCAGCTGTTAGGTGCATACTAGCCTGTTGTTTGTAATGTCAAGGCTTTAAGCCTGTTAGCTTACTAGTTTTTTCACAGAAGCTCTTGCTGCTGTTTTAAAGAACCTTTACGATCTCACTGAAACATCAGCGTTCCCGTTTGCCCCGCTACAGTTTCACGTTGGAGTTTTGGTCTTGACGCCCACATGAGCACTGGCGTATAGGTCAGCAGTGCAGTTCGCTGTAGACTGACTTTCTGATGGCCTGTTGCTGGATTAGAGAGTAGTTTGATCCTCACTGAGAGAGAGAACTTGAGCTGCCTCTAAATGATATCAACATTTCATATGCAAGGAGGTTGAGCAGAAGGGCCCTCAGAAAAAAACATTGTAGTTTGGTGAAGACTCATTTTAATAAGTAGGGTTCAAGGACAGAATTGCAGAATTTGACAATAAAAATGGATTGAACTGTAAAATGCAGAATATCATAGAAATTGCAACAGAGCACAGAATTCAGACAAATTAAAATGGAAAACACTGAATTTGGAAAAATAAAATTGATTTCATAGGCTCCTGAATAATTGTCAAGGAGCCTGCAGGCAAAGAATGTCCACTAACTTTTTTTGCCCCAAAAATTCATTGTTATTGTGCATGAATTTTGAAATAAAATTACCAAAATTTGCTCCGAGCGTTAGTCAATGTGAACATTTATAGCTGGAGGAGCCATTGATGCCTGTTCACATGACCATGAAGGTCTCTAAAAAAAAGGCCTCAACTACTGTAAATGATGACAACACAAAAACTGGCACTGGGTTACTCTGCTGCTGCATATGTTTAGAATATAATAATGTCTTGTATCCTGATATAAAGCCATGGATGAATTCTGTAATTCTCAAGTTATATAAGCCATCACAGACACTGATAGCCACTTTGAAATATATCATAAACGATTATATCTTCCTACCAGCAAATGGACCTAAATGACAAAATGTTCCAACCGTGGTTCAGAAATAAAATGCAAAACAGTTTATAAATGTGATTTCAAGCCATGTTAAAAGTTTATTGCGACAATAATACGTGTATACACAACACACACACACACACACACACAGGGCTCTGTGAAGATGCTTGCCTCTTGTCCGAGATGTAACCCTGCTGAAATCTATAGTTTTTATTTACTATTTTTTGGCCTCCAGAGTGGAGCATTTCATAATTCACTGATTCAAAGCACATCAACCTCGAAAGACTCATGCAGACATCATTTCAGGTGGTAGTGATATAGATTGCTTGACGATCTCCAGAGAGAGCCTTTTCATCTCTGACTGTCCATCTTGTTTTCCTCCCAGTATCTGAGCATTGCTTTGCCTGTTTTTGCAGTGGATCACTTCACTGAAATATCACTGTCCATCACATGCGGCTCCCATAGTAGTAAATCCCAAATCCACCTCCCAAAATTCTGTTTACTTTTCACTCGCAGCTGATCTCAGTACAGTATGTTGATACAGAAATCCACTGCATGCTGGTTTAACATCTGGGATCTTCAAGTCAGTCGGCAGATGACTGTGCATCTACATTTTATTTCATAAAAAAAATCAACAACACTAAACAAAGATGATCTTTTTGATACAGTAACTAGACATCTAACGAAAGTGCCTGTTTATATAGATTGCAGTTAACCCCTGACTTTTCATCTAGACCATCAGCGCTATAAGCAAATATTCACAACTACATCTGTCCAAGTGCCAGAATTTTTCTAAGCAGACTCTGGAGGGGCTGGAGTTTCTGATAATAATGTATTTAGGTAGAGAAGAGACAGAAAGCTTATGATAATATCAAGATAGTGTTAGCATTGTCTTTGCCAGCATACTTATGTTAGCATTTAGCTTAAAGCACAGAGCCCTGCTGTGGCTGTAGACTTTTCATTGAATTGATGAAATGTAAGTCCATGATCACAGTAGCTGCTGGTTTTACATGAAGCTCCATTGACTTATTTTAAGCCTCCTTTGTAAGCCAGACTTTAGAAACAGCTGGCGTGGTGCGCTGGATGTGAAGTCTGGCTTCTAACTGCAATAACTCAAACTGAAAAACTATTCATGCAAAAATCTGAATTATGAAGAAAAGTTTTTGGTTTTGATGTGATGGTTTCAATATTACTGGGTTACCTCTGAGCCTTCATGTTTCAATAATTCTCTTTTAGTCTGTCAGCACTGCCCTACATGCTGCCTGCTATGAAACTGTCATTCTAGCCATGATTTATTTACCACAAATAAACAAGTTAATAATTAGTTTAAATGAACAAGTAGTAAATTAAACAGTTTTGAACATTTGACTCAGAACTGTTTACTTTTCAAGAACCATCAACGGGCCATTTGCACATTTTATTTTTAACCCCAAGTTGATTGTTCTCTCTTTTTTTCCACAGGATATCTCTAAAGTTCAGAGAATTGTCACAGCCAGTAAATCACCCGTGAACATCGGAGTAATGAGGAGAGAGAGTGGAGTTAAAGAGTGCCAGGTGGAAAAGGTGAGCCTTCAGAGTAATTAAACTGAAATGGCCTATGTGACCCGAGGGCCTGCATCCACGAGGTTCATCTGTTCACTGAATTCATGTGCAAGACCCTCATCAGAAATCAAAGAAACCACTTTGACTCCAAATGTCTTCATCATGTTCATTAATCAGAAAACTTGCTGCAACAAGTTTCCACTTGATGTTTGACATTCAGTTAATCGTCATTTATCAAGCAAAAATCCACATTGACTGTTTCAAGCTTCTCAAATGTGAGGCTGCTTTTTTAAATCATTTTCTAGATCATTTCAAGTTGACTATATGGCTGCAAGGAACGATTATTTACAGTGTTGATTAATCTGTTAATTATTTTCTTAATTAATCGATTGTTTGTTTGAAACCAGAAAATATTCACATGTAACAATCTGCAATCAGATAATCTTGACTTAATAGTTGACAAGTAATCAATTAATCGTTGTAACTATAGTTGAATATTGTTGCGTTTCAGACTGTTGGTTAGACAGAAGAAGACAAGAACTCTTCTTCAGCATCTATAAAACTAACATGATTATGATTAACTTAATAACATTGATGATTAACAGATTATGGTCACTATTAGCTGATTGATGGATTAGTCGATCAACAGAAAAATAATTGTTTTAATCATTTTAATCTAAAAAGTAATCTGAACACTCAACTTGGCCACTGGGAAACTGTGATAGGCATTTTTCACTATTTTCCAAATTTTATTGACAAAATGATCAAAAAATTCATCGTAAAAAAGTAATCAACAGATTATTTGATAGTAAAATAATGGGTAATTGAAGCCCTGATAATAATGTAGAAAAAGTTGCTGACAGAATCATGCATTGTTCCTGACAGTCTGGTGTGTGCCACATACTTTCATAGTGTTTTAGAGAAATGATTCATTGATTAGTCAACCAACAGGAAGAAAGCCAAAATTGACTGATAATGTATGACTGTTTAATTTTTTCATTTAACGAGCTCCAGCTTGTCCAGTGTGACAATCTGCCGCTTTTCTCTTTGTTTTATCCTTGTAAACTGAATATCTTTGAGTTTTGGACTATTGGTCAGAAAAAAACAAACAATTTGAAGACCTCGCGTGGGCCTTATGGTCACAGACTTGCTTCTCTAAGATCCAGGCCACTGCGAGCAGTCAGTTATGAGGGAAGCTCCCAATGATTATCTCCAAGCCTGTCAAAACCAAGAGGATTTAAAGAAAGCAGGTGAAGCGAACAGAGTCCATAAGGATTTCTGACAAGTGGCTATCAAGAACTATTACAGATAGAAGTTGATAGACCACTGGAGACAGGGGAGTATGGAGGGATGTCACCCGGAGAAGAAATTACCCTCTGTGGAAACCGTGTCAAAGAGATTGTTCTTTAATGAAACCGTGCCAAAAACAATGTTCACTGGTGTCCTGTAATTGATTATATAATTTTGGCAGGGTTGTAAAAATCCTGTAGCAAGAGGAAGAAACAGTCTGATACAGATGAGAGGAGACATACTTGAAACAGAGACTCAGATATTGTGTTTTCTTATGAACGCCGCACCTCCAATCATGATACTATCGCCTTTTACCAATGAACCTGTTTACCTGTGGAATGATCCAAACAGGTGTTTTTGGAGCATTCCACATCTTTTTCAGTCTTAAGTTGCTCTTGTCCAAACTTGTTTGAAACATGTTGCTGCATCAAAATCAGAATAAGCAGATATTTACAAAAATCAATGAAGCTGATGAGTTTAAACATTAAATATATTGCCTTTGTGCTGTTTTCAATTGAGTACACGTCAAATGATCGCAGTCTGTTTTATTTATGTTTTACACAGAGCCCCGACAAAATGCATGAGACTAGAGATCGTCTCATGGTGGTATGAAGCGCTCACCAGGCCTTCACCTTCACTCCTCATTCATCCTTCATGTGGTTAAATTAATATTGTTGTGTACAGCAGGTGCTTCAAGCGAGTAATTCACAATTTACCTAATAAGATTATAGGGGAGTAATTACTGGAGATTGTGGAGAGACAATGTTTAGTGTTCATTCAGGATAAAGCTATATTTTGTCCCTGACAAGCTGCAGCAATGAGAGAGGAAGATGAAAATTACCACCGTGGGCACAAAATGGCTTCAGGTTTATCACAGCAGGGAGATGATTGACATTGCTATTAGTCATATGATGTAACAGATCCTGTAGGGCTCCCACTGATGATCTGTATTGATTAGTTCATGACTGATTGTTTAGTCTATGAAATGTCAGAAAATGCCGAAAACGTACGTGTCAAGCTCTGACAGGCCAAGGCAACATCTTCAAATTGCTTGTTTTTTTTTTTCTAATAAATAATTTCATCACTTAAAAACTGCAATAGTAATAGGACATTTTTTATCCAGTACACATAAAAACAGTTTAGCTAAATTACTGTCATAAATCCAATGAGAAAGTTAATTGGATGATTTTATGGTTGTACAGGTCAATTAAACTTCTCATAGCTTTTTTGTGAAAATCAAAAAGGCGTATTAATGTTGCTGATTCGGGTCTATTCATCTCATGTATTTTCACTGAATACACACAGCTGCGAAGTTGACACAACTTCCCAGCATGTACCCTCTACACTGCACCGAGATATTCTCCCTCTACTCTTACAGGCCGGGGGCAACTGCTTCCAGAATCAGACGGAGGAATCGGCCCCGGAAAGTAAAAAGCTACCAGAGCCACAGCAGGTGAGCGTCACTGGGATTTCTATGGAAATGATAACAGATGCAGACATTTCAAAATTTTCTTTTGTTACCACTGTGAATTCTTCTTCTTCTTTGGCCCCACAGGAAATTATTGATCAGTTAATCAGGCGAAGAAACCCATGAAAAGACCAAAACCAACAATGTGCCCGTCCATCTCACAATACTTTCCAGCTTTCCTCCCCGTCGGCGTGGCACTCAGCCACAAGCCCATATGTTCTTACTAAAAATGGAAATCTTTAAAAAATAGCTCACAAATATATAAAAACCCTCAGTAATTTCTTAAAACAGCTGGACACTGTATTTTGCAAACAGGAGTAAAGAAAACATTTGTTGGGGACTATTTGCCATGGCAGCAGGTGCGACTATGTGGCAGATTGATGGTTTTTTGGACAATAATGGAGGTCTATGGCACAGAGAAATAAGCTATATGAGACTTGAGCTATACAGGGAAGTACTAAATGGGCCTGGTCATTGCTTGTGTTTTAAATAAAATCATGCCTATGCAACGTGACACACATGTTTCAAAGAACTCAAAGGAAAGAAAGGCTAAACAAATGTAACTCACAGTGTGAATCTCGGTGACTGAAGACTAATAACCTCAACAGATTCAACTCGGTGTGCGACAAAGTACGACACAATAAGTGAAACAAAGCACAGCAAATGGCACACAACACCTACATGAAAATCCTAAAAGAAGGCAACCATTCTACTAAAACCTAGAATTCAGTGTGTGACAGTGCCCTGCTATTCAACGCCCTGCCAAAGCCTGTGCATAGCTGCCTCCCTCATCATATTATTGAATTGAGTCACACCTGTTTGGCGGTGGCAGATGGTACAGCAAAACAATGCATCTCATTTCAATGCAGTGCAATACTGTGTAACTGAGCAACTGTCTTGCATTCCAAGTGGCAGCGATCCATTTTTAGACACAGACTATTTGCACAAGAATACGAGAATAATTCAAATCAGATCTCGACAAATGGGCAGATTTGACTTTACTGGTTTGTTTTGTGCCAGAAAGATATTGAGTGAGAGAGACTGAGAACGGCTTTTTTATGTAAGACAAGAGTGGACTGTGTCACTGATTCAAAGCAGTACAAGATAATGGTATTGTGTTTTAGATTCAATGTAGTGAAATCGTACATGATATGTTACATGTTATTGAAGTCAGAGGCGGTTCATTCCTCGAGGCATTTGTGCTGTTCTGCACTGACACGAGACGAAAATACAATAATTGAAAGAAATCTGTGAGCGAACAATGTACAACAGCAGTCATGTTCCATATTAAAAAAAAAGATGATTTTCCTCGATGTTCCACTTTTTTTTTTTAAATCATTACGGTTTCCTTCAGCAGTAGCAAAGTTGACAAATAAGAAGAAAAGATTGTAACGTCTCAGTTGGTCTCATGACTGTTCAGACTGCTTTCAGTGTTGTCTTTTTTTTCTCTCTTTAATTGGGAAATTCTCGCATTGTGTCGCAGCACTGAATCTACAACTGACTCTCATTTCCTGCTGTCTGTTGGTATCCCTCATGCACAGCACTTGCCATTCATGGTGTAGTAAACAATTTGATTAGTAATGATTGGCATTTTGGTCTCTGTGGATCAATCTGCATTGAAGTGCCCTCTATTCCTGTCACTACTCTACCTTCATTATGCGTTCTCATGTTCGATTGACTGTGAGACTGAGAACCTGAGTGGCATCTCCCTTATGTTCAGATGTTTTTGGAAGAAAAGGCTATTCTTCTAGTCTTGCACCTGTTGTGTTTTTTTGTACAGCAACACAAAGAAGGGCTTAAAGAAAACAGAGCAACATCTGCACTTTTAGGTGAGATATATTGTACAATAAAGCTTCTTCTATTCACTCCGTCTCCCCTGGTAGACTGATCAGACAAAGAGGCTCTCATCGATGTGGCCTGAACATTGACAGTCTGACAGACCAACATCACAGACCCACAGAGGAGTTTTCAGCCACATTCACTATCCTATCAACAACACTGAGGAAAATAACACTGTTACAGCTTGATAAATGTACTGTGTGGCCTCTAAAGCCACAGTATGTAATCTAACCTGTATAACATTGATTCAGATGTAAGGTGTGTCTGCTAGAGTCCATCATTAAGATTCTTTGAGAGCAACGTTTTTTAAGTCAAAAGTATAACTCCATAACACTTCAGCAAACCCTGGCACTCTGAATCACTATTGTTTGTTTCTGACATTCCTGAATTCATTAAAAATGTCACAGTGGAAGCTGGAATATAAAAATCACATGAGTAAATGTGAGGAAAAGCTAAAAATAAAAAAAAATAAAAAATCAACTGAGCCAGATATGGCATTGTTCAAAATCATAAATTATTAATTATTATTCAGAAACATAATAAAAAAATAATTGTGTCAACTCTTGACTCTCAGCTCTCTTCTCTTCTGTAGGAGAATGCCGCCTGTGTTGCTAATAAAGACATTATTAGGCACTCCCTGTGTTTGTTTATGGATTTTACAGTAAGTAGGGCTCAATATCCAAGAATACTGAAGACAACATGTTTCATATAGATGCTGTTTTTTGGGGGGGCTTGATTCGCCAACATATTCCAACAAATAAAAACCATCTGCCTGCTGTGACACAGTCACTTAGTTAATTAGTCAGTTGGCGTGCGCCCACATATTCACTGGCGACCACAATCAGACAGCACAGGAAAGAGGGTTACTTCCTTTTTCCCAAACTGTCATTCAGAGTGCACAGCAAACGTTGCCCATCGTGGAGTAAATGTATCTGGTTACTTTCATCTCTGAAAGAAGTTTGGTAAAATGTAGTCAGCCAAAGTTCTTCAGTACATTTATTTACCGTAAACTTGTTGTGTTGTCACATTAAACTGCAGTTCCTCTGAGCAGAAACTCTGCCCTGCTGTGTGTTTAGCTCCATTAGCTGTTAGCTCTATTAACTCCATTAGCTCCATTAACCACATTAGCGAAACACACCACAGGGCTCTGCTGCCCACAGGCTGGTAAACAACTATCACTGTCCTGCCAATTTCAACTTGGATTTGTTGTTTACAAGGTAGAATTATGAGTCAGAGATGCAGGACGCGTACCTAACAACATCACGGTGAACATCACAGAATCAGCCACGATAATAAGTGATATTAACAACATGAGAAGACACGCTCAGATGTAGTCAACGCTACGTGACTACGTGCTACGTGACAGCTACCAAAACATACATTAAAAAAAAACTCCTTTCATCACAGAGTCGTTACAGGAAAGATCTCTGTTCATCCAACACATTTTCTATCACTGCTGGGCACCTGTGACATGTTTAGCAAAAAATCCACCTTTGCACAAAAACTTACAGATTTCCTGAAGGAACTTTTATGCTGATGATTACGGATGAACACAAAAAAAGGAAAATCCCAAACCAACATCAAAGTGGGCGGCTACTGAGGCTGGCAAGAAGCCATGAGGGTGCATTAAGTGAGAGATGGTTTGCCGGCAGATGGAGGCGAGAGACACTCAGTCACTGACTCACACACAGTACTTACTGGGGTTGAAACCGTACCACTTAGTGTTTTATAATTACACAACTGCCAAATTATATGGTCAAATTCAGGGTTTAGTTGCACGTCCCCCTAAATGTGACGGGATAAATGTACTGTAGAGACGCATGTTGCCTCCTTTTGTTTGTTTTGCTTCAAGCCAGGTGATAGAACTATAACCCACTGCCATGCAGAGTGATGTTATAACAGTTTGCAGGCAGCCAGCATGCCTTTAGGCTGTCTGCAAAGTGACACTGGTAAACACAAAACAGATGCTTTGCTTGGGGAATTGGTTTCTGGCACCTGCATGCTTAAACATGTAATTTCCAAAAATGATCTTTTAAAATACCAAAGAAAATTGCCAATCATTAATAAAATACATTGGAGCCCAATCACTTTGTCTTTATATTGGTAGTGGGAATTTGTGGAAATGGCAGGAACACACATCTCCCAAACACACACACCCTTAAACTGCATTGTGTTTCTCGATCCACATGAGCTGCACAGACTGCTATACTGTCAGAGCGGGTCTTCAAAACACTGAGTACTGCTGGTTTTCCATCCCACCAGGTAGTTAATTGCATTTGTTCGCAACTGTAACTCATTTTCTTGATGACAAGAATAAAACTCAGCGGGACTCTGTAGCTGTGTCCCAATCCGAGAGCGCCCTCCCTTCAAAGTCAGCATTTCAAAACCCAGTGAAAAGACTGTATTAAAGCTACCATTAAACTTCAGCTTTAAATAGTAATTTAACAGATTTTAAAGAAAATCAAACATTACTGCCTTGTAAACAAAACATAAAATATCAGTGAAAAATAGCAGCCTTGTCTGTTAAAATCAGTTAAACTGTTAAATCAGTTTAAATTTTAATCTGTTAAAATCAGCAGCCTTGTCTGCTGCATTATGTTCACCCCCACCACCCAAAATGCATTTTTTGGACTCTGTGAAGGGGGCATGTTCAAGTTACAACTGGGTGTTAAGTTGCTCTTTAAACTTTATAAATTGTGTATCATTTCAGAATTCACACTGTAAACTCAGCAGTTGTGAAATTTAAAGGTGGAGTTTTGACCTCATTCCATGAGTGGGACAAAGTAAAAGTCCCAGCAAGCAAGCAGGCAGCACAATCCACGTCCTGCAGTTTCAATCTCTTCTGCTTGTTGACAGACAGCTACCAAGCAAACATGGATGAAAACACTGCAATATTTCAAACAAACATTGGGAGGAAGCAAATGTCCTCTACGTGTTTGTTAGAACTCAAGGACACACTCAGTGTGTTTTGGTAAGAAACAATGAATGTAAACTTTAGTGAACAACAAAACTCTGCAGGGTGCTTTTAGGTTGGTTTGCAGTGGTGTTGAACTGAAGTGGCACGCTCTGAAATGGGAGAGACGTTGTGTGGTTAGAACCAGGACTGAGATAGGAATCAGGAACTGTCTGATTGTGATATGATATCCAGTAGCTAACTAGCTGTATTTAAACATTTTTCTACTCCCTTTGCATCCCACAGATATTTAGCAGCATTCCCTGCTCAGATTACAGACCACCTTGTGTACTGTGGAACATTATTGTGTCAGTGTGGCTCATTATGAATCTTTATCTTCTGAACCCAACAGCAAAGGAGCCAAGCGCAGACTGGAAAATTCAACACAAAGCTCTCAGACGACAGCGAGGAGGCAGAGGGAGGCAGCAGCAAAAAGACAAAGCCACATGAATACAACTGAGGGGACAGCATATCATCCAAAATGCAGAGCTCCTGCATTGCCTGAAGGATCTTTCTAAGAGCACACACTTGCGCACTCTCACAAAAAACATATGTGCGCCCACACACGTACACACACATACACACACATACACGCACACACGCAGCTACACATATCAGCATTGTTTGCTAAAGCTGAGACACTGGAATTGTCAACAAATTTCAAACTGTCATCTGAAAACCTCCATAGTAAAATGGCATGCATTCTAGAAATTCTTTTAAAAGGTAGCAATGGCACTGGTAACTTGTTTCATGATTGTTCATTTGATGTTTACTTATGAGTTTTATTCTGAGTGAGGACACTGCTTTCTAAATGTGTGATCTTTCTAGAAAAATCCCTTTGCACTGGTGAGGTCTGACACTGTATCCTGTGATAAATATATCAATTGACAAATAAAAATATTACTACTATTACTACTACTTCTACTACTACTACTACTACTACTACTACCACCCAACTTAGAATATTGTTTGTCACTCATTGTAGCAAGGTTAATTTACTCCTCCACATTTTGAAATATAGAGGCTCAAGTTGGCTGGCCAACTGTTCAACATTTAATATTTCAGCACTCTTTCTGCCTTTAACACTCCAGAGGCAAAGAGCCAAAGACTCACAATGGGTCGTCTCCCTGAGAATGTGCCATGCACTGAGTAGTAACCCCTAGCTACATGTATCTGTGTTATCTGACCTTTCTGTGTCCTTTCAATAAACTGTAATTTTCAGTAAATGTGTGAAGAATAAATGTTTCTTTGTGGGAAAGAAATGAGTGAATATGTTTGTGATCAACAGAGGAAAAGGTTGCACAGTGCAAAGAGCAGTCACGGTTTACGCCTGGTGAATATTAATTACATGTCCAACATGACTAGAAGAGGTTATTAGGGAGGTGCTGACATCTGAGGTCAGGACAAAATCTGTCTTTTTCAAAAGGGAAATTATTCAGACAATTTTGAAAGTTGGCTTTGTTGAATAATTATCTGATACAAATGAGTCGGGTCACAGCATGACCTTTCTTGACCTCGCTGTCCAAACTGCAAATTCGGCTTCTTCTTGCTGAGTGTTCCTCACTATTTTGTGACCTGGGTGATTGCAAATTTCCATAGAGGAGATGTGGAAATTATTCAAGAGGATTCATTTCTCACAGCATCATTTTTATGTTGAATTAAAGTCTAATTTGATCACTAAATTTGCTGCCTCTGTTAATTACTGTATGAGGTTGACATTAGCCAAACGCAGCCTTTTTATTCATATGTCGCGTGTGCAGTCACATACAGTGTATCCATTAGGGCTTATTATTGATTAATATGCTGATTAGTTTTTCTGTGTGTTGTGTCTGTCTTTTAAAAATAAATCATAAAAATACTGTCCAAGAGCCACGACACAATACAAGTTTAAGTATTAGTGATACCATCAAATGCTTTCTCTTGTCCCACCAAACAACCCACCTTCCCTTTAAGATGAGGAAAATTAAAGTTCTCACTTTTGAGAGGCTGGAAACAATACATGTCCATGATTCTGGCTTGAGACTACTGAAACGATCAATCAGTTATCAAAATATTAACTTTCAATTAACTTTCTGTCAATCAATTAATACATCAATGAACTAATCATTGCTGCTCCATGGTTATCAACCGTTGTCTCAATAGTAATAAAAATAACAATTGTTATTTGTATTGGTCTTAAAAAGCAGCATTATGAAGAGCTTTACAACAAACACATAAACACAGCCATAAAATACACAGTATTCAGAGTATCCTGTATGTTCAGTGGGAATGACCATTAACGCGCAATGAACAGAAATTTGCATTGTGGCCGCAATGGTTGAATCTGTTTTCAACCACATGCTTAACACAGAATGACAGGCATGTACAGTGTTTCCGATGCTCTGTGGAAGCTGCTGACTCAATCTGCCACTCTGCTGCTTCAACGGCAACGTTAAAGGAGAGGGTCGGGAGGGGGCGGCACATATGGCAGCATTAAGGGCAGAAACCAGGAAAGGGTAGCACATACACAGAGAGCAGGAACAGCTAAATGTAATGCTTTACTTCTAGTGTACATTTTATTCACCATGTTTATATGCAGTCAAGTTTCTGAAAGGATGGTTTTCAGGGACTCAGGGCATTTTGCCAAACATCTTATAATATTCACCATTTTCTTATGGCACTACCTTGATGGGCAGGAAAAGCTAACGTTAGCAGTTTACAAGTACTGTATTTACTACTTTTCCATTGCAGTGTAGTAATGATGCTGCTGAAATAAGACTAACTGACATGTGATGCACAGAATAAACAGGCCAGCATAAATAATACAGGAGAATAGAATTTAAAGAAATGATGATTGAAACCTTAAATAAAACATGAAGGATAAAATGTAAAAACGACGGGACGAGAAGTGGAACATCAAGAATGAAGCACAGTGTGACTCAAAAGTCAAGAATAAAATAAAGCTAAAAATTAAAAGCAAAAATCATAAGAAAGCCTTTTGATACAAACATGTGTTCAAAGGTGATTTAAAGGATGATGCTGATATAGCAAGCTGGAGTTCCTCAGGCAGCTTGTTCCATAACCGAGGAGCCCTAACAGCAAACACTCGGTCCCCTTTAGTCTTTCAGTGCGAGCTGGGAACAGTCAGCAGGGTTCCTGCCTGAGGAGCTCAGGTTTAAACTGTATTTAACCACATGGAATGTAGCTAACACACATTTTTACAAAGGAAACAGCATAACAGCTGATGTCTGCTGCAAATATAGCATTATGGGATCATGATCACTAATATGACTAAAACCTGCTTCCTATTCACCCTGAACACACCTTTAGAGGTCGCCTGAATGCTGATATAGTCAATGCAAAGTGGATGCAAATTAGCTCTGTGAGGCACAAACTGAGGCAGACTCAGGAACTTAAAATGATTTCAAATTGAGCAAAAATATTGTGCTTATGCAGATGGTGAATCACTTCACTTCATGAATGTCTAGCAAGAAGAAGAAGAAAGTGGAGGAAACAGAGACAACTGGAGTTCGAACTAGGCCTGTCACAATTATTACACTTACTTGAGCTGACAGTGATCTATTTGCATAACCGATGGAATGGTTTCCATTCATCTGTTTAAAAACAGCTAGATGAGACCAACAGAAATGACATATTTACATCAAAATTTCCATGTTGTTTTCCACCGTTAGGCTTGACTGGCACTTTATTGATGATGTCATCTCTTTGCGCCCTCTTCTGCTTTGGTTTAATGGTACCCGAGTGGAGAGTTTATCTCAAGACTCTTAATTTTTAATCATGGCATCACAGTAGTGGATGGAAATGCACAACACTTTCCATTTTCTTTTGCAGATTTTCTGCAAATTCAGTTAAAGTTTGTGCTACATATGAATGGAAACCTGGCTAATGTTAGAAACGCTGCAGCAAACAGAAGGTGAATCAGGTGTGTTTCCATCAGCTGGTTGAGGCAAAAAAACTTGAAATGGAAAACAAAGATGGAATTTTTGCTTATGTTCCAATGATCAATGTCAATAAAGGGCTCTTCTTCTTCATAAGGTATATGTGTATTGAACTATTATCAACCTATACTATAACAGTCGCATTAAATGAACAGACTGACAGGCCGAGTTCTTAAATCAGAGTCACACAGCAGTTACACAATAAACAACAAGGAGTTAAAAAAAAAAAAAAACAGCTCAGCAGTTGAAGTTGTATAGACAAAGTATGTAAATAAATAAAAAATAGCTTTAAAGCAGAAAATATGTGTCTTTAAAAGCCACAGCCACTCCCTCGCTTTCCAATATCTTTACCAGCGTAAAACACATCACTCTCCAGCTGCACTGCAGGTAATTCTACAATGTTACAACACTATGAGGAGTATGTTACTATACATTACTGTCAGCATTTCAAAACTTGATCCAAACCCTGAGACATCACTCATACATTTGGAGTCTAAAGTTGTTTGTGAAAAAGTTCTGAGGCTCCTCTTTGTGTTTTGAAAGCTACCGGCTGCTTTAATCAGCTTTGTGCTCACAGCATCCCCTTCATGTGACATTTGGTGCGGTCACCGGATCCAAGAGTGTCCATGCTGGAAAATGTTAGGCGACAGGTGCACAGCTCTATTTTAAGGCCTGTAATCCATCTTTTTTTGCAAGTTCGAGAGCCTCCTCCAGGTCGGGTATACGTCTTGCTGAGAAGGAAACAAAAGGGCCTGTCGCCAGGATTTGGAAACCAACGGCAGATCTTGCAAATGTTGCCATTAAACCTTAGAGCCAAGGCGATATGGAGGGAGAAAAATGTCCAAGCTTGCTATGAAGTCAACAGGCCTGGGATTTGATCAAAGTGACAGGGTGGTTTTTGTACGCCATCTTCATTTTACTGCCTCCCTTTTACAGCTTGTGGAAATGATGCATTTTTTGAGGACAATTACTCAGACTTCATTTGTTGTTGAGCTCCACAAGAAGCCTGCTTCCAAATGCACCCAGTCAATGAGGAAATGGTTTCTGTTCAGTGTGAATTCAAAACACGGCCGATTGTAAAGACTAAACAATTTATTTGATTTACTATTTAAGAGAGAGAGGTCATAAGAGCCCTTGAACCAGCTACAAATCCGGCTCTCTTTACACAATGTGTTTAAGAAAAAAAGCACAGTGATCCCACTCACACATGTGCAAGAGTCTGCTGCCTTCTTTTTACTTTGTTAAGTGTTATTTTGTCAGAAGTGTCACTGAGACCTGAGAAAAAAGGACATGTATTGCAGGATAGGACGGTCAGTTTCCTTTCAAAACTCAAACTATCTTTCAAATGTGGAACAAAATCAAATATTTAATCTGTAATGATTAAATATTCAGTCCAAACTCAAAACATACAGAATAAGTACATCAGGCAATGCCTTGTAATCCAGCGGGGGTCAGTCTGATCTATTTCCAAATCCTGCTGCCCTATCAAGAAAAGGACATTTTCGTTCTCAACCCTGACACAAAAAAGAGGAAACAAGCGAGCAGTGCTGAATGAATTAATATTAATAACAGCAAACCACCAGAGAAGTAACGTGTGGAGATCTCTCAAGCTGATCTGGGCATATTTTAATGGATCCGTGTGGTTGAAATAAAGCCAATCAAAATCCAGTCGTTTCTTTACTGAACTCTCCTGTGTTTTGTCCTCATGTTTTGTGTTGCAGCACTGCTCTCTATAATATCAGCCTGGTTCCACACTGCAAGCATCTCACTGCATACGAGAGTAAAAATTAGAGCATGTAGATGTGAAAAATTATTCTGTTGCACCAGTGATCAACTCGGTTCTGACACCTGTGATGGCACAATTCACTATAAGCCCAGACCATAACAAATCTGCCATCTTTCCTCTCACTTTATCATGTCAAAGAACAGAGTGCAACACATCCAGGAAGCAGCTACTCATTCTCAGCCAGCACATTCAGTCACTTCCTGTGATTAAAATGACAAACATTACCGGCTGTGGGTCAGCTGTCCCTGATTAACAATAATTACTTCTGTAAGTTGATGGTGAGCCAAAAATAAAACTTGGCTTTTCCTGGGTTTGTGTGTTCTCTGCAAGCAGCTGTCTGTACTCTGTCAAGGCTTGTTTAGGAGGTAAAAGAAGCATCGCTCTGTAACACTGCAGTACAACCTCAAGTGGACAGAGTGTTTTTGTAGTCCCAGCTCCATTAGAGAGGTACATCTTCTCTCCAGCGGATTGCGTCACTTCAATTTCAGGAGTCACATTCTCCCTGTTAAACTCAAATGATATCAATAATTTAAGATAATAACTAGTTTTGAACCATTGTCAGTTTTTGGATCAAGCAGCTTGTGAAAAGAAGGTGTGCCAAATTTGGTAGCTACTAGAGATGTCAATGGTTAACTGCTAGTAGAGTATAGGTTGATATGCATACACACACACAGTGTGATGCACACTTGTCCGAGGCCATCACCCGGTTGGTGTGCTGTGTGATTGAGATCCATATGTTAAAGGTGAGGGATTCAAAGAGTTAGTTCCTCAAGGTCAAGTACATTACCCCATTGAGGGTTACTGTGACTGAAGTCATTGAAAAACAGTTTGAGGAAAAGAAGGATGAGCTAAAAGTCAAGCTAGCCAGGACAGACAAGCCAACTCTGACCACCGACTGCTGGACAACCCTCACAAACAAAGGCTACATCACAACTACCTTCACTTCATCAGTGCTGGCTGGGAACAGGGTTTCGATCTTATCTTACTGTTTTTAACCACGAAAATCTGTTGAAATTCAAACATATTTAACTCTCTCCTGTAATAATGTCTGGAGAAAATAATTCCTGGTACGATGTGAAAATATTCTCTCTACGTGCTCTGACACCAGCCCTCTCTCTCACTCCTCCCACGATTCAGTGAATTAGAGGTTTATTTTGAGCAAACTACAGTTATGGATAATTGTTGGAGCAGTGTAAAGACGAACCAAGAAGATTTTGGTGGGTTTTATTTTGTCAATGTTAAGTTTGAATGAAGTGTGTTTTACAATGATAAAATGGTCTGATGGACATTGATGTATAAGGATCTTATTCTTTTAAGAACAAAATAGGGATCATTTCCAAAATATTGTCAGACACTTGGAATAGCAATCTCAACCTGTCAGTGGCAAAACAAACACTTTCAGTGGACATACATTGACGGTGTGAGATTACATTGCAGCCCATTTTGTGCCTGCCGACCGCGGCGCTTTCCTTCAACACTGGACCAATTTCAAAAATTGTTGTCTGCATCAGTCACTTCGACACAAACACATGGGAAATAGGGTCCATAAACACAAGATAATATTTGAAAAAAATTCTCCCATTAGTCTGGGACATTGAAATCTTCCAGGACATGACTGAGTGGGAGGTGCAGTCCAGTATGCTGCTCAGCTCAATATTTATACCGTTCAGTTAGCAGTTTAAAGCTTTCAGGCTATCGAAAGTAAAATTAACATAAACTGACATCCCAAGTAGCTGTCAAATGTCAGATACATATTCAAGCAACATTTAGCTACATATAAAGATTGTATCAGACTTGGTGTTGGTAGATGGGGATCAAGGCCAAAAAGCTTGATCTGGACATCGCTAGTGGATGCAGCTTTAATTCTACAACATATATGGCACAAGTGTGGATACAGGCGAGGCATTTTAAGATGCAGCATGACAGCAAGGACAAAATTCAGGAGTCAGCCAGGTGAAGCAGACTGAGCGGAAGGTCAAGTCAACAACATAATTTACTGTAGGATTAGCAGATTCCCTTCAAATGAATCAGGGCTCGAGACTGCGACCAAAATGGTCGCATATGCGACCTTTTTTCAGAGTTTGCGAGTAAGAATTTCATCTGGTCGCGTTCGTGCGAGCGCATCAGTTTTACGGCTCCGTGTTAGACATTGTGGTTGAAAGTCGTCCCTTTTTTCACTGGTTTAGTCAGCCGCCTCCACCTGCACTCTCTCCTGTTGAGACAGCGCCGTCGCGTGCACATAAGCCGTCGCGTAAACGCGCAGCGCACAGAACTTCAAGACACCAAGACTAGCGTTTCGCTATTCTCAAAAACGAAGGGGTCTGTTGCTGATTTTTTCCAAAAAAAAATTTGTTACGGGGTCAACACAATTTAAGCTGGAAACTGTGAAGTTACACAACGCCAAAAAACCTGTCGGGACCAATGCATCACCCGAAACACTGAGCCCCTCCCGACTTTTTTCAGCGGATGGATGAGAGTAATCGCTCAACAGAAGAGAACGAAATGGTAATTAAGTTTAACACTGACTATAACATAGCGAAAGAGGAACTCCCGTTCACACAATTCAAATCCCAGATCGCACTGATGAAAAAAAAACGGGCTGAATGTGAACCCAACCTATGCCAATGACAAGGCATGTGCCCAGTTCATAGGAAAATCATGTGCTGGTGCGACCAACTGAGAAAGTTGGTCGCACCAGTGCTACCAGTGGAAAAGTTAGTGTAGAGCCCTGTGAATACAACTGAATTACGTGTTTTCATACATTATACCTACAAAATGGAATCCTTAACACACACACACACACACACACACACACACACACACACACACACACACACAGATTGTGCAACACTTGACAGAAACTTTCTTTCAAAGTCCCTGGGAAAATGCTTCTGTCTTCATACTGCGTTAAAATTCCACTGGAGAACTGAACAGGCTTTAATCACAGATGACATTTTGTCCGTTTTTTCATGATCTTGTCACAGCAGGAAGAGCACAGGTGTCACTAATATCAGTAAAAATGTCTGTTCTATTCAAGTGTCTCAGAAATCCATTACAGTGAGTCAACATGCACAGTACCAGGACCATGAAACGGAAGCAGCGAAATGGAATTCAGCCATCATCCTCACTCCTTTTAACAAAAGCGATCAACCCCTTAGTCTGGAATCTTGTTTCTGCTACAGGCAACATAGGAAAAGTAATTTCCGGCAATCAGCGAGGCTAAAAACAAGTCTAGTCTGTTGCACACTGCATTTGCATTGTATTGCCTTTGTTGTGGCTCAAAAACTGTCACCCCTAGAAAAGTCATCTTGAGCCAGAGCATCTGCAGATTAAGTCCATTCCCAATGTTACAATCCGCTAAAGTCAGGCACAATACGAGATGATTAATCCCCATTTTTGTTACCTTCACCACCATCTTGACTATAAACTGGCTGAGATCTGCACTCTCCTGAGTGCTCTCCTCTTGTTTATTTGTTTTTCAGATTTATTTTAACTCAAGACTACGATTACATTTATAGTTAACTCTGTTGGTCTCTAGATATTTTTCAGCCACACTCATGTCTGATGCCATTGAGATCTATGGAGAATAAAGGTTAATTTACATTTCTTTTCTTCGACAACCTTCCTGGTTACAATTTCATTTGTGCTATATGTATGCCTGCTCTTTGGTTTGTTTCTAGGACAGAATGCATCACATCTGAACCTGGAAACCCTGCCACACTTTTCACCACAATAACTAATTCTAATGTGTTCACTGAATATCACAATAATTTGATCCAGCCGTGGTTTTCTCTGAGTGGGATTATCTTGTCAGTACAACGCAGTGTCAGTGCACCTCGTCTGAGATCAGCTGTGTAGTTTGTGCACCCTCAAGTCAATATTACCACAAATCCAAGACACAGCAAGCCCTTACAAATGAAAACAGGTATGCTGATGCTTTCTGTGTCGGTGACTAACAACGGTGCCTTTGATAGCTTTCATGAATGGAGTGAAAGTAATGATTTTAGTGTAGTGGCAGCAGCAAGAGCATACAAAGTCTCCACAACCCAGAGTAGATGCTATTGTATAATGATTACAAAAAAAACAAAAAACAAAAAACTAGGACTAAGATCTGTTTTTCCTGTATATGAGAATCAAATTAGACTTTTTAGTTCATGATTATGTATGTGCTTTGTAGGCAATCTGCTATCTAACCGAATCCCGTAAGTATTTACAGTGTATTACTGCATCAATTAAATCACCATTGAGGTTATAAATGAGCACTTAAGTATTATTTAATTCTTCTACATCTACTTTATGCATTAGAGAATAACATTCTTTTACAATTACAAATGGGGAAACAAGCGTGTAGCAAAGATTCAAGACAGCAAAGGTCAGCTGTATTATGACAGTGAATAGCTTTTGCTACTTAAGCACACAAACCTAATTAAACACTCACTCTAGCTACATCGCCTGGAGCTGTCTCATCTTTTTAAACTTCTGCTGTTGGTGGCCATACTGAATTGAGACACACATGAATGACTGCAAAACCTTTATAGAGCGTGCACAAGTGTGTCAAGATTGCCCACTTCATCTGCTCTTTTATCCACAGCTCTTAAAGCTCTGCTTGCTAATGTGCTGAGAGAGTAAATGATTTTAATGAGGTGGAGGGTTGTGATGGAAGAGCTGCTTTACACTCCCATCAATTCTGAACGGTGTGGGAAGCAAACCTGGGTCAAAGAGTCGGTGCTGATAAATTTTTCAAGCTGTTATTTTAAACTTGTGTTGAGTACCAGAATAAGGACCATAAGTCCAGTGGCAAGTGGTTGGATGTCTGTCACAGATTAGTACTGACTTTGACTTTTAATCTTCTGCTATGACTGTGTAGTGCTCATTTAGTGCCAGGACTCCTGCTTGGCAAACACCACCCACTTGACACCTAATTAGGAAACTATTTACAAATATACACTTCTTGTACGTCCTTGTACCCCCAGCTGTTTGAAATGTGTTCATTTTCTCAGTTTTTTCAATTTATGTAGAGCCAAAAATAATTAGGCAAAATTATTAGTAGGACATGAGTGTAAATGATTTTCATCTTTCTTTCTAGGTAAAATGAAAACAGACCATAACAGGTCGTTCCTCCCATACTGAGGCTGCTGATTTTGGAAGACATATGATGACTGCACTTATGCAAACTTATCAGTTTCACCTACCATCTAAATGTGCCACCAAGAATGTAGTTATTAAAATTTCATGAAATGAAATTTATGCAGCACATTAAGAGACACAATATTGTCAATATAAGTAAGCAGCATAATTCAGCTTACTATAAATGCATTTTTATTAAGTTACAGCAGATTATATTTCAATATTAAAATGTTTTAAGGTTAAGTAGATAAAGAAACCCAAACAGTTTTGCTTTTTGTTTGTTTTTTTCCCGTTAGGGGCAACCCACCATGTACCTCTTCTGAACACTTTAAACAGAGCTTCTTGCTTTGTCTGTGGAAAATATATAAAACAAAAACTGACAAAGCGAATCCAACTCCTCTGTCAAGCGTCTCTCTACTTGCTGACCAGAGTGGATTTTGATCTTGTCTCATATCTATTTAAGTATGATGTCGTTTCAATCCATCTCTACCGCCCTGTTTTTGCAAATATCAGCAGTTTCCCACTCCCTGCACTCGCTCCCTGACCAACTGTAAAATGTCTTTTAACACCATCCTTTAATGTCAAGGAGAATATGGTAAAAGGATTTTCAGGGTCAATCACCGTTCAACTTACTGCAATGCCGAAGATCCTCCTTTCTGTTCCGATTTGACAAGCTTTTAAGCGGCATGTTACAGTAAATGTGGCCTTTAACTCGGAATCCACTTTATCTCACATTGAAATTCAGATAAAAGCTGCTGCCACTCGAGGCAAGGTCCACTCGACTGTCAGAATGAACCCAAAACTTTAGCATTTTGTTTCTTCTTACATGCTGAGTATCAGAATTTGACTTATTTATGATACTTATAGTATAAAACAAGCCTTACGATGTCTGTTTTTTGCAGCTACAAATGGATGAGCATGGATGAGTGACACACACACACTCACACATACACACGCACATTACATCCTGCACAATGTCTCTGGTCAAGAGGACATCAGTGACAAAGCAGCCGCTACCCTCAATGCCTCCACCCTCATCTCGTCACATAATACTTCACTCACAGCTGCAGTGTACTTTCAACAAAACAAACTACCTTTGCGTCAACATTTGACTGAAAAAATACAAAGAACATAATTGCATTTTTTATCCTGGTTTACAGTCCTACAAATACGACTGAGGCATGAAAAATATTGAACTTTCCTCATCAGGCAAACCGCCAACATGACAAAGGACAAAACTGATCAGCTGCAGTTATGATGTAATAGTCTTGTGATATAACAGAAACTATGTATTAACAGGAAAGATAGGACCCAGACCCATGATCAAAAATCAAAAACATGGCATTATAATGGTAGAAATCAACCAATCAAATTAATGTCTCTTAGAATTTAGTCAAAACTAATAGTTTTAATAGTTTTTACATTATATATTATGTTGTATAACACTAACTGGCATGATGCAAAACTCTTAGGACAGTGACATAATATATATGTTACAGATATGAATGCAGTTTGGTGGACTAACCTCATTTGATTTTGGCGTGGATCTAGTAAGGGTTTTTCTGACACTTCAGCCGCGCTGACAAATCAGTCGATAATAGCTTATTCCTGAGATGTAGGTATCTGTGTCCATGTCGGTCAATAATTAACAAACTAGGTTTTGGTTTATATCTTTTCGGAATGGTGTCACGATTCTGGTTTGTCCAGCACAGCGCACTGATATTTAGATTGCTCAGCAGTAAAATGTCCTGCTTAGTACAGTATGTCACAATTCTTAAGAAAGAAAACAGTTTAGGGGTTTGCATTAACATTTATGTTTATGGCATGTTTATGAAAAAACTCGATCTCGATCTGATTTTGAACTCTCCTAAATATTGATATCTGTATCTGTAACATCCACCAACAGGTCAGGCAGTAATGAAGAAAAAGTATGGGTGGCGATTTTACATAGACTGCCCTTTTGTGAAACCTTTGTTGAGAGATGTATTTGTGTCCTAATGAGACGCTGCCTAAATGTCACACCAGAGGGCCACCTGAGCCATCAGGAGCCTCTGTGATCAGCCCAACTGCACCCCAAGTGTCAAACACACTTCTGGTGAGCCAAGGCACCCTTCTGGTTTGGACTTTTGGGAAAAATGAACACTGGCTCTAACCCTTTTTCATCTTTGCACCTGCAAAGCCTGAGCCTCAACCATTCTCTTTTCCTGTACGGAACATTACATCTGACCTTTTGCACATAAATGTGAGTCTATAGGAGAGTTCCAGCTAAAATAACAGAGTATAAAGCAAAAGAACAGAAAGAGGGATCAGACTAACTAATAGTCATAGAATATGGATATGAATTTGACATAAAAACACTACAACAAACAACTGATTTTTGTACTCGGATACAAGTAAACTCAGATACTAGCCTTTTTAAGTGCAACTGCTTTATAATTACACCACCCACATCTTGGTTACATAAGCTCTCATTTCAAAGGAGACCAGCAAGCCATGCCTGGTATTGTAAAAGCACAATTTTCTAGCCTTAAGAAATTCTGAAACAACAATGATGAGCACTTTCCTCAATTAATGCAAATGGGCACTGTTACAAAATGAAGTATCCTTTTCAAACCAGCTATGAAAGGAAAAATAAACAGAATTTTAATTACCATTTTCATAGTGTTTTAGAAACATTAATACGCAGCATGTGTCGGGCTGTTACTCAGCTCTGATGGTGTTTTGTATTCATTCATATAAATCAGTAATTCATTTATTTCAGCAGAGCGTACAGTGACTTCTCAGAGAACAGCGTGTCCCTGCTCATGACCTGAAGCCTGTAAAAACCTTTTCACCCTGCCTGCTGTCTGACATGGTAAGAGGTCTGGAGACAGTAGCGGGCAACATCAGAGAATATCAGCACTCCTATTACTGCATTTAGACTGCTACATTTGCACCACCTTTGACAAATAATTAAAGAAAACTTAATGTGATTAGAGATAATCAAAGGACATGATCTGAAGGTTACTTCAGATAAAACAAAAATCTGAGGCAAATAAACTGAGTTATAATTGTAAGGACAAATTTTGATGAAATACCTCCATGGGGACATTACAAGGTTGGGCAATTATCAGCTTCATACAGTGACCAAAGACTTGCAAAAGCATTGACAGGTTTCTGGCACAGCTTTTATCAAATAAGCTTTCTCAAGGTTTTACTGCCTCATAGTAGAAAATGACCTTAATATATCTGCCCAGGGTGGATAGAGTTATTGATCAATGCCAATGAGGCGAGTTAGATTTCTGGCCTACAAAACTCATTTTCCGGTCTTTACACCATTTTGAAACCAAAACTAAACTCTGTCCTCTGAAATTTGACACCATTATTACCTACTTGCCATTATTACCTACTTGCAACCTACTTTTGAAATAGAGAAAGAAAATGTTGCCAAAAAAACAGTGGCTGGTCTTTTAAGCCATTTTTATCACAAAGTCAGGACTGCAACTAATGATTGTTTTCATTATTGATCTTCCAGCGAATGCCTTGATAAATTGTTTTGTCAATAAAATGTCAGAAAATGATAAAAAATAAAAAAAAAAATCACAAACGAAATCACAAATCTCAATTTCCCAGAGCAATTGCATTTTTTATCCAACAAACAGTCCAAAACCCAAAGATACTCAAGCTACTACCACACATGATAAAGAAAAGAAATCAGATAATCACATTTGAGAGGCTTAAGCTAGCAAATGTTTGGCATATTGGCTTGAAAAATGATTGAAACAAACGATCATTAAAATTAAGATTGTCAGATTGTTTGTTACACAGAACCATCTGGGAAGCCATTCAAGGAAACTATTTGGAAAGGGAGAAGCACCTAAAAAAAAAACATCTGACAGGTGACTGGATGAACCATCTGTCTATCACCATCCATCACAGGCTACATTCAACCAATCAGATCAACCAACCATATAATGTATTAGGAGAGCGAAATTTACACAACCCCTTTACGAGGCAGCATTTGTTGAACACTGGTCGGTCCAAATAACATGGAAATAGCCGCAGGTTAATGTTCTATCAATTGATTAATCACTTAATCAGCCCTAAAGCAGTTTGATTATTATAGTATTTGAATCACAATATGTACCTAATCACTTTCTGTTGTATAATGAGGCAGCCTTCACTTTGACACCCTTAAGCACAGACTGCAGTTCCTCATTATGCAGAAGGACCAGCTGCTGGATAGTGCTCTGCAGGTTAAAACAAAAGGCTGCAAAGGGTCCAGCTCTCAGTAAAAATTTTCTACAATCAGGCACTCGCTGAGAGCAGTCCGAATGTTTTTAGTAAACAACTGAGCACCATTAAAGTTTGGATGAATACCATGTTTCACTAATAGCAGACGTTCTCCAAAGACTGGATTTAAAAATAGGCCGCAGCTAAAAGACCACTTTTTGAATAATTTAGAAATAACATATGTACAGGCCTTTGTTGAAAATTGTGCACCTCTGTCTTGGATGCTGTGAAAATGCTCATTAAGCCCCTCAGCCATCCTGAATTTATAACAACTGTCAACTCTCTCATTAATGCCAACGCCATAAGAATGCATCCTACAGTGTCGATGGCCCTGGGTAACCTTCACTGGCCTAACGCACAGCAAAACACTGTAATGGTCAAATGCATCTTTCTCCTCTCTCAGACAGTCAGCACTCATAAAGCAAAAGATGGTTCACATAAATGGCATGTTATATGAAGTTTAGGTGGGATTATTAATGTCCTCAGTGAGGATGCATACCCTAATTTTGATGCTATATGTGGTAGAGAATAACACTACATTATTTAGCAAGGATTTAATCTCTTACTTTAAGCAATACCATGGGTCTTTATATAACTAGATAATGATCACAGGAACATGGAAATATAATTTTAATATTTTATTGATGCAACTCAATGAAGATGATATGAAAGTTCCATGTTTTATTAAGCAGCAGCCCCCGACAGTATGCCTTCTATGTACCGTACCGTCTTCATTGTGCAGATGAGAGAAGCACTTGTATGTTTTAGCTAGATCATAAAAGCTGTTAGCTTGTACAAATGTCTGGTGAGAAAGCTGTGCAGAGTGCTGTGTTTCTTAAAAGAAGGCTGAATTCAAGCTGCCATAGGATCCAGGATATTTGGAAACTAAACAAACCTTTCTTAGGTTTCAATTATAAAACTGACAATCAGCATTACAGGATGACAAGCTCTCAGCATGTAAACGTCATTTCATGGAAAAGGGTATACAGTAAGGCCACTAAACACAGAGCTAACAAATGTGCAGGATCCACAGCATTCGCCAGTTTCAGTGCTAATATTTGATTATGCAGGGAAAAGCATGGAATGATTGATTGTTCAGTATAACAGGTGCATTCTTCAGAGCCAGGGGATTTTCCTATCATAACTGTAAGCTGAGCACAAGCACGAACCCCGTCTTTGCAGTGATTCTTGCATTAATTGATTCTGGTCACAAAGGTGCAGAAGAAAGCAAGTTGATAGAAACACACTCTGACATTACTGCCCAAGTTGTTAGCAAATGATTACCAACAATACGTATGTGCCCAGTAGAGCTGCAACGATTGATCAATCAACAGGAAATTAATTTAAAAGAATTTTGATATGTCAGTATTTGATGCTTTTCTTTGTCATATGAGATTGCAAACTAGGAATGAAATGAGTTGATCAAAGAGATGAGACTGAGCCATAAAATAATTAGCAGAACAGGCGAAAAAGCTCCAACTAACAAGTCCTGTAGAGTTGTGTGGCAAGTCTCTGGTTTCTCTGTGGGTGATGTTCACATTACTACTATTTAACATTAAACATATTGATCTATGCAGCTTTAAGGCTATTTAAATCAATGCACACTATTACTTCTATAACCTGAGCTGTAGAGCAGATTTTACACTGGTCCACAAACTGCAGTATCAAACAATAACAACCCCACCCATTTCCCTTTAATTTCAGTCTGAGGCCTAATCAAAGTTTTCTTTGTTCATGATGATGTAGTTAGCAAGACACATAAAAAAAACTGCATAATGTTGCCATGCATCTGCTTTTGTTTTGGTGGAACTGGAGATATGAATTTAAAAATATGCAAAAGACCACAGATACTGCAGCCCTGCACAGCGTGGTCTCCCATATTTCATGAAATTAACCCAGTGACTTGAAATACAAACATGCTCTGTCCACAAAAACTGGGAGAAATACTGCATATGTTTAACACAACAAAATCAGGCAGAGCTGAAATACTGCAAAGCGATTAAAGCAGACCAGAAGGAAGAGCAAAGTAATTCAACTGTACTCTGTGCAGCAGTCTGGTTGGCCTCACAAGAGTTTCAGAGAAAACAGACACTCCAATAGGTTTTCTACTGTAAGTGATGCTTTGAGGTGAGCATGGGTCAGCCAGGATAGCTAGATGTTTCTTACTCCTCACAGTTAAAATGTGCATGTACAACTTGGAGAAGGAGACCTGTGAAACAAGCTGTTCTTGATAGGCTGTCAAGATATGAGCACAGCAGTGTTGGACATTTTAGCTCTGACTGTGGTAACAATTAGCCTTGGTATACCTTTCACTTGTGAAGCTTTCTTTTAGTCTTGCAAGTGTAGTTTCAGATGACACCCCAGCATCTTTAGGTTCACTGAGTGGGAAGAGCATTTTCTACAGTGTTTCTTAAGTGATTTCTACACTGTCCTGCACGAACCTTTCCTCGTACGTTTCTTTCTGCTTGCTGCCTGTGGTTTTGGGGAGGGAAGAGAAAGTCAAGACTGCTGTGGCAGTAAGGTTTGGACTGACTCACCATTATGTGCATGCAAGCAGTCAATTGCAGGTATTCAAATAGTTCACAAATGTTTGCATGGTGCAACAGGAGAGAAGGAGGGGAGAGGAGTGGAGTAAATTATCAGCACAAGGAAGGACAAAGAGGGGACACAACACAACTGGCTGTTGTTTACTGGCTGACTGCCACAAGCATTAAAGGTGCTCTCAGACCAGAAATACCAAGGTGAATTAGGCAAAGTTTCACTTTAAACACAAAGTAAAAAATGTCCTTACAGAATAATAAAATACAGACTACAAATGCAGTTTATGCTGCATTGTTACAGAATGCAATGTGTGATCAAGGAATATTAAGTTTAATGTCAATGATGCATGAAATCTTTTGAGTGTTTGGCGCTATCACAATTATGTTGCCAATTAATATTTTTCATATCTGTAGCAGCTGTGGCTCAGATGGCAGAGCAGGTTGTCCACTGATCACAGGGTTGGAGGTTCAACCACGTGCTCCTCCTCTACATGAGAGTGTCCTTGAGAAAGAGGGTAAACCCCAAATTGCTCCCCGATTGTAGATGGGTGTGAATGGGTGAATGATCACAATCACTGATCACTATCAGCAGGACAAAATGTTTTATTTATACCCTCCACTAACGTTATAAACAATAGTTCTGAAAATTATTCATATAACTCTTTTATGATCTTCCTCCACTATGGGTGAGATTTGGTGTTTAGGCAAAAAAAAAAAAAAAAAAAAAAATCAGGGAAATATTGTGGTGATGGTCAAAAGAAACAAGCATTGACAATTGGTAGGACACACAATGTGAACAGCAGTTTCGGGTTCTCAGACACAACAATCATTTTTGCACAGCCACAACAGGATGCTTGTCTGGAAAATAGAAAAATATGTTGTCAGTTCTCCAGCAACAACACCCAACTGATGGATACTACTTTGCAGATACAACCAAATAAAACCACATTGGAATGTATTTTGATAATTGTTCATTGTGCTGAATTAATCCTCATTGGCTGTATATTACTCAGCATTTAAGAAAAAAACAGAAGTCTGGCAAGTCCATTAATTTTGGCATCCTCTCTCACTCGCAGGAGGAATGTTGATGCTCACATGTAATCCAATTTGTAAAGAGTTCCAATTTCAATCAAACATTTGTTTAATATATATGTATGTGGACAATTAAGGGTGCAATCT
Source organism: Chaetodon auriga (assembly GCF_051107435.1). Classification (NCBI taxonomy): domain Eukaryota; kingdom Metazoa; phylum Chordata; class Actinopteri; order Chaetodontiformes; family Chaetodontidae; genus Chaetodon; species Chaetodon auriga. The sequence continues at coordinate 28,236,715 of NC_135074.1, read as the reverse complement.
TCCACTGAAGGAATTATCCTGGTTTATCATGAGGTGATCATGGGTTTATGTGAAGGAAATTCATCTGTATAGCATTCCAATGTTTCATAACTAGCTAACACAGAACAAGACTGAGCAAACTGAATATCTTTGAATGTTGGACTGTTGGTTGAGATAAGAACATTTATATATGGCAACTTGGGACCAAACTTGTTTTGAACATTTTGCACTGTTTTCTGGCACTTAATGGATCAAAGTGATTATGATAATTGTTAATTGTTAGTTATAGCCCTGCAATATTGTATCCAGCAGATATAATGTGAGACAACTTAAAAAGAAAATCGTCTAATTCCCTTGACACCAGAGCTGGTTAGACCTGTTCGCATTGGCTATTTCACATCAGTATACTATTCAAAGGCCACAAGATGCAGTCAGCATTGGAAACTGGCCACCCTGCGTTGCATATTTGTTTGCACTACAACTCTGCTTTCTGTTTCAAGAGAAGGAATCGTTGTAATTTCTGGGGGTTAACATCCCTGGACCTTCTTCTAAACACATTGTACCACCTCTGATTGATAATTAGATCTCAGACCTACAGCACATCCCCCTCTTATAAATAGGAAACTGCATCAAATTAGCTAAAATGAACAATGCCCTTGGATTTCAGTGTCTCTTCCAATTTGTTCATCCTCATTGACTTGGCTGAATAGGGAAAACAAATCTTCACATTTCATTTGGGATGTTGAGCAGCCATTCACCCAGACCCAGAATTGTGAGCAAAAGGACAAGTTTAAACTTTTTTATTGGGAAAATTACATTTCAAAAGGTCACTTTTATTACAACCCTGATTCCACTAAAGTTGGGATGCTGTTAAGACATGAATAAAACTGAATGTGACAACTTGCTAATCCCTTTTGACATATACCTAATTGAAAACGGCACAAAGACAATGTGTTTAATATTTTACCTCACCAACTTCATTGGTTTTTGTATATATAAGCTTACCCTGAACAACTTGGGACAGGAGCAATAAAAGACTGGGAAAGGTGCAGAATGCTCCAAAAACACCATTCCACAGGTAAAAAAGGTCCATTGGTAACAGGTTATAGTATCATGATTGGGTTTGAAAGGGGCATCTTGGGAAGGCTCAGTTGTTCATAAGCGAAGATGGGGCAAAATTCAACACGGTCGTACAAAGGATATTACTACATGGGCTCAGGAACACTTCATAAAACTGCTGTCAGCAAACACAGCTCGTTGCAAAATGACTGTATTCTGTTTTTATTTGTTTTACACAAGTCCTGACGTTTTTGGAATCAGGCTTGTAGTAGAGAGGAGTCCACAGGCACCAGACCAGGTCAGGAGTAGCTCTTATAACCTTTCTGGTCAACAGCCGCTGACATTTCATGGTAAATCAACAACCTTTTGATAACTCACATGTGTACAAACTGGTCGCAGTTCAGGAAGCTAAAACCTCCTCTCATATGAGGCTCAGCGTGTCAGAACGCCTTTTAACACCAGCTGGGAAAAATCTGACTTTTTGGCATCTGGAATCAAAGTGAGAGTCAGTTCACCAAAGATTTTTGAGACACAATTTTCCGTCTGTCTCTGCTGGCTAGACATTTAAAAATATGGGAATAATTGAGGTGGAAAGCCACAAAGAAAGTGTGTGTTTCAGCGATAGGGGGTTGACCTCATATTCTCTGAACAGCTCGCTCTCGCTTGTTAAGCTTATGCTATAGAGAGGGAGTCTCAGAGTGTTTTCACGACTGAGGGGGTCACTGTAGGTGGAGGACTTCTCTCCTCTATCCTCCATAATCTCCCATATCTGATATTGAAGCAGACAACCGAGAAGATCCAAATGTCTGTTAGCTCCACCTCAGCCCCCCAGGGTGATGGCTGAGCTCTTAGAGGATGACATTGCAGAGTGTAACAGAGTGGAAGAGAAGTCTTGAGTGGTACGACATAGCATGTTATTATATGACTCTACATATTGTCTGAAATGAAACATGTATGGGTCAGTAGTGATTTTTAACCATGCAAAAATCATAGAAAAAGATTTACAGCTAAAAACCTGGGATTCAGAACTTGCTTCATCCACTGGGCATTTAGTAATGAAATACCACCAGTAATGTCAGCAAATTTTTTGCTTTTTACATTTTAAAAGATTTTGTGAATGAAAAGAAATCTATATTGTGGCCACTTCCATGAATATTTGTGCTTCATGTCCTTCTGATATACAGTACATCTGAATACCACAGGGCAAAAGTCTGGGGAGGCTGTTTTGAAAACAATTAATGCCATTTGATTGAGTTTGTAAGGTCATCTTAAACTAAACATCGTTTCAAAGACGGAATTATCCAGTGTAAGTTTTATTGCTTAAAAGTGCACATTAGGAAAGTGTGGTGCACCATCAACATTATATTTCACCATGCAAAGTGTCTAAATTGAAAAAATAATGTTAATGCCAAACAGCAGCAACTGCGACTAAATTTAGACTTGCACTATTAAAATGTTAACTGTACCTTTAAATAGTATTTGCATGAACTAGACATTTTCATTAGAACTTAATGGTAAAGGTATAGTGCAGAGTTATGTTTGCCATTTTTAAACATTTCCACTTCACACCTGTTTTCAAAAGCTGCACTGAGATCTATTCATGGAGGATATATTCATTTCTTGACCTCACAGGCACAGTCAGTAATTGCAAGTGAATCTTAGTCCAAGCTTGAGGCAAACATGAATATAAATCATCTCATGCTTCCACTGGAAATCCTGATAAAGCCTATTCCTGAACTTGAATGAGCAACATGGTTTGTGACATGACAAAATGATTTCTGCTCCAGCTGAGTGTCACTGTGTTTCCAGAGGAGCACAGATCCAAATCCAAAAAACAAAATTTGTGGGATGTTTTGTCACTGCTAGATTTTAATATAATTGTTTGGGATGTCGTGTACTAATGCAAACAAAATGTCAGGTGTGATGTTCACTATTTTCTGATTTTATAGGCAGAGCGATTGTTCGCAAACTTAATGAACAAATTAATCAATAATCAAAGTAAGCCTTAGTTGGAGACCTCGTTTAAAGCAGACCACAGGCATACACTGAAAAAGAGGAGTCTATAACAAAGTAACAAAAGTGTTACAATCAGTGTTACTTAATCCACAGGTAAAAAGGTTCATTGGTAACAGGTGATAGTATCACAGTTCACAAGCGAGGATGGAGCGAGGTTCACCACTTTGTGAACACAAGATTGTATAAATGATATTACTACATGGGCTCAAGAACACTTCATAAAACACAGTTCGCAAATGACTGCATTCTGTTTTTATTCACATTTTACGCAGCATCTCAACATTTTTGAATTGAGGTTGTACTTAGATAAAAGTAAAAAGTAAATTAAAGTGTGATCCAAGTAAACATCACTGCAATACATTTTGGAAATTACTAGTGATACATGATGCCAATGTTAAATTAAAGAATCCCTTTGGGCTACAATTCCATTAAATGTCAACACCACCAGTGGAACGACATCACACCACCGCGCCCTGATGTCCAAACCAACAATTAATTCACTTTGCAGCCTGTGCATACCGCTGATCAATTATAAATACTCTACACAACAGCCTTCCTCTGTATAGCCTCAGTAGAATTAACAAGAAAAGAGGACAAAACTGAGACAAACACACATGATCAAAACCGAATAGAAAGAGGTATGGACTCTGGTGGGCGCAGTAACCAATATGAGGCTACAGAAATATAATAACTGTCTCCTTGACAGCAGAATAAAGCAAGAAAGCAGACAACACAGAGATGTATAAATAATATAAACTCCACAGCGGCTGCAGCCACTAACACACATACATTAATGTAAACAGAGCTGCACAGGTTTTACACATCGTGCAGCATGCAGACACAATACTACGTCGCTAGGCAACACAGTGGATGCTGATGTCCCTCTCAGTAGTTGTTGAGTCACCTGTCTGAATGGCACTCTGTGAGTCTTGTCCTCATCAATCTGCTTTTGCTTCAATATCTGTGGTTGACCATTCTCAAATCATACTATTACCAGTCCATTCAGCCTGTCCATCCCACATAGTGCCTCACATAAAAATAGTGCCTGACATAAAAATAGATATAAAATGAAGATAAAAACATGTTAAAAATGGTAATGTAACATGAGATGGAAAACCACAGTTGAAGTGCGCTGTATAAAAGTGGAAACAGTATAGCAGTGATTTGCAGCTCCCTCAAAGTCTTAGCAACGTACAGTGTGGGAATAGAGGAGAAAAGTTTTAAATATGGTCACTTCTGGCTCCAGAAAACAAAGATTGAGAAAGCCATAATTCCAAACTCGAGGCTTCAAAACGGTAGCCCACAAACCAGTGAGTGACGTCACGGTAGGCTTCCACTTGGAGTGTACACAGCAGCATGTAGTGTGTTCTGAGTGTCAGCTGAGCTCTCTAGAGCTCTGCGTTCCTGCAGCTGCTGACACACAATGCAAACTTGCATCATGAAATAAAAACTGGTGTGCAAATTAATGGTAATTCATGTCCTTAAATTGCTTAAATTGTTATTCTAAATTATTTTGTAATAATTTGTTAAAATAGGATTGATCTCTTGCTATTTTGTAAAAACTGTGTGCGGCACTGTTGCCACACGCTTTAACTGTTTTCAGGTGGTGCTGAAAACAATGAGAAAGCCCATGTGCTAAAATGCAGTAGTTCTAGTAAAAGATCAGTTCACAATACAATTAATGTTCATGAAATTCTCTTTTTTCATCTTTGTCCTGGGAAGTAATAGACAGGTTGAAAATTTTCCCATGTGCTCTTCTAAGGAGCCTAGCCTCTGCATCCTTGATGACATTTAAACTTCTCTTTGTATTGGAAAACAATGTGATATACGTGGAAGATTTATGGATAAAGATGCCATATGACATTTTTCTATGTTTGTAATATGATGATATATGATTCTAGTGTGGGGAATGACATTCTCATACAGAGCATGGTATCTCCATATATTAGATTCATATTTTTAGCTCACAAAATGTAACTCACACCCTGGACTCCGGAGTTTCTTGTGGGTTTTGGGGTGAAGTGCAGCAGACATGGAGAGTGATCCCTTCCATGAGTTGTCTCTATGCTTCAGCAGAAATGGTGGACAGCCTTTACTGGCTTGTCTCACAACATGAAAGTCCACAATGATGTATTGTAACTGACTCAACCAGCTGAAAGAGAACTGTAAATACCTCCCCCACACACACACAATCTCCTCATTTCTGCTACCCACTGTGATGCCATTTTTTGGGCAATAATTGGATAACAATGCAACCCAGACAGTTATTACTGGACAAAATGTTTGCTGGTAATCTAAGTCATTTGTTACTGTTTAGTGACAAATGCCCTGAGATAACTTCTGTAATGATTTAGCATTATTTAAATAAAACTTACTTGACTTATTGGTGTTTGGTTGTTTCTTCACTGGTTAAACCTTTTGAATTGTGTTAAATTTTGATTTTTTTTCTGTTTGACATCATTGTGATTACAAAATCTTTGTATTTCAGATTGTTGGTCAGACAAGAGAAGCAAAAACAAGCATATAATCAATCGAGAAAATAATGTGCAGATGATTCAATAATGGCATTTAGCCCCGGTGGACTAGGGGTTTAAGATGCTGACTATGAATTCTTAACATCCTCAGTTCAGGTCCCGCCGGGGCCCTTGGTTTCATATCATTCCTCTTTTCCCCCATCGTTTCCTGTTCCTACATTTAAACAAAAGAATCATCAATGCAGCTCAATTTAGTGGTAACCATCATGAAGAGACTATTCACCACGGGGTCGGAGTGTGTCGAGACACTGACAATGGAAAAACGTTGGGTAGAAATTGCAACCCCATTTCAAAAAAGTTGCTTTTTGTTTGATTTGAAATGTGTGTCGGCTCATTTAAAGTAATTAGATGAGCAATTGCAATGCCACACCACAACTATCCACTGAGTGAACAGACCGTGAAGGAAAATTGCTCTGTGTGAGACAGGCAAAAAGTGAAAGCTGACATTTTTCGTTGGTTTCACTGGTTTAATTCACTCAAGTCATGCAGGGGAGATGAAAACAGTGAGTGATGGAAAAGAGGCATTTAAGTGAAAATCATATACGGCTTTTGAACAATGCAGCACAGTACAAAGACTTTATATTTGTGTGCAAAGCTTTTGATTTTCACCTTTTACCAATTTTTACTTTTAAAAAGCTGGATTTTTAAAAGCTGCACTGATTTTTACCTACATTTTCTGTACCTTACATATCCGAATGTTCTGTTTCCTGCTGCAAGAATAAATCAAGTTCTCTTATTGTGGGCTTTTGAGACCAGAATTAATTTGTTTTATTTTTTTTTCCACACATCTAAAATTCAAAAGACAACAGATTCCAAGATTTCTTCTGCAAAACAAAAAACAAACACTAATGAGCCATAAGTATGCAAGAAAAACTGAAACAAAATCAAAAATAATAAGTTGCAAAGAAGCAAGAAACTCAAGCTGCTCAATTTTAGCTGCACAATGTTTAATATATGTTCCATTATGAAATTGTCATGGCTGGCTCCTCTGCATCATGTCACTAACTGAATCTTGATGAATTGTTCTAGTTCCTACTGCCAAGAATTGCCTTGATTACACCTCCACTGCGTCTAATGGCCCCAATCTATTTAAAGTGGTGTTTCCAGTCACTCCCTTGTTAGTCTCTCATGTTTTCAGGCACAATACAAATTGCTCATTTTAAAACTTCATTGATGTACACAAGTTGAATTTGTCCATCTGACCAAAAAAACTGTCCCAGTGTATTTAGGGAGCTACTTTTAGCAATTAGAGACACAAAGATATTCAACACGAGGTAGTGTGTTTATCGGGATTTGTTTTATTGGTCATTAAAAACATAATTCTTTATTTCACTGTGGTAGAAATGATTAATCTCTCTGCCACCCAAGTTTATAATGACAGAAGGGGCAGACTGAAACAATAATTCCGGCCAGCAATCTCACTCCATCTCAGACCACCCTGTTCTCGCTAACCACCAGACTGCTCATTTTGTAAGTGAACCCTGTTTGTTGAGGTGCATCCTCAAAAACTCACTATGAATACATTAATCATACCACATACAATGTACAAAAGCTAGATGCACAAAACAATTAGCCTACACTTTTTGAAAACACTAGACTTTTCTTTCGAAATGGAAGCTTTAAGGTTTCAAATGAGGACAGAGATGCAACACAGGTGCATTATCGCCACCACCTGTCACTCTCAGGTCAGGTGAGAACGTGGTAAGCAGTGGCACTGCCAAAAATTAGATGACTTTGCGAGGAAGCTGGATTGTTACATCGCGCTGCCCATCAGGAATATACAGACACAACAGCCGTTTTCGAATTTGAACTCTGGACAATGTCCATGCAATTTTCAAGCAGTGTTTTGTTACAAATGTGTTTATGATACTGGAGACTTGGTTAAATTAAAAAGGTGGATTTCATACCAAAATACTTTATGTTATGATAGTATAGATAGCAAAAAAAAATTGTCCTTGAATATAATGTTTACAGCTTTACCATATACAATTATCTTCTAAGTATATTTTTTCCTGCATGTAAACTGGTTGCCATGGTATAAACTTATTTATAATAAATGAACCTCAGGATGACACAACGATGGGCAGCCCATTAAATGTCAACAAAAAGGTGCACTCAACTCCTAATGTTTGGGAATGAGGGAAAGGAATAAGAGAAAAAACAGGCAAATTAAGTCAGATTATTTTTTCATCTTAGTTTGCAATGTTTTGTATGTTTTATTCAGTGAGTTAACGCTAAAGATTCACTTGTAAAAGAATGTGTTCTGCAAATACTAAAAGCCAGTTTACATGAATGCAACTAGATGAAACGATCTATCATTTCCATAACACTGACGTTGAGAGTCAGTGTTCAGTGAGACACTTATTCACAGTGTCTTTGTTGCACCATTTACCAAAATAAAGTGTTTTTGGAAATTAAAACTTTTCTCCTCTTTTTCACAGAGACAGACAATTTTGACTCCAAACAACAGATGGAACAATAATTAATCATTTAACATATAAGAAAACACAAAAAAGTTTTTCTGGGATTTTTTTTTTTTTTTTTTTAATCATTAGCCTCTCATGGTCTTATCATATATTTGGCATGATGGGTGTTGTTTTTTTTGGTCGGGGGGGGGGCAACACCTAATTTGTCGTGTTAACAAAGGTACGGTAGATAACATGGGAGCTGAGAGACTTGTTAGGATGGCACATTCGCGGATAAGTGTGAACAAAAAGGTTTACTGTAACACCAATGATTTGTCTGGGCTCTCCTACATGCCAAGAATAGCAGGAGGTATTTTTGAACACACAGTCTGTTTAAACTGATTGATGAATGCACAAATGAGTGCAGCTGATTTTCTGGGTGTGCGCAGCATTATTTCTTACTGCATATCATTAATTTCCCACATGCTTTCATTTTTCACACACTCTTCTGGAATAAAGCAAAGCTACGGCTGCCGTTACATTTGAAGACTGACCTATTGTTTCAGCTGCTGTGTGATGTTGAAGGTGTTTAATAAGCTCAAAGGAACGAATCTGACTTAGACAGTTGTGGACAACAAACAGAACAACAGCACTGACGTGTCTGCAAAATCCCGACTACAATCGGTGACACATGAACAAGATCACTCCAAGAGTCAGACATTGATCTTGAGTCACATTAACAGCTGTATTTTGATGGACATTTCAATAGATTATCTTATAGATTCGATACTATAGAAAATGTTGTTCTACAAACAGGTTTCAGTATAAGATTTTCATGGCCAACATGAACAACAAGCAAAACAGGCAAACTACAGCAGTTTGATGGCAGTCAACGTTTGAGCTTTCATAATCACTGCTGCTCCTCATGAGTAGATAAAGCACTGCAAGTGGTTTCCTCACATCATCAGTGATGGATAGCTTTTAAATGTGGCCTCTTAGCTTCCAGTGATCCCTCTCAAGGCTCTTATCCTAAAAAAGTATTCCATAGATCCTGTCCTTTGTGTTGTTATTAACGTCCTCCACAACCCAATACCCAAAATCCAATTTGACTGAACTGTCAAGGTTTTTAATCCTCAGTTCTTCTCTGTTATGACAAAGTTTTGATTGCTGGTGGCTTTAACGTCCACGTTGATAACATTTCCAACACTACTGAATTTTTAAGCATTAACATTCATATTTTACTACATTCCTACAACAGTGAAATTAAACAAGCATGAGCAAAACGTTTTTAAGAGCTTATCACCACCAGCAAGTACGAGCCTTGGTTCTTATTTAAGGCCATTGATCGTCTAGTCAACCATGGTTCTCCTGATGTCCCTATTGCCTCGAACATCGGCTGTGGAAGGTTTCAAGCGTTTTTTATAGACGAGATTGAGGACATTGGAACAAAGATTCCTTCCTCAACTTCTTTATCTGACTTATCTTGTCCCCTGTTGGATCCTTCACATGTTTTTAAGGAAATTACTACTTCAGAATTAATCGAAACGCACTCATGACATCCTCTTTAAGTCCTCGGGACATAATACCTACCGAATCACTATTAGAGGTTCTGTGCAGCATTGTCCCTTGCCTGTTTTCAATCAATAACAGCTCTTGACATTTCAGATGTTGTGCAGATATTTTCAATACTGCCAGTGTCCAGCCGCTTTTTAAAAAACATGGTTTTGATCCCTCTGACTTTAGCAATTACACAACAATTTTTAAAGCCTCCCTTCCTTTCAAAAATCTTACAGTTAACTGTCTCAAATCAGCTGTTTGAAGTCTTGCTTAGTATCGGTTTTCCGACAACACTGAGACTGGCTTCATATGAGCAACTGATGATATTTAGATTGACGGTTAACACAGGTGAATGCTCAGTTTTTTCATTTCATGGAAACCATCTGTCCTTGCCATAACTTGTTCTGACTTGCTCTCTTAAAACTTCACAAACCTTCACACACATAAATAGCCTACAGGTATTACTGTTGTAACATGTACTGTTATAGCGTGTTTTAGCACTACACCAATCTCTGGCCTCGCATTGCCATGCATGAAAGTCATTCCAAAGAGTTCCACGCAGTGAAGCATGTATTATAAATTTGGGAGAAGGACATCGTAGTATCAGATTGGCACTCATCAACAGATGCCTTAAATTCAGGTACTGGAATTAGAAGACAAGAGAAAGTTGAACTGGCATCCTGATAGAGTACCAATTCACCAGCCTCCTTCCTAAACCCACCTGTTGCCCTCACTCTTTTCCTGAAACTCTCCAGTCCATCTCCCCTGTTAGCAGACCATCTACAGCACAGCCCACCGACTTTTCTTTGATCATCAGTCTCTGTGTCAGAAACAGAATTTGTTTGAAGCTCAGACTTTCGATTCAAGGCCTGGCATCATAGCTTTCGATATCAGCTGGGACAGTGTGCAGTGTTAGCAATGGAAGAAGAAAATATCAACCTGTGGGGAGCTTGGCTATTACAGAGTGTGAACGAGAAGGCTATTGGGAGGCACTAGATCATCTTTGAGCCCTTCTTGACTCCTTAATGGGCATCCTCTGACAATGTGTTTTCCAGTTAGCTGAAATGAGATTCAGCGTGTGGCTCCATCAGCACATCAATGTGTGATACGCACCAGGTCTCCACTTTGCACAAATGACTACAGCCATTGCAAAGAGAAGCCTTTTTAAAAAAAAAATCAGAAACCGTCATATTTGCACCTGCTCTTCATTTTGAGCACTCAAATTGAAACAGCTACAGTCATTTCAGCTCAATATTTAATGGAACACCATTATATACCTTTGCCTTTGTGTGATTATATGTGAAGAAATGATGAAGATTTTGACATGGCTCAGTTTGACTAAGAGAACCTTGTGCTCTTGGAAACTGTGATAGGAGTCCTATGGACTGGTTTCAGATGATTAACAGACCAACTGCTAAAAAATCATTCCATGCAAGCATAATTCTTTGGTCAAATAGCATCTGAATGTTACATATGTACAGTGTCTGCCTCACTGGTCAGTCAAATGAGCCCTTCACATACCTAGAGGTTCTGTGTGTATCATTACTGCTGCCTCCTGAACACAGTAAACAATTTCAGGGAAAGCCAGAGAGACTATTTTTCATGCATAGATGGACAGTGTTGTTAAGATGAAGTATCATGTCTTCTCCATGAGCGTGCATCCTTATTTGTCAAGGCTATTTGATTTGCAGAAGAAGCTTCTTTCATCTCTGAAGTACAGAAAATCGGAGTGTTTGATGAAGGCTTCAGAGGAGAGCTTCATCCAAATCAAGATCCAAGGGCTGTTGTGCTACTTGTCTTCAAGTTAACCTATTGTTTGTACCTCACAGTCAATACTGTACATTTGCTTTCTGATAGGAATAAATTCAATACGATACAAAATATATAATTTGTGTGTTGACTAGGCATAATTTACATTGTAAACAATGAAGAACGAAGAACAAAACAAATACAACTCTACACACATACCTGTACCCAAAGGTTACTGCATTTCTGGCACTGTTCTTCAATGTTTCATACAATTGTAAACACAGGCCAATGACAGCTTTCAGCATCCAGAGATAAACATACTGCCGCCTATGAATTACATGTATACATCAACTTTCCCAACTGAATGATTTGAAACAAAATCGTCTGGAATTTTTATTGTTTAATGATGACATCCCAAAATGACCAGGGGGGAAAAAAACTGTACGGACACTGCTGAATTACTGAAATCCACAGAGAGTACAGGTGTAACTATTGCTGCTGATGATTCAAAACAGTAGTAATCGGATGTTTTTCTTGCATCAACAGCATCGATATAGAGCAAATGATATGCTTAGATTAGATTAGAAAAAGTAACTACAAACACCAAGTTATCTTGAAGATTACCAAGCACATCATGCGAGTAGGTGGTTCTGCAAAGGTGTGGTAATTCATACAAACAGCTGTGGGTAGAGCCTGAGGTCATGACATCTGTATTGTTTCAGGAATTATGGGTGTTTTTTGTGGACCTGGAGGAGTTTAAGTTGTACAAAGAAACACAACTTCCACTTTCATGTGGAAGTGTTTGCTTGTAGTGACGAAACCACAGAGAATTATCATCCAACTCCTCAGTTCCTTCAGGTCCACGAAGTGTTACAGCATCTTTTAGCTAAACAGAGAATTAATATCGCCTTTTACTGTCCAAGTGGCCAGAAAAATGCCTCCATGAACAATAAATTTGCTCTGTATCTTCTACATGTGTAAGTAGGCAACTGTTTGCTAACAAGTTCCCCATAACAACTGATGATAATATATGTGTCGTGTCTACAACTCTTTTCCCCTGACCCCAAGTAAGAAAAAAAATCAGTTAATAGGCGTTTGAGAAAATATAATTAAAAATGCGCTGTTCATTCCGTCTTGAAATATATCTACGCTAGCACAAATAGAATCAACCAGAGTGACAACATTCTGTTTCTGGCCTTTTCAATGTGCATTAATACCAGTGACAAACAACCATTGCATTCACTTTATACATCATCGCCTGGAGTCAAAGCAAGCATGACTTACAGTTTTCGTTTGTGTGAAGCCAGAAATTCAGTACTTCTATTTTGTATTTAGGGGAACCTCTCCACCTCCAAACCCAAACTTTTTTGCATTCATAGAAACATTTCTATCAAGAGACATTTCATTTCCTTGCACAACTGATGATTTCTCAGATCAAACAGAATACCAAAAAAATGTTTCTCACAGATAGGAGAGACAGCCGAGTTTGATAAATTGATCTTAATGAAACCAGCATGCAATTACAGGGTATCGAAACACATCAGTGGTTTCTAAATCAAGTCACGGTTGCACTTACACCAAAGAGCAGTGGAAATGCATTATGTTCAGCCTCAGCCACAGCAAAATCATTAATGTGTCAAAGAACAAGTTAACTCATCGGTAAAGTGACAATGCAGTTTGGTGCAAAAGCAGTGAAGTTCTGATAGAGGTTGATGTGTGGGGAAATGACAGGGCTGCCAAAGGAGAGCGCCCCAATATTTGCTCTCCACACTCTGATAATTATCTGCTTGTGATGGCATAAGCAGCACGGTGTATTGTAATCAGACGTGAGATCAAACCAAATAAGAAGGTGAGAAAGAACAAGGTGTCTAGTTTCTTGCTGAAACTGCAATCAAACACTTGGTGAGAAGAGTGCATGGTTCATCACATATTGTTAACATCAGAAAACTAATACAGAAAGCTTTACTCTATTGCTGTAATAGAGGCCAAGGACAACGTGGAATGACAAAACAAGCCCTCAGCGTCAAACCAATAGGTATAAAGTCTCATCCGACTTATCATCTGTTATTATCTGAGGAGCCTTGGAGTAGAGTTTGCTCCATAATGAGGCCAAGAAGGAGTAGTTGTGGCAGAATTGCTTGGGGGAGAAGTGTTTATTTCCAGAATGATACGGCTGTTTATTGGCTACAAGAGTAATGAAATCAACTCTGTAAAATCCATAATGATTTTTCATTTCTAGCAATGGTGTTCCAGAGGTTTCCCCTCGCCATGATCCTCAATAAAATTCCCACTGCCACCGCAACACCTTCACAACATCACCTTTGGCAAAATGCCTCATGGTATGGCACCTGCTGATGTAGTTTGGTCCTATGGGTGCACATTAATGGGAACTCCAAGCAGGATTTTTGTGTTGCTGAGGGATGAGCTGCAGTTTCCAGTGCTACATGGCCAGCAGCTAGAGCAATAAACATCAGCAACAACATAACACACATCTTGTAATGGGAGTGGGTGGGAGCGTGAGAAAGCTGCAATACTTCCGTTACTCTAGAGAGAACAAAGAAAGAAACACAGGGATAGAAAGGCCAGAAAAGAAAAGATTTTTCTTGTACCCTTTCATCTGCTGTTTTCCAAATCCATGTAACGTTTTCCTGGACATTCTTTCACTAACACAACTCACTGTGTTATCTGTTAACTTTGATCTTAGTTCACACACTCAAAACAATCACTTACATAGAAATGGCACAAGATGATGGCTGAATCTGGCCTTAGGAATAACATTTTCATATGTAAATGGAATTGCAAAACATTCCCATCTGCTATATTTGCCTCCAGATGGACTTTTGAAGTACTTTGGTCTCCTTCCCACAGAAAATCCAGAAGCTTTTGAAGACAACTCCATCTACACAGCCTGGTGATGGTACATCAAACCAACAACCAACCATTTATGTCTAGAAAGCAAGTTTTATTGCTCTCCAGCAGTGGTGCCAAATGAGCGCGGGTATTTGTTGTTTAACATGAGCAAAAGCAACAACAGGAGCGGACACAAAACTGCAGTTAATTTACCATGCTCTAATCTAAAAGCTAAGGGACAGCTAAATTACTCTCCGAAAGCTTCGAGGATGAAACAGCAGCACTTCAGTGAACCTTGAAGAACAAGCTGTTGGTGCCTGACAGCTGATTGGCATGAGGGTAATTCTCCAGTGGTTTTTAACCTTTTTAACTTGTGACCCATAAATTAAACAAAGAGGTTTACTTACTTATTTCATTTCCTTTTAAATTTTCTCTTCTAAACAACTCTGTAAAGCACAGAAAATGTTGAACTGTTAACACTGTGATTTTTTGAGTTCTCTTAGATAATTCTCTCGCAGCTGAAAATATTCAGATCAATACCTGGATTCAAGCGATGAGTTTCCTCTTTCCCCTTTTTCCTGTGATGATTTTTTTAACCTCATCTCCAAAAAGAAACTGAAAACATTTAGTGGATAAATATCACAAAAAAAAATTGGAAACCCAGAGTATCTGTATCAACTGAGCACATGCAAACACAAATTAACTGCATTTTTCCAAACAGTTGAAACATACTTTTATTTCATTTAGTAACTCACAATGCAATGCTTGTTGTTCCATATTTAAGTTTCAGGAGCAAGATGTGCCAACTTTTTTACTATGTACATATGATCTGTTTATAGTCAATGTTTAATATGCAGCAAATCACTGAACTACGCAATAAGCATGTTAGTTTTCTAAAGGTCATGGGAGATAAAAAGAGTTTCTAAGGAGGTCTTTGGAGATTCAGTAAGTTTAAATATATTATGCATCATATACACACTTCTCAACTCTCTGGAGGTTTTTCTTACAGATCAAAGCACTTCCTCATTCTGAAATAATGAGGGACGGAAAAAAGTGAAGATATCCTCATCAGTCATGTCAGTCAACCACCTTGAATGTACCATCAGCAACCTTCAGTCTCAAGCATTATTTAAGTGGGAAACTACAGTAAGAGTGGACCTCATGGAGACCTGGAAGCCAGGACAAAAAACAGCTGGGATTCTGTACAGTCATTTGAGATGCCGCTACACCAGCCCAGCTGTTTAAATAAGAACATTACGTGGTCAAATCATTTTGGATCATGAACTCACCTCAAGCATCTTCACCATGGCACCCTCCTTTCCACTCACACACTCACAAGGTTACCATGGAAACAAGGAGTCTACTGTTCTAGCCTCCTTACAAAGTGCTGCAGCCTCGCAGCAGACCAAACCCGCCCCTGTCACAGCGCTCCAAGAATGCGGCATTGTCTAACCCAGCTGCAGACAAGTTTGTGTTTTCCTGGAATCTTGGAGTGGATATTTTTAGTATATAATAAATAATATACTGTTAAAAAATTCCTTGAATACCAATTATATACTCGTGTCCCAAAAGTAACTGTTTACAGTCCCTAGATAAATCCCTCCAAAACTAGGCTATGCCTATGGTGTTTAATCCTTTGATGTCTGAAAAGACCACACAAAGGGATTATTAACAGGATGTTACTCTGTTAAAACCAGCTGTAAGAAGAGGCAGATTTTCTATAGTAGCATAAGTATTAGTCCTGGAACAAGCCGTTGATAATAAGCCCGACTGTGCTCATCCATCCAAATGTACTTAACTCCTATTCTCGAGTTACTGCATGCTGAACTATGCCTTCCCAAATCTTTCACAAAAGATTTTGATGGGAAAAGCCAATCCTATGAATAAAACTAAGAAAACAATTTTTCTTTTTTAAAACGTTGTACTTTGTACATTTTCAAATGTATTTGTGAAATGCTAGTGAGACCCTTTTGTCTGAGCAAGAAAAAAAAAGGATGAATATGTCTTAGTGGTGGTGCAGATCTGTGGTCACTTCACTTGGTATTTACCTACATTTGAAAGTGCACCTTAAGCCTTCATACTACTTACAAATAAACTCGGATCTTGTGAAACACTTGTTGGGATAATAGTCATTTTACCACTCCAGATATGGAGAAACATTCTGCTGACCAGGTGCTCAAGCATATTCCTTGTCTGGGATGCAGACAGATGGGGAGAAGACTCATCTTTCCTGATTAACATTAAATTTAAGTTGTGTCAGCTGTAAATCACAAGAATGGGTGATGAGATTAATCAAATCAACCCAACTGTGTGATTTACTAAGCCAGAAAGTGCTGCTTGGCACTCATTATTTAAGGCCCACTGAAAGCATGTCTTAACTTTCCACCTTGTGCTAAATTAGATCACAGTTGTGAGTGGTATCCTCTAAATTTTAGAGTCTAAAATGCCGCTTTGTATGGAGGGATGACTTGATTGAAGAGTCCAGAAACAAGGATCAAGGATGAAAAAAGAAGAGGATGAATATAGAGATGTTAAAAATATTTTCTGTGACTATCTTGTATTGACGTAACTTGAAAATGAAAACAGAATACAGGGGAACAGCAAAACCTTCAAAAGATTCACTACTAATTTGATGATTAATGGAACAACGAGTCCATGCATGAGAATTTATTTACAGCCTTACAGAAATGTATTAGCTTGGGAGTCTATAAATCATTGAAAGCTGCTTTATTTTTAAGCCTGCAGAACACAGCTATGACATGTACATGTTCAGTGAAACTAAATGTATTCTATAGTGATTGTATACTCCACCAATTATCACTTCATGAATAAAGTCATAAAGTGTTCAACCGAACTCCACAGTGCTCTTCTTCTGCAGACTATTTATATGCTTTGCCATTCTATGTCATCATGTTGAACATAACTTACAGTTGACATCATGTGTGTAATCAGGGGCTGCATTTTTACAGCAATATCACTGTTGAACCAAGAGGTAATGGAACTTGAACTTGATTTGCATAAAAATATGCAATTAAAGAAGGTACTGCCACCACTGTGAAAACTCATTTTCATGCAAGTAGGCAACTGGACAACTACTGCGTGTAATTTGTGCACAAGTCGGTGATTGACAAAGCACTGACCACCCGGCTAACGTCTGCAAGGGGGCAATTTGACTACAGTTAAGGAATCAGCCAACAGAAGTGTACAACATCATGGTGGAAAAACAGTCACATTTTTCTTTTGATTAGCTTTTAAACTGAGCATGAACATGGTTAAAAAGCTGTGGCTTCATTGTAACCCCATTATTGTAGCGAGAACTCAAAAGAGTACAAACAAAAAGGTGCTTTTTGAAAAAAAGAACAAAATTGTTTGACTGTGTTCAATTCCATACATTTTATTTTGGTTTACTAATACAGTTTTATTATGTGGATCCTGTGGATAGATGTGGATGCACCATTACTATATGGCTATAAAGTGAAGATGGCTATAAAGTGAAGAGAGAAAAAAAAGTTATAAAGCAGTTTCTAACCCTTCTGTTAAACCCTGTCAAAAGCTGTAAGCCAAAACCTTGGGCTTTGATTCAGCATAATTCTGGTTTGACCACAGAAGACAATATAGAAGAATACAGGGCCAAGTTGGTATACAGTCCTCCTTCTCCCATTCGTTAAGCTGAAAGACCATCAACAAAGCACAAATCTAAAAGGTTGCCTCTTTTAAACGAGAATTACCACCTCATGGTTGTATACTTTTGTCAACCAGTCAAGTTGCAGCTTACATCCATGTTTGTCCAGACTCATTATATACTGTATGTAGTGAAGACAATATATGTATAGTGTATTTTTGGGCAAAATTTAAGTTATCATTATACTGACATGTATGATTCTACTGAATCACTTTCAGTGAGAAACATCCTGTCTTCACTTAGAAACTCTTTTCAGAGACAAGTACAGAGGACTGATAGAGAGCCTCATCACATGATGTAATGACGGTCACCTGAAGCTCAATATCAGCAGAACCATTGAGCTTGTGGTGAACTTCAATGCTCTAATTATGGATGTTACTGCAAAGAACAAATTTTAAAACGTGGATGCTTCACACACACACCTTCAACTTGGCAGCATGTAAGATCTATACAGTCGCTACAGTTTCAAGGTGGACATCCAAGATTAGTGTCACCAATTCAGTATCTGACCAAATGTGAAATACAGGCACAATCTTCCCTTCTGTTATGGTGTTGATTACTGCATCACTTTATCCTATGATATATAAAACATTTGTGGGATATTTTGTCATGATACTGTATGAATTATTGGGTTATGGCCGAAAGTGTGTTCCATAAGGTTAAGGTGACCTTGAACTTTGAGCACAGAGTTATAATCAGTTCATCCTTGAGTCCAAGTGAACGTTTGCGCCAAACACAAGGAAATTCCCACAAGGCATTCCTGAAATATCACATTCACAAGAATGGGAAGGACGGATAGATGGAAAAGCAGAACACATACTGCCTCTGGCCACGGCTGCTGCCGGCACAGAGGCATAAAAAAAGCTGTGCTGTCTAACAAGTGTGTCCAGTAGGAACAGCATGGAAAGGAGACAACAAACAAACTGTATTTAAATACTCTAGCACAGAAAATCTATTATTATTGCTGTAATAGATTAATGAAATGTAACGGTGCAAAGTATATGGTAAAGTTATGGGGCTGGGGGCTTCTATTCCAAGTATTGTCAAAACCCTTTGGTATTCATACGTTTTATAGATAATTATTGAAATTTGCATACCGGCACTGGCACTGAGTTTTTTTATTCAACTTTTTATTAGAAGTACCTCTTTACTTTCTAGTTGCACTGTAAAAGATAGAAGTCCATTCATTGGGATCCCCCACTTATTTCATAATCCCACATTTACTGTGAAGGGTTTTGAATTAAACAGTAGCATCTGCTGTTAATCCAAGGCCTGATGTAGATCTTGATCACACAGAGTTACATGCTGTTTATACATTCACACTAGACTCTGCTCCCAGCACAAACCCATACACATTCTCCAAACAGTCATCTAAACTCTAGTACACACACCACCATACTGACACTGCATCTAATCCAAGGTTCACACCCTGGCCCTATCTGCGGAAAATAATTTCCAAGTGCAACATCAATCTTTGTAACAATGGGCTTTGTACTGGCAATCAAACGCTAATGGAATAACTGAACTTGTTGCCTTGAAACAGCCCATTCAGCATTTGGTGAACCGTGCTGTATGGACAAACAATAGCTCCAATTATGTAAAATAAATAAATACACCAGGACCTGTGGACACTGAGTGGCTACCTAATTCAGCTTTCACAACACTACCTTCAAATGATAAATTGAAGCATCTATCTTAGTTATTATTAGATAGATTTTCATACTTTCTCCAGCTGGAGCCACCAGCTGTTTTTTTTGTTTTTTGTTTTTTTTTTTTCAGTTGCCTCTGAAACTAGCAGGGAGGTGGGCTTGACATAACCCTGCTCCTGAATGTCTGACTTACAGAGTACACTGTTAGTGGGTGGGGATGCACAACACCAAGTATCCAAAAGGGAATCCCCAGCATTCAAGAGTCACAGTTGAGCCTTGGCTGCTGATACAGTCTATCTTTGCTTACATAGCCGTTTTATTGGAGCACTTCCCATTAGGGGCACATGATAAGCAGAGCTCAATTCTGAGACAATACACTAAGTGAAGAGGAACAAAGCTGCAGGGTAAATGAGGTGAAACCCACCTCACAAGATGGGTTTACATCGATAAATATGGTTCCTGATGCAGAGGACCAGTTTCTCCTCATTACTGGTGTATTTTTTAGTAATTGCTTAATTTCATTTCTTTGAGAATTGTATGATTGTGCATCTAAAAACTTAAAACATAAACTTTAAGACCTAAAGTGTTCTTTATTTTATCATTCTTTGTAAATATTTTCAATAATTTCTCAGCAATTTTTACTAACGTTATGAAAACATTTTTAAGTCCCTTCAACCAAAGGTTGATCTTCATTCAGTATGTTGCTGTTCGGCAGGAGTACAGAAGGTCTCTTATTTTTTTCAATAAAATCATTGTTAAAAAGCATTGCAATGCTTATCTTTATCCTAACTAACTCAGCAGTGGCTACACTGAAAATTTACTACAAACATTCAGTCAAAGCAGGTACAGGATAAACAACAGTTTTATGGGACTGCATTATTATCTAGGTTAAATTTATACATAGTACATTGCCAGATAAGACAACAGAAGCACCTTAAAACAACCTGTTTTCAGTACGAAAGCAGGATCTACTATGATGTTCTCATCACTTAGCAAAAACTGCACTGAAAAGGTCAGGGCACAGTCCAGTCTGTACCAAATGTCAACTGTGCTTTCCCTTAAACATGAAGCTGTTCTGTCCCTCATCGTACAAGAACGTCACACTCACACAAATGTCTTCATTTATTCTGACCAATAAGACCAGTGCTCAGATTGAGGTTGGTTAGAGCTACATATTCTTTGCATATTCCACATATTACATGATGTCACCAAAATAGTACTAATTTTAATGGCTGCACTCCAAAACACAAGCAGCACAGTACTGGTTTGTGCCAACTTAAAGAATGCTAAATGCATCATGGTAAACGATGTAACAACTGGCAAACACATATATTGTTTAAGGCTGTGCAGAAACAGACACTGATATTTTTAATAAGTGGCCCCATGGACCCCCAAGCCCCTAAATTTGGTTGCTTGAGTAAATTTTTGGTGATCCAAATACAAAGTCACTAGTGTAAGAACAATAAAAATAGGGCAATTTAACACAACTTATCAATTCTACTACTGGTCTTATACTTATCCATTTACTTCTTTATCAATACTGTTCAAAATGGTTCTTTTCCATAACAAAATCATTGCTTTTATAAAAAGAATATGGTTTTATAAAAAAAAGAACAAGAACAAGATTAGAAATTAATATTAATATTTAAAACATAACGGCATGCTGCAGCAACAGTGAAGTTTCCAACAGCAAAGTCACTATGTAAACTCAAAAATATCTCACTGGACGCAAATCTAAAATGTCAATGAAATAAATATTACTCCTGATTTCACAATACTGAGTGAAAGAAAGAATGAAGAACACAGACATCAGTCAGTATCACTTATTCATCCTGTTCCATCCCCCTCCCTCTGCTGATGTCATGTGCTGCCTGCAGGTATCACTGCTGGAGGAAGGATGGGCTGGTTTGTCTCAACCAGCAGCTAATTTTACCAAGAATTGCCAATTTTTAAGATACATGGCAAACTAAGCTACACAGACTACATACACACAGCTGGTGTGTAAACCATAGCAGTGGTGGATAAGAGACTGCAGACAGAGCAGACTGAAATATCGCTTTTTGTATATCGCTGCTTGTAGAACAGGTGTGTTAATACAGTAGTTCTTTTTCCCTGCACTTAGAGTAACGAGCGTAGTTGGAGAAGCTCAGCACCAACAATGAGAAGAGAGGAGATACTGCAGCATGATAGTAAATTACACCAAAACATCAAAAAGTACAGATAAAAGAACTGGTAACGTCGGAGCTAATCAACACCGCAGCCTTTAATAATTTATCCTCAGGGCCCGTTTAACATGGGGTTTTGGTGCCATGCCTCTGCTCTCTCCCTCCTAGCACTGTGCCAGAGTCAGTCATCTCTTGCAACAAAAACATCAAAAATCAGTGCTTTCCAATAGTTTGTACAATGTCCAGCTGGACTAAAACAGTTGCCAGCTGGGGACAGAATTTGAAATAATACATTACTCCATTTTTAGTAGGTTATTTCTTAATTCACATTTTAATTCTACTTAATTCTCCCTCATATTTCAATGTTTAATCTGCTCATCATCCTTTTCCCTTCACTTCTTTCATCCCCACACAAACACACACATACAAACACACCTCTGGTCACATACATCGGCTTGTCCCACACCACCTCTTTCTGTTTATCTCTCCCTGTATATGTGTTGACTTTCTTCATTAGCAATATTCCAAACAGCAGTGTCCGGCAGATTTGTGTCTGCGTTGACAGACAAATGGCACCATTACAGGTTTCATTTAAAACATAATGTCATGTAATTAGACAGAAACACCCTCTGTCTATTTTCTCTCCATTTTGGGATGGATCAAGCCTTGTCAGGAGCAGTGGCTTTATCAAGCATTAGCTTTAAAATAGCTTCATCAGGAGCCTGGCGACACTGATCCTTCAAAAACGGAGAAAAAACTGATGGAAGGCATTTCAATGCATGAAGTTTGTTTTTTAATTTAAACCTGTAATTGTGGATTTCTTTGCTGTACTGTCAGTCTCTGCCTCCACCCTTTTTCAATGCTTACCTTAGAGACAAAGGAGATGGTGTCATTTTCTGCAGATCCTCACGTGACCTACACAAGACATGGCAACAGCCAGCTTACTGCCCCCACCTTGGAGCGTGCTGTGCGTTTAACATAGATCTAGGGCTCTATGAATTCTGCAATGTAAAAACTATTTTTCTAACAAATTTTAATCGATTACCTGTTGCAGCCTTAGTACTGATAATACTTTTTTATTATTAAAAAGGAGGAAGATCTGTCTTTGAGGAAATATCAGAAATGCCCATTTTCGTCTCAGCTGACTGGGCTTGTTGGTGTCCGGGGTTGATTGGCAGCAGCTGGAAAGCTGCCAGAGTGTTGGTGTTACACTGTGGGGAAGGAGAGACTTGTACAACAAGAAAACAAACTTGCACTGCAGCCACCATGTGATGCACAGACATCGCGTTGTCACACATATTGTAGAGTAAGGACCACACCTGCATTGAACCAGAGCAAAGTGAGATTTGCAGGTACAGTTAGAAGCCATTTAATGAGCTGCACCTAAACAGCTAATTAGCTATCTAGCGCGCAAACTAACGTTAGCATTGCACTTTTCCCAACAAATGTTTCTGATCTTTAACAGTTTTAAAACACAGACATTCATTCAGACATTCAGCTACATACCTGCAACACCAAATGCATGTCCATAAGTTACACAGGTGCAACAAAAAGTAAGTAAGTGAGAGAATCAGTAATTTTTGCTGTGGAGGAACCATAGGTGTGTCAGGGTTAAAGCATGGCCACAAACTTTCCTTAACCAAGTAACTTTTTAGAGGCAGCAGATCAAAAAGTACAGATTCCCTCTGGCAGGGCCATGTGAAAACTCTACCCATAGAAGTCTTTTGGCTCCTTATTATGCATATTTATGTCTAACATCCAACCCCAAAACCAGCACCGAGTGAAGTAAGACTCCATTGCAACAACTGTAGGTTTTCTCTTAAAAATGACAGATTTTTTGGATTCACTAAACTTAAATAACGTAAAAATAATTACAGGTCACTTTTATTTCAGTTTTCTGTTCCCATATGCTGTCCGACCCTGGGAAACTTGAAAGAATAAAAAGAAGGGAGATCAGTGAGTTTAGTGAGAGGAGTCATGGTTCGCAATCCCTTGCTGAGACCTTGTGAGAGATCTTACAGACTACTTTTGATCATTACTAGAAGACCAAGCATCAAAGCTGCAGTGGCACCCTATTGTTTCTGTAGGCTTTCTTTCATTTTTTTCTTGGTAGTCTATGCCTTTAGACCTTCACTCAGTAGACATTCTGACATGCTGCAGCAAGACAAACACAGATTGGTAATATAATTGTTATGATTATTAACACTAAAAAGGGCCACTTTCAGTTTCGGTGACGCAGTTCCACTGTCCTGCTATGATGCATGTTTTCTAACTGCCATCATTTAACGGGGTGTATCAATGGAACAGAGTCATCTCAATGTTATTACATTCACCCATGGTTTGTCTGACACAAGGCTGTATAAACTCTAAAGTTTGGAGGAAATTAGGCACACTGTTCAGTCACATTTGGTGACACTGTACTTCCACATGCTTCACCAACTGCAAAGGGAAGCCTGTTTTGGATGCTTTTACTACGGTTTAACAACAGCAATTTGACACACAAAAAAGGGACATTGAAATTAAGTTGTCACAGAAGATGCAAAACAGACAAAACTTTCTTTTAAATGGAAGCTTTAAGGTTCCAAATGAGAACAGAGATGTAACAGGTGCATTATTGCCACTTTGGTCAGTGACATGTGAGAATGTAGTAAGCAGTCCTGCTGCCCAAATCACGTGAGAAGTAGTAGAAAACATATGAAGCAGCTACACTCGATGACAGCTTAAGCTATCCCTTAGCTGTATTTGCACGGCTTAAGCAGTGGAAATAATATTGCCAAATCTCTACCAGTGGACACATACACACGACTGTTGTACCGTATATACCATCATACTGCTCAATCCTATTTCAGACCACTTACCACATGTTAAATTTCACTTGCAGTACATTTTCCCTCAAACTAAATTATGAAGCAAATTAATAGAAGAATGCTTTCATGAACCAGATATTATTATGATATTAGAGAGCTAATTCTGAAATAATGTACATGATTCTCTGAAGCGCAGAAACACAAACTAAAATCGACAGCACAATTTCAATAACTAAAACTTTCTGGAGAACAGCACTAAATAAGGGATCATTTTTATGGGCACTAAGGGTGTGGATGTGTTTTCTACCACACAATCCAGCACTATGAAGAAATTAAGTTCACTCAAGGGTAAACTTTCAAATAAATGCTCCATCATTTCACAGATTCAGCCTCCTACACAGTGAACCAAAGCACCCTCACATCATCATGGATTAGACTGTTAATTTTCCGTCTGTTTCGGGTTTTGTTATTGCTCAAGTTCACGTATCAAGTGACTCATAAAAGTGATATAAAAGATTTTGTTTTAGACGAGATTTTTGATTTATTTCCTGGGTTGCTGCTCTGAATAACCAGGATTTTATATCACTTATCCAAAGAAAACAAATGCCCAAAGGCCTGCATTGCCTGCATTGCCTGCAATTCTACAAGTTTCAGAGCATTTTTGTGTGCAGCAGAGGGGCTTGCCTGTCAGTATATCACACAACGTTTGCGAAAACTGGGTCAGAATGAGGCAAAAGATTTGAAAGTGGAAAATGTGCACCTATGCTTATTAAAGCATGTCAGGCTCCGGGATTGATTGAACTACACGGGGTGTCTAACTTGAGGCAAAGAACATTTATATTTTGAGATTTTTAGAAAAAGATATTTCAGTGAGCATTACATCGATTGCTCTCAGAGAACAGCAGTTGCCTAGATGTGAGAGATTACAGATGTCAAGAAATTTTTAACCAAATATTCTTCATTCATATTACCTTACCACATGGCTTTTATGAATAAATTCTCACTTAATTGTTAGGTGAGGCTGATAAAAAAAAATTCCACACTACAGAGGTGAGCACAACCCCTGATTTCCTTTCAAAAGCTGTGACTTGTACAGTGCAGCAGGCTGGCTGCATGGGGAAAAAAGAGTGAGACAACTTCAATGTGTCTGCTTTTACCTTTACAGATGTGCCCTCATATCCTTTTTTTCCCTTTTATCATTAAATTATCCTCATACAATATTCTTAGAGTGTTCCTTCTCTTTTCTTTCCCTCATTGTTGTGAGGTGATGTCACCTTGACATGAAGGTAGAAACATCTTGCATTCCCCGTGCCGTTCTATCTACGAGCTGACCTGTGGGTCGCATGGAATTCTCAACGGGGATGGACTCGCAGCAGAGCGTCTACCTTTATCTAATTATATGACAGCTTCAAGGGAGGGAGAACTGCGGCTCCACGATCCCTTCATGGTGCCTAATATCCCATTCCTTTTCATACTGAATCTTTTTGTTCAAAGCAGCCCTTTAATGCTCACTGCACCCTCATCACCCAGGCACTGGGAGAGAGGGAAGAGGCATAAGCACAGGCTTCAAGCAGGAAAAAAGAGTGAATAGTTAGCTTCTCCAATCACACCTATTGAAGGATGTGTTGGAGAGATTGCATCACCTCATATTTAGGCCCATCCTAAGGTTTTTCCTGTGTGAGGCCCTCTGTGGTTCAGAGCGTCCATTGAAATGCAGGATTTGTGTGTGTGCATGTTGAGTGTGCGTGCGTCTGAGAAACAGATGGAAGATTTTGATGTCTTTGATCTTTATCTGAAAGCCCAGTTAGATTTAGATCAGAACATGAGAATTTGCTTTATGCACGTCATTACCACAGTGAGGAATTATTCATGTTAATGCTACAGAATGGTTTCAAGTATACAGAAAACCCTCTGCCTCAGTGTTGCATCTTTCAGGAATTAAAGAATTAGGTGTCTGGAATTGTGCTTACTTTACTAAATGTATAAAATTAATCACGACTGGTTTATTTGTTTCTCCTCACTTTTAACTTGCTTTCATGTTCATTCAGTTGCCTTATACAAAATGGTAAAAGTCCACTGACTGGCACAGACAGTGAACTCACAAAACAAATAGCGGACATTATCTACTTTCTTTTGACTCAAAGTGAGTGAAAAACACATGGCAATGTGTAATAACTGTGCATGGGGCCCTTTGACCATCTAGTGGATATGACATAGGCAGTAACAAAATCTGAACACGAGCTGTCAGCTGTCGGTAAATAAAACATTTTATACCTTTTAGGAGGCACAGGCAGCCACCTAATGCAAAGAAGGCAAACACTTATCCAACTGAGCGGCCATTTGCAAAAACCCAGTTGAGCCAGCCACCACTTGGATTTTAATGTATGTCTATTCCTGCCATTACAGTACTGTGATTGGAGAGGCCAAAAAGGACGAAGGGCACAGTTAGTTGACACAAAGTGAATCAATGGAGCACGTCTATTTAAATTGCTCCAGTCATAACGTCAAATGAAAATAATTCGTTGGCAAGAGTAATACAACAGCTGTTTCTGGATTCTGGAGGGATTACATTTCAGCCCATTTGTGGCTGCTGGCTGCAGCACTCACCCGGTACTGAAAAAATTTCAACAATTATTGTGTTCATTAGTCATTTAGATGCAAAATCAGGGGAAAACAGGGTCCATAATCTGACAATATTTGACAAGAATTTCTCCCATTTCTCTGGGATACTGAAATCTTCCAGGACGCGGGGCCTGGCACCATTTTGGAACCCTGCACACAACATCACTTACAATGACGGAAAATAAAAGGAAGGTCAAGCCGATAAGATTGAATACTTCAGCAACACGTTATAGGACATAATTTTATTTATTCTGTACTGTGTAGGTATGGAAATATTTTAAAAAATGTTTATGCTAAATTAATATACAAGTAGTATGTCTCATTGTAATGGTTTTCCCTGTTATGGACATTATGTGTAACATGGATATCTGAATGGTTCAGACCTGTGTGTTTTTTTAAAAGGAATATTCAAAGATCATTTTGGCCAATTTTGACAGCCCTCATCTTGACTCGTCTCCCAGTCCCTCTTGCAGAAACACACACACTCCCCCAGCATGATTTGACTGTAGGGATGGTATTCATGAGGTGATGCTCAGTATCTGCTTTCCTCTACACATGCCGCTGGGAATTGTGGCCATATAGTTCAATCTTTGTTTCATCAGACCAGAAGATTTTGCTTCTCGTGGTCTGAGAATCGTTCAGCTTCCTTTTGGCAAACTCCCAGCTGGCTGTCATGTGCCTTTTAGTGAGAAATGACCTCCGCCTGGCCATTCTACCATTAAGGCCTGATTGGTGTAGTGCTGCATTGATGGTCGTCCTCCCATCTCCACAAAGGAACTCTGGATTTAATTCTTAGTTAAAAATGCGTCCTTGGTTACTTGTCTGGCAAAAGCCGTTCATCCCCAAATGCTTGGTTTGCCTGGATCTAGGACGTACTGTGGTGTTAAATCACAGTATTACACGAAAAAAAAAAAAACAATATTCCACTCCAAACATGACTCGATGTCTTCTTGCTCTATTGGTAATCTAAAAGAACATGTCTTAAGAAAGAAAAAAATATTACAAAATGGATGTTTATTGGCTTCAGATATGATTGGAAATGAGCTATAGGCGTTCATGTGTTTTGGAAGAAGTAACCTGCCCCATAACATAGGTTAATTAGTACATGTGTAGGATTAGGCATCTCAACAGTATTTGGTAGTGAAAACACAAGTATATTACATAAAGAACAACATTCAGTCTGTTGAGTGGATTTACATGCAGCAGCAACAGACACACATAATAACGCAGCAGAGAAGGCTTTCATGTGACCAAAAAAGCTGAGCTTGTGTTGCAGTGTGAAGTGTGGAGATAACGTCTCTATGTGAGACTACACAAAAAACAATGTGAAAAAACACATCCAGCCTATACTCTGGTTACTTAATCGGTTTCAAATGAGGTTTAACGTCCACACAGTTCCCCCTGACTGTCTCAATATTAAATACACTGACACTGCTCCAGCGTCTGGATGTTACTAGCCACATTAGCCGCAGATCATGTGAACGCCAAATTCAACAGACTAACCAGCAAAGTAAAGAGTAAAGCAACATAAAAATGCCTTGAATGATTTGAAGTCCATCCTTGAGCTTCAGTTTTGAAGCAAATCCAGCTTTGTATTGGCCCTCAAAGCAGTTTGAAGTAAAAGTAAAATATGCTGTGCCTCTTTATGCGCACACTGTAATATTAGTCTTTTCAGGCAGCAGCAACCGCAAGATGGACCAACTGAAGCGCTGAACAAACATGCCAGATGAAGACAAAAAAAAAAAAATCTCTACTCATTCTGTACTGCACAACTATTTAAAAAAAATAGGAAATCCAACCAAATAAAACGTAGGGTTTTGGTCCCTGTACAGGTACCATGGTGCCAAATCTGGCAACCTGACTGTGATGGTTATGCATCAGCAGGCAGTGCACTATTATTGTTTGCCAAGAAAAAGCTCCCACAAATAACTCCCCCTAAAATCATATATACATTTCTACTGTAAGACAGATCTAATGTTTAATTAGTCAGTCACTTTAAAAAGAGCCTGGTCAGCTGGCCAGTTGGTACCTTTTGACTTGACTCCATGCGTCACCTATGACCCACCTAAAGAAGTTGCAACTTCCCTCTTTGGAACACAATCTATTG
Organism: Chaetodon auriga; assembly: GCF_051107435.1. Lineage (NCBI taxonomy): Eukaryota > Metazoa > Chordata > Actinopteri > Chaetodontiformes > Chaetodontidae > Chaetodon > Chaetodon auriga. The sequence goes on along the minus strand of NC_135074.1, from coordinate 28,207,534 downwards.
AAGGTTCACAAAAATACATGTCCTTCACCAAAAA